>NC_138518.1:55067855-55505355 GCF_000230855.2 Cajanus cajan
ACCTATGTAGATTTCAGGTATCATCCATATTTAATGTTTTCATTCTTCTCATTTTAATAAAAGAAGAAATTTAATTAGAAGGCAAGAAGGATTCCAAAGGAGGATATAAACAAAGCAGTAGAAGACAAAGCTGAAACTAACAGGAAGTAAAGAAATCTTCTTTCCATCTCCTGTGGCTAATTAAAGTGTGATAAAGAATTGATACTATCCTAATTCATAGAAGGATCTTGGTAGGAGCTGTTGAATTCCAGATTAGTGATTCTGGATCAAAGTCAGTCCTCCAAGTTACTGAGAGAAAAAGTAGCAATAAAAGAAATGTTCAAAATTTCTTGAAGCTTAGATTTGGAGAATGTTGCAAAGAAGAAAGACAGTAATGGAGAGGGGCCTTGATAAAGATAACATCTACCTTTGAAAGATCCTCTGAAATATCAAGTCACATTTAAAAAAGCCAGTGGTCTAAAAGAGACATGATCATGTAAATGAACTTTTTAGGTTTTGAATGAGTTGTGATCATTGCAATGTTAGCATTCCACATATTATGGTTTAAACTAGACTTACTTTTAACAGCCTGGTGCTACTAGGAAGATACCTTTAGTTAATACTCTGAAGCAATGGTTCTGGGCACCAAATTACTGAGTCAAAATTTTACCTCTCCTGTGAGCAAGTTATCCTCCCAATGGAAAATGAGTCACCCTTCCAAATTCTGGGATATTATGAATCTTAGAGTCCCAATAAGAAACAGCCCAACAGTTTCCTGCCAATCATTACCAAACCTGACAACACACTGGTACATGACTAGAGTTGGAGGATTTATGGATCTGTCTCTTCACATCAATAACTGCTAATCCAATCTTGCCAAATTGAGTTGCAACTCAGAATTTACTTAAAAAAAATCTGATTGTGAGTTTGAGCAATTGTTAAATTATGCCGATCTGCCTCAGAAAGTTGAAAATGAAAAATTACCATTTGTACAGAGTCTGTTACAGTTTGCAATGAAATCAGATATGCGGTGGTTTACTTGAGGGAATCTTTCTAGCTGATATGCATAGAAGGGTGTCTAACTCTAACATTTTGGATATGGCCTTTTCCCCCTTCAGTTTACCATGTTGCCTCGTTACATAGGATATCTTATTCTTTCTGATATATATAATAAATTGTTATATTCAAAATCAATGATTCTCTTGATATTCATTATACTGAGAAAATTGGCTGTTAATCTTAAGCAAAAAGTGTATTTAGAGTGTTTCTGATTCTAAACTTGAAACCTACTAAAGAGGGGTTAACCTTTCAACCAGAGAGAAAATGACCATCAAGAGTGAACTTTGAATTAATTCATCCAACTGAGTCCAAACCTTGTGGCTGATCAAGGAGTCGGACAGATATCATTGTTTTTACTCATTTACTGAATATAATCTAGCTTCCAACATGGGAAACTCTTCATTCTTAAGTTTTAGTCCTTTTCAGTTCTGCTGCAATTTATTGAACTATGTTGGTTGTTTGACTCCTTTGAATTCATTGTGCAGTATGAAAGCAGTAGTTTATTTATAATAAACATAATGGAGCCAGTCCTGCAAATATACACGGTGTGATTATAACTTTCAATGAAGGCTGGTACTTTTTTTGTTGAGAGAAATGAATTAAAGATTGATGCTTAACTATTGATTGGAATAGGAAAGAGCAAGATTACATGTTCCTGATAACAGTGACCTCACTGTGATTGAAGATAAACTTGCTTGGATTGTTCATATCATTGCTGCAATTCTTAAAATAAAACAGTGTACTGGTTGTAGGTAAAAACGTTTTCAGCTCTTGCCTTTGCAAATTGGAAATTTGGAATATGGAGGACTGCCAAATAAGTTCTGAGCAGTCTTCATAGCATATGATGTATCAACTTGTTTGTAGTCTTATTTACTTTTAACATTTTTATATGCAGTGTTGAATCCCAGGAAGTACTTGATGCTGAACTTTCAGCTCGAGTTTTACAGTTAATTAATGTAACTGACAGCGGAATACACAGTCAGGTATATTGCACAAAATTTTTTGTTTTCAATGGCTTGGAACATGAATTATCTCTGTTCCATTCATTAAAATTTGCATCACGACACATAAAACTTTAATTGAAAAATGACTTTGGTTCTATGCTAGGACATTTATGTTCAGTAATTTGTATTTATGTTGTTTGCTGAAGGGTGATCTATTGTTTTCTTTAGTATAAATAACTTCTAGTATGAAAATTCCTTTTAATTAAAAAAGATGGGGAGTACAAAAGTACAAGTACAATGTTGGTGAGCACAACGCATCATCTGTCTAAAAAAATGATGATTATGCCTCATTTTGATGTTGAAAAATTGAGAAAGTTATTATTATATGCATGTTGTATGCATCGTCAAAAGATATAGGACATGAAAGTCTTATATATTTGCTTTTGTCCCTCATCTTTGGTTGTATTTACATGATGTTTATTTTTGTCGACAAATGATGAAAGAGGTATACGATCTTCTCATCCTGATGTCGAAAAATTCAGACGGTTATTGTTAGATTCATGTTGTAGTCATCGTGAAAAAATCTATGGCACGAAAGTCTTATATATTACATGATTATTTTTGTCAACAAATGATGAAATAGGTATACGATCTTCTAATGCTTCATCATGATGTTGAAAAATTGAGATGGTTATTATTAGATGCATGTTATATACATTGTGAAAAAATATAGGGAATGAAAGTCCTATATATTTGTCTTTGTCCATCATCTCGGTAAAATTTCTTGTATATACATGATTATTTTTGTCGACAAATGATGAAAGAGGTATACGATCTTCTTATGCCTCATCTTGATGTCGAAAAATTAGGACCGTTATTATAAGATGCATGTTGTATGCATCGTGAAAAAATATAGGACATGAAAGTCCTATATATTTGCCTTTGTCTCTCATCTCGGTAAAAATTGATTGTATTTACATGATGATTATTTTTGTCCACAATTGATGAAAGAGGTATACGATTTTCTTATGCCTCATCCTGATATGGAAAAATTGACATAGTTATAATTAGATGCATGTTGTAAGCATTATGAAAAAATATAGGGCATGAAAGTGTTTATATATTTGCCCTTGTCCTTCATCTCGGTAAAAGTTAGTTGTATTTACAAGATGATTATTTTTGTCGACAAATGATGAAAGAGGTATATGATCTTCTTATGCCTTATCTTGATGTCGATAAATTGAAATGGTTATTATTATATGCATGTTGTAGTCATCGTGAGAAAATATAGGGCATAAAAGTCCTATATATTTGATTTTGTCCCTCATCTCAGTAAAAATTGGTTGTATTTACATGATAATTATTTTTGTGGACAAATGATGAAAGAGGAATACGATTGTCCTATGCCTCATGTTGATTTTAAAAAATTGAGACGGTAATTATTAGATGTATGTTGTATGCATAGTGAAAAAATATAGGGCATGAAAGTCCAATCTATTTGCCTTTGTCCCTCATCTCAGTAAAAATTGCTTGTATATACATGATAATTATTTTTGTCGACAAATGATGAAAGAGGTATACGATGTTCTTATACCTAATCTTGATGTCGAAAAATTGACACGGTTATTATTACATGGATGTTGTATGCTTCGTGAAAAATTATATATGTCATTAAAGTCCTATATATTTGCCTTTGTCCCTAATCTCGGTAACAATTGCTTGTATATACATGATTATTTTTGTCAACAAATAATCAAAGAGGTATACAATCTTCTTATGCCTCAGCTTGATGTCGAAAAATTGAGACAGTTAAATTAGATAAATGTTGTAGTCATCGTGAAAAATATAGGGCATGAAATTCCTATATATTTTTCTTTGTCCCTCATCTCGGTAAAATTGATTGTTTTTACATGATTATTTTTGTCGCAAATGATGAAAGAGGTATAGGATCTTCTTATGCCTCATCCTGATGTCAAAAAATTGAGACGGTTATTATTAGATGCATGTTGTATGCATGAAAAAATATAGGTCCTGAAAGTCAAATATATTTGCCTTTGTCCCTCATTTCTGTAAAATTTTATTGTGTATACATGATTATTTTTGTCGACAAATGATGAAAGAGGTATACGATATTCTTATGCCTCATCTTGATGTGAAAAAATTGAGACAGTTAAGATGCATGTTGTATACATCGTGAAAAAATATAGGGCATGAAAGTCCTATATATGTGCCTTTATCCCTCGTCTCGGTAAAAAATAGTTGTATTTACATGATGATTATTTTTGTCGATAAATGATGAAAGAGGTATATGATCTTCTTATACCTTATCTTGTTGTCAAAAAATTGAGACGGTTATAATTAGATGCATGTTGTATGCATCGTGAAAAATATAGGGCATGAAAGTCCTATTTACTTGCCTTTGTCCCTTATCTCGGTAAAAGTTTCTTGTGTATACATGATTATTTTTGTCGACAAATAATGAAAGAGGTATACGATCTTCTTATACCTCATCCTGATGACGAAAAATTGAGACGTATATTATAAGATGAGTCCTATATATTTGCCTTTGTCCCTCATCTCAGTAAAAATTGGTTGTATTTACATGATGATTATTTTTGTCGATAAATGATGAAAGAGGTATACGACCTTCATGCATGAAAGTTTTATATATTTGCCTTTGTCCCTCATCTTTGTAAAAATTGATTTTATTTACATGATTAATTTTGTCGACAAATGATGAAAGAGGTATATGATCTTCTTATGCCTTATCCTCATGTCGATAAATTGAGATGGTTATTATTATATGCATGTTGTAGTCATCGTGAAAAAATATAGGACATGAAAGTCCAATATATTTGATTTTGTCCCTCATCTCGGTAAAAATTGGTTGTATTTACATGATTATTATTTTTGTCGACAAATGATGAAAGAGGTATACAATCTTCTTATGCCTCATGCTGATGTCGAAAAATTGAGACGGTTATTGTTAGATGGTGTGTTGTATGCATCGTGAAAAAATATAGGGCATGAAAGTCCTAAATATTTGCTTTTGTCCCTCATCTCAGTAAAAATTTCTTGTGTATAAATGATGATTACTTTTGACGAAAAATAATGAAAGAGGTTTACGATCTTCTTATGCCTCATCCTGATGTCAAAAAATTGAGATGGTTATTATAAGATGCATGTTGTATGCGCCGTGAAAAAATATAGGCCATGAAAGTCCTATATATTTGACTTTGTCCTTCATCTCGGTAAAAATTAGTTGCATTTACATGATGATTATTTTTGTCGATAAATGATGGAAGAAGTACGATCTTCATATACCTCATCCTGATGTCGGAAAATTGAGGCGGTTATAATTAGATGCATGTTGTATGTATCCTGAAAAAATATAGGGCATGAAAGTTTTATATATTTGCCTTTGTCCCTCATCTCGGCAAAAATTGATTCTATTTACATGATTATTTTTCTTGATAAATGATGAAAGATGTATACGATCTTCTCATTATATGCATGTTGTAGTCATCGTGAAAAAATATAGGGCATGAAAGTCCTATATATTTGATTTAGTCCCTCATCTCGGAAAAAATTGGTTGTATTTACATGATGATTATTTTTGTCGATAAATGATGAAAGAGGTATACGATCGTCTCGTGCCTCATGTTGATGCCGAAAATTGAGACGGTTATTATTAGATACATGTTGTATGCATCGTGAAAAAATATAGGGCATGAAAGTCCTATATATTTGCCTTTGTCCCTGATCTCAGTAAAAATTGCTTATATATACATGATGATTATTTTTGTCGACAAATGATGAAAGAGGTATACGATCTTTTTATACCTCATCCTGATGTCGAAAAATTGAGACGGTTATTATTACATGGATGTTGTATGCTTCGTGAAAAAATATAGGTCATTAAAGTCCTATATATTTGTCTTTGTCCCTCATCTCGGTAACAATTATTTGTATTTATATGATGATTATTTTTGTCGACATATTATTAAATAAGTATACGATCTTCTTATGCCTCATCCTGATTTCGAAAAATTCAGACGGTTATTATTAGGTGCATGTTTTATGCATCCTGAAAAAATATAGGTCATTAAAGTCCTATATATTTGCCTTTGTCCCTCATCTTTGCAACAATTGCTTGTATTTACATGATGATTTTTTTACGACATATGATGAAAGAGGTATACGATCTTCTTATGCCTCACCCTGATGTCGATAAATTGAGACCGTTA
Organism: Cajanus cajan; assembly: GCF_000230855.2. NCBI lineage: Eukaryota > Viridiplantae > Streptophyta > Magnoliopsida > Fabales > Fabaceae > Cajanus > Cajanus cajan. The sequence goes on from NC_138518.1 coordinate 55,074,085, forward strand.
TTATTCGATGGATGTTGTAGTCATCGTGAAAAACATAGGGCATGAAAGTCCTATATATTTGCCTTTGTCCCTCACCTCGGTAAGAGTTGATTGTATTTATATGATGAGTATTTTTGTCGACAAATGATGAAAGAGGTATACGATTTTCTTATGCCTCATTCTGATGTGGAAAAATTGAGACGGTTATTATTAGATGCATGTTGTATGCACTGTTAAAAAATATAGGGCATGAAAGTCCTATATATTTTCCTTTGTCCCTTATCTCGGTAAAAATTTCTTGCATATACATGATGATTATTTTTGTCGATAAATGATGACAAAGGTATACGATCTTCTTATGCCTCATCCTGATTACGAAAAATTGAGACGGTTATTACAAGATGTATGTTGTATGCATTGTGAAAAAATATAGAGCCTGAAAATCCTAATATTTGCTTTTGTTCGTCATTTCGGTAAAAATTGATTGTATTTACAGGATGATTATTTTTGTCGACAAATGATGAAAGAGGTATACAATCTTCTTATTATATGCATGTTGTAGTCGTCGTGAAAAAATATAGGACATGAAAGTTGTATATATTTGACTTTGTCCCTCCTCTCGGTAAAAATTAGTTGTATTTACATGATTATTTTTGTCGACAAATGTTGAAAGAGGTATATGATTATCTTATGCCTCATCGTGATGTCGTCGATTATTATTAGATGCCTGTTGTAGTCATCAGGAAAAAATATAGGACATGAAAGTCCTATTTATTTGGCTTTGTCCCTCATCTCGATAAAAATTTGTTGTATTTACATGATGATTATTTTTGTCAACAAATGATGAAAGAGGTATATGATCTTCTTATGCCTGATCTTGATGTTGAAAAATTGAGACGATTATTATTAGATGTATGTTGTATGCATCGTGAAAAAATATAGGGCATGAAAGTCGTATATATTTGCCTTTGTCCCTCATCTTGGTAAAATTTACTTGTAAATACATGATGAATATTTTTGATGACAAATGATGAAAGAGGTATACGATCTTCATATGCATAATCATGATGTTGAAAAAGTGAGATGGTTATTATTAGATGCATGTTGTATGCATCATGAAAAACTTAAGGGCATGAAAGTCCTGTATATTTGCCTTTGTCCCTCATCTCGGTTAAAATTGATTGTATTTACATGTTGATTATTTTTGTCGACAAATGAAGAAAGAGGTATACGATCTTCTTATGCCTCATCCTGATGTCAAAAAATTGAGGCGGTTATTATGAGGTGAATGTTTTACGCATCGTGAAAAAATTTAGGGCATTAAAGTCCTATATATTTGCTTTTGTCCCTCATCTCGGTAAAAATTTCTTGTATATACATGACGATTATTTTTGTCGACTAACAATGAAAGAGGTGTACGATCTTCTTATGCCTCATCCTGATGTCGAAAAATTGAGACGGTTATTATTAGATGCATGTTGTATGCATCGTGAAAAAATATGGGACATGAAAGTCTTTTATATTTGCCTTTGTCCCTCATCTCGGTAAAAATTGGTTGTATTTACATGATGATTATTTTTGTCGATAAATGATGAAAGAGATATACGATCTTCTTGTACCTCATCCTGATGTCGAAAAATTGAGACGGTTATTATAGGATGCATGTTGTATGCATCGTGAAAAAATATAGAGCATGAAAGTTTTATATAATTGACATTGTCCCTCATCTCGGTAAAAATTGGTTGTATTTACATGATGATTATTTTTTTCGACAAATGATTAAAGAGGTATACGATCTTCTTATGCCTTATCCTGATGTGGATAAATTAAGATGGTTATTATTATATGCATGTTGTAGTCATCGTGAAAAAATATAAGGCATGAAAGTCCTATATTTTTGATTTTGTCCGTCATCTCGGTAAAAATTGGTTGTATTTACATGATGATTATTTTTGTCGACAAATGATGAAAGAGGTATACGATCTTCTTATGCCTCAAGCTGATGTCGAAAAATTGAGACTGTTATTATTAGATGCATGTTATATGCATCGTGAAATAATATAGGGCATGAAAGTCCTATATATTTGCTTTTGTCCCTCAGCTTAGTAAAAATTTCTTGTGTACAAATGATGATTATTTTTGTTGAAAAATAATGAAAGATTTTTACGATCTTCTTAGGCCTCATCCTGATGTCAAAAAATTGAGACGGTTATTATAAGATGCATGTTGTACGCATCGTGAAAAAATATAGGGTATGAAAGTCCTATATATTTGCCTTTGTCCCTCATCTCGGTAAAAATTGGTTGTATTTACATGATGATTATTTTTGTCGATAAATGATGAAAGAGGTATGATCTTCTTCTACCTCATCCTGATATCGGAAAACTGAGACGCTTATAATTAGATGCATGTTGTGTGCATCGTGAAAAAATATAGGTCATGAAAGTCTTATATATTTGCCTTTGTCCCTCATCTCGGTAAAAATTGGTTGTATTTACATGATTAATATTTTTCTCGACAAATGATGAAAGATTTATACGATCTTCTTATGCCTTATACTGATGTCAATAAATTGAGATGATTATTATTTTATGCATGTTGTAGTAAAAAATGTAGGGCATGAAAGTCCTATATATTTGATTTTGTCACTCATCTCGGTAAAAATTGGCTATATTTACATGATGATTATTTTTGTCGACAAATGATGAAATAGGTATACGATCGTCTTATGCCTCATGCTGATGTTGAAAAATTGAGACGGTTATTATTAGATGCATGTTGTATGCATCATGAAAAAATATAGGGCATGAAAGTCCTATATATTTGCCTTAGTCCCTCATCTCAGTAAAAATGGCTTATATATACATGATGATTATTTTTGTCGACAAATAATGAAAGAGGTATACGATCTTCTTATGCCTCATCTTGATGTCGAAAAATTGAGACGGTTATTATTAAGTGCATGTTTTATGCATCCTGAAAAAATGTAGGTCATTAAAGTCCTATATATTTGCCTTTATCTCTCATCTCGGTAACAATTGCTTGAATTTACATCATGGTTATTTTTGTCGACATATGATGAAAGAGGTATACGATCTTCTTATGTCTCACCCTGTTGTCGATAAATTGAGACCGTTATTATTAGATTCATGTTGTAGTCATCGTGAAAAAATATAGGACATCAAATTCCTATTTTTTTGCCTTTGTCCTCATCTCGATAAAAATTGTTTGTATTGATATGATGATTATTTTTGTTGACAAATGATGAAATAGGTATATGATCTTCTTATGCCTCATCTTGACGTTGAAAAATTGTGACGGTTATTATTTGATGTATGTTGTATGCATCATGAAAAAATATTCGGCATGAAAGTCCTATATATTTGCCTTTGTCCCTAATCTTGGTAAAAATTGCTTGTAAATACATGATGAATATTTTTGTCGACAAATGATGAAAGAGGTATACGATCTTTTTATGCCTAATCATGATGTCGAAAAAGTGAGATGATTATTATTAGATGCATGTTGTATGCATCATGAAAAAATATAGGGCATGAAAGTCCTGTATATTTGTCTTTGTCCCTCATCTCGGTTAAAATTGATTGTATTCACATGATGATTATTTTTCTCGACAAATGATGAAAGAGGTATACGATCTTATGCCTCATACTGATGTCGAAAATTTGAGATGGGTATTATTAGATGCATGTTGTAGTCATCGTGAAGAAATATAGGGAATGAAATGCTTATATATTTGCCTTTGTCCCTGATCTCGGTAAAAATTGATTGTATTTACATGATGATTATTTTTGTCGACAAATGATGAAAGAGGTATACGTTCTTCTTATGCTTCATCCTGATGTCGAAAAATTGAGACGGTTATTATTAGGTGCATGAAAGTCCTATATATTTGCCTTTGTCCCTCATCTCGGTAAAAATTTCTTGTATATACATGATGATTATTTTTGTCGACTAATGATGAAAGAGGTATACGATATTCTTATGCCTCATCCTGATGTCAAAAAATTGAGACGGTTATTATTAGATGCATATTGTATGCATCGTTAAAAAATATAGGGCATGAAAGTCCAATATTTTTGCCTTTGTCCCTCATGTCGGTAAAAATTAGTTGTATTTACTTGATGATTATTTTTGTCGATAAATGATGAAAGAGGTATATGGTCTTTTTATACCTTATCCTGATGTCAAAAAATTGAGACGGTTATAATTAGATGCATGTTGTACGCATCGGGAAAAAATATAGGGCATGAAAGTCCTATATATTTGCCTTCGTCCCTCATCTCGGTAAAAATTTCTTGTGTATACATGATGATTATTTTTGTCGACAAATGATGAAAGAGGTATCCGATCTTTTTATGCCTCATCTTGATGTCGAAAAATTGAGACGGTTATTATTAGGTGCATGTTTTATGCATTGTGAAAAAATGTAGGTCATTAAAGTCCTATATATTTTCCTTTGTCCCTCATCTCGGTAACAATTACTTGTATTTACATGATGATTATTTTTGTCGACATATGATGAAAGAGGTATACGATCTTCTTATGCCTCATCCTGATGTCGATAAATTGAGACCGTTATTGTTAGATGCATGTTGTAGTCATCGTGAAAAACTATCGGACATCAAAGTCCTATTTTTTTGCCTTTGTCCCTCATCTCGATAAAAATTGTTTGTATTTATATGATGATTATTTTTGTTGACAAATGATGAAAGAGGTATATGATCTTCTTATGCCTCATCTTGATGTTGAAAAATTGAGACGGTTTTTATTAGACGTATGTTGTGTGCATCGTGAAAAAATATAGGGCATGGAAGTCCTATATATTTGCCTTTGTCCCTCATCTTGGTCAAAAATGCTTGTAAATACATGATGAATATTTTTGTCGACAAATGATGAAAGAGGTATACGATCTTCATATGCATAATCATGATGTCGAAAAAGTGAGATGGTTATCATTAGATGCATGTTGTATGCATCATGAAAAAATTTAGGTCATGAAAGTCCTGTATATTTGTCTTTGTCCCTCATCTCGGTTAAAATTGATTGTATTCACATGATGATTATTTTTTTCGACAAATGATGAAAGAGGTATACGATCTTATGCCTCATACTGATGTTGAAAATTTGAGATGGCTATTATTAGATGCATGTTGTAGTCATCGTGAAGAAATATAGGGCATGAAATTCTTATATATTTGCCTTTGTCCCTGATCTCGGTAAAAATTGATTGTATTTACATGATGATTATTTTTCTCGACAAATGATGAAAGAGGTATACGATCTTCTTATGCCTCATCCTGATGTCGAAAAATTGAGACGGTTATTATTAGGTGATGTTTTATGCATCGTGAAAAAATTTAGGGCATGAAAGTCCTATATATTTGCCTTTGTCCCTCATCTCGATAAAAATTTCTTGTATATACATGATGATTATTTTTGTCGACTAATGATGAAAGAGGTATACAATCTTCTTATGCCTCATCCTGATGTCAAAAAATTGAGACGGTTATTATTAGATGCATGTTGTATGCATCGTGAAAATATAGGGCATGAAAGTCCAATACGTTTGCCTTTGTGCCTCATCTCGGTAAAAATTTGTTGTATTTACATGATGATTATTTTTGTCGATAAACGATGAAAAAGGTATATGATCTTCTTATACCTTATCCTGATGTCAAAAAATTGAGACGGTTATAATTAGATGCATGTTGTATGCATCGGGAAAAAATATAGGGCATGAAAGTCCTATATATTTGCCTTCGTCCCTCATCTCGGTAAAAATTTCTTGTGTATACATGATGATTATTTTTGTCGACAAATGATGAAAGAGGTGTCCGATCTTTTTATGCCTCATCTTGATGTCGAAAAATTGAGACGGTTATTATTAGGTGCATGTTTTATGTATCGTGAAAAAATGTAGGTCATTAAAGTCCTATATATTTGCCTTTTTCCCTCATCTCGGTAACAATTTCTTGTATTTACATGATGATTATTTTTGTCGACATATGATGAAAGAGGTATACGATCTTCTTATGTCTCACCCTGATGTCGATAAATTGAGACCGTTATTATTAGATGCATGTTGTAGTCATCGTGAAAAACTATAGGACATCAAAGTCCTATTTTTTTTCCTTTGTCCCTCATCTCGATAAAAATTGTGTGTATTTATATGATGATTATTTTTGTCGACAAATGATGAAAGAGGTATATGATCTTCTTATGCCTCATCTTGATGTTGAAAAATTGAGACGGTTATTATTAGATGTATGTTGTATGCATCGCGAAAAAATATAGGGCATGGAAGTCCTATATATTTGCCTTTGTCCCTCATCTTGGTCAAAGTTGCTTGTAAATACATGATGAATATTTTTGTCGACAAATTATGAAAGAGGTATATGATCTTCATATGCATAATCATGATGTCGAAATAGTGAAATGGTTATTATTAGATGCATGTTGTATGCATCATGAAAAAATTTAGGGCATGAAAGTCTTGTATATTTGCCTTTGTCCCTCATCTCGGTTAAAATTGATTGTATTGACACGATGATTATTTTTTTCGACAAATGATGAAAGATGTATACGATCTTCTTATGCCTCATCCTGATGTCGAAAAATTGAGACGGTTATTATTAGGTGCATGTTTTATGCATCGTGAAAAAATTTAGGGCATGAAAGTTCTATATATTTGCCTTTGTCCCTCATCTCGGTAAAAATTTCTTGTATATACATGATGATTATTTTTGTCGACTAATGATGAAAGAGGTATACGATCTTCTTATGCCTCATCCTGATGTCAAAAAATTGAAACGGTTTGATAGACTATGGCCCAGGCCAAGGAATCCAAGTGGTGATACCTTAAAAGAACCAAGAGGAATGGGATGATCTTAAAGACCTTTTGCATATATTTTGTACATAGTCTCTCGTATAGGTTATTTTTGCCTTTGTATTTGTGAGGCACTTTACTTGCTTTTTCCTAGTGTTTTTGTATATTGTTTTTAAGGTAGGCTACTTGGAGAGTTTAGCTCCATTTAACCTCCCTAGTTGATACTTTCATTTTGTATTTTTTCAGTAGGGAAAAAAGGGTGACATTTAACAATGCTTGAGGGTGTACTTAGAAATTGGGCCTGAGTTGGGCCTAGGCAAAATTTTGCATATTGGACTCATTTTGCTCCTAATTTTTCATAGATTTGATTTAGTTAGGTCTCATCATCATATGATGAACCTAACTAAACCAAATCAAGGATTTTCAAATTAAATCATGGAGCATTTTGAACCAAAGGCCGCCTAGCTCTTTTCTTTCTCCTTGGCCGAATTTCTAAGCTACACTTCTAAGTTTTTGAAGCTTGCCTTGCAAACTTCTAAACCTTAGAAGGTTAAGCCTACCTTACCATGGTTCTTAAGTGAACCATGGTCAAGGTTAGCTTCTCCTACAAGCTAACTAAACTGTGGGAGTTAAGTCTACTTTACCATGGTTCGTAGGGAACCATGGTTAAGGTTTGCTTCTCCTAAAAGCTACCTCTAACCTATATATTTGTAATTACCTCTCTTGTACTCACTTTTGAACAATTTTGAGAATGAAATCAGATTTTCTCTCTCAATCAAGAGTCACCAAACCGTAGAGAACCTTCACTCTAGGTTTCTAGCAAAGTTCTTCAACTTTGCTTTGGTTCCTCAAGCTTCCTATGCAAGCTAAGGAAAACTTTTCTATGACAGAATTTTCAAATGAAGCTCTTCTAAAGACTTGTTAAGAAAATATGAATGCAATATGCTCACTTGATTACAACATAATGAGGTTCAAAAATAATGTTCAATTACAGATTTAAACCATCAAGATTCACATACACTTGTTAATCAAGTTTTATATTCTTTAAAGTTCAACCAAGAAATTACACAATGTAAAAGATAAGGTAGAAGAAGATTGCACAAGTCTTTTATACTAGTTCAACCACTCCACATATGACCTACATCCAGTCCTTAATCAACACCTGATTAAGATTTGTTCCACTATCTTTAAGCAAGAAGGTTTACAAGCACACACACATGCATATACTTCAACACTAAAGATAACCACTTTCTTGACCCCAAGAAAGCACCCCTTGTAGAACCCACTACAAGAAACCTTACCACTTGAGAAACCCTTCTCAAGATTTTCCACAAAGATTCACAAAGAATAAAAGGAACGAATTCACCTGGAATTCTTGAACAAATCTTTATCTTCCCCTTTCAAGAATATGATGATGATGATCTTCTAACAAAGCTTTTCACAAACGTTTTTACTCTTGGATTTCACAAAGAAAACTCTCCAAGATGTCACAAAGACTCACAAAAACATTTTTCACAAATTGATTATCAGTTCTAACTCCTTTTCTGAAGTTTCTCAAAGTTCAAACTATTTATAAAAATTTCAGACACAGATAATCGATTATTTTAAAGAATAATCGATTATTTTGTTCTTCAGATTTTCTGGAAATCAACCAAGAACAATATAATCGATTATTTAGCTGGATAATCGATTATTCCAGAGAGTTGTTCCTGCGATAATCGATTGTTACAGCAAGGCATTCCAATTAGCCTATTAGCTGGAATAATCGATTATATTTAATGATAATCGATTATTTTGAGTTAGTTTTTAAAACATCATTTTATACCTCAAAATAAGTTTCCAATCTTTTAAATTCATCATCATATACTCTCTACTTAGTTTAGATATAGATTTGCTTATGCACAAAGCATACAAAGCACACAAAATATAAAAACACATTCAAAACAATTTATTTCCTAAGCTCTATTACATAGCTCCATTTCATAGCATTTTCTTGACTCTTCTTTAACTTTGTTTTTGTGCTCCAAGTTGTTTTTGTATACTTGTTGTGATCATCAAAACTCCTTTAAGATTCAAGCTCTCCTAAGCTCAACAGCATGCATCGTGAAAAAATATAGTGCATGAAAGTCCTATATATTTGCCTTTGTCCCTCATCTCGGTAAAAATTGGTTATATTTACATGATGATTATTTTCGTCGATAAATGATGAAAGAGGTATGATCTTCTTATACCTCATCCTGATGTCAGAAAATTGAGACGGTTATAATTAGATGCATGTTGTATGCATTGTGAAAAAATATAGGGCATGAAAATCTTATATATTTGCCTTTGTCCTGCATCTCGGTAAAAATTGGTTGTATTTACCTGATGATTATTTTTGTCGACAAATGATGAAAGAGGTATACGATCTTCTTATGCCTTATCCTGATATCGATAAATTGAGATGGTTATTATTATATGCATGTTGTAATCATCGTGAAAAAATATAGGGCATGAAAGAACTATATATTTGATTTTGTCCCTCATCTCGGTAAAAATTGGTTGTATTTACATGATTATTTTTGTCGACAAATGATGGAAGAGGAATACGATCGTCTTATGGCTTATGCTGATGTCGAAAAATTGAGACGGTAATTATTAGATGCATGTTGTATGCATCGTGAAAAAATATAGGGCATGAAAGTCCAATATATTTGCCTTTGTCCCTCATCTCAGTAAAAATTGCTTGTATATACATGATGATTATTTTTGTCGACAAATGATGAAAGAGGTATATGATCTTCTTATACCTCATCCTGATGTCGAAAAATTGAGACAGTTATTATTACATGGATGTTGTATGCTTCGTGAAAAAATATAGGTCATTAAAGTCCTATATATTTGCCTTTGTCCCTCATCTCTGTAAAAATTTCTTGTGTATACATGATGATTATTTTTGTCGACAAATGATGAAAGAGGTATACGATCTTCTTATGCCTCATCCTGATGTCGAAAAATTGAGACGGTTATTATTAGGTGCATGTTTTATGCATCGTGAAAAAATATAGGTCATTAAAGTCCTATATATTTGACTTTGTCCCTCATCTCGGTAACAATTGCTTGTATTTACATGATGATTATTTTTGTCGACATATGATGAAAGAGGTATACGATCTTCTTATGCCTCACCCTGATGTCGATAAATTGACACTGTTATTATTAGATGCATGTTGTAGTCATCGTGAAAAAATATAGGGCATGAAAGTCCTATATCTTTGCCTGTGTCCCTCACCTCGGTAAGAGTTGATTGTATTTATATGATGATTATTTTTGTCGACAAATGATGAAAGAGGTATATGATCTTCTTATGCCTCATCTTGATGTTGAAAAATTGAGACGATTATTATTAGATGTATGTTGTATGTATCGTGAAAAAATATAGGGCATGAAAGTCCTATATATTTGCCTTTGTCCTTCATCTTGGTCAAAGTTGCTTGTAAATACATGATGAATATTTTTGTCGACAAATGATGAAAGAGGTATACGATCTTCATATGCATAATCATGATGTCGAAAAAGTGAGATGGTTATTATTAGATGCATGTTGTATGCATCATGAAAAAATTTAGGGCATGAAAGTCCTGTATATTTGCCTTTGTCCCTCATCTTGATCAAAGTTGCTTGTAAACACATGATGAATATTTTTGTCGACAAATGGTGAAAGCAGTATACGATCTTCATATGCATAATCATGATATCGAAAAAGTGAGATGGTTATTATTAGATGCATGTTGTATGCATTGTTAAAAAATATAGGGCATGAAAGTCCTATATATTTGCCTTTGTCCCTCATCTCGGTAAAAATTTCTTGCATATACATGATGATTATTTTTGTCGATAAATGATGACAGAGGTATACGATTTTGTTATGCCTCATCCTGATTTCAAAAATTTGAGATGGTTATAATTAGATGGATGTTGTATCTATCATGAAAAAATATAGGGCATGAAAGTCCTATATATTTGACTTTGTCCCTTCTCTCGGTAAAAAATAGTTGTATTTACATGATGATTATTTTTGTCGACAAATGATGAAAAAGGTATATGATCTTCTTATGCCTCATCCTGATATCGTCGGTTATTATTAGATGCCTGTTGTAGTCATCGGGAAAAAATATAGGACATGAAAGTCCTATTTATTTGGCTTTGTCCCTCATCTCGATAAAAATTGGTTGTATTTACATGATGATTATTTTTGTCGACAAATGATGAAAGAGGTATATGATCTTCTTATGCCTGATCTTTATGTTGAAAAATTGAGACGATTATTATTAGATGTATGTTGTATGTATCGTGAAAAAATATAAGGCATGAAAGTCCTATATATTTGCCTTTGTCCCTCATCTTGGTCAAAGTTGCTTGTAAATACATGATGAATATTTTTGTCGACAAATGATGAAAGAGGTATACGATCTTCATATGCATAATCATGATGTCGAAAAAGTGAGATGGTTATTATTAGATGCATGTTGTAATCATCATGAAAAAATTTAGGGCATGAAAGTCCTGTATATTTGCCTTTGTCCCTCATCTCGGTTAAAATTGATTGTATTCACATGATGATTATTTTTTTCGACAAATGATGAAAGAGGTATACGATCTTCTTATGCCTCATCCTGATGTCAAAAAATTGAGACGGTTATTATTAGGTGCATGTTTTACGCATCGTGAAAAAATTTAGGGCATGAAAATCCTAGATATTTGCCTTTGTCCATCATCTCGATAAAATTTCTTGTATATAAATGATGATTATTATTGCCGACTAATGATGAAAGAGGTATACGATCTTCTTATGCCTCATCCTGATGTCAAAAAATTGAGACGGTTATTATTAGATGCATGTTGTATGCATCGTGAAAAAAATAGGACATGAAATTCCTATATATTTGCCTTTGCCCGTCATCTCGGTAAAAATTGGTTGTATTTACATGGTGATTTTTTGTCGATAAATGATGAAAGAGGTATATGATCTTCTTATACCTTATCCTGATGTCAAAAAATTGAGACGGTTATAATCAGATGCATGTTGTATGCATCGTGAAAAAATATAGGGCATAAAAGTCCTATATATTTGCCTTTGTGCCTCGTCTAGGTAAAAGTTTCTTGTGTATACATGATGATTATTTTTGTCGACAAATAATGAAAGAGGTATACGATCTTCTTATACCTCATCCTGATGTCGAAAAATTGAAACAGATATTATACGATGAATGTTGTATGCATCGTGAAAAAATATAGGCCATGAAAGTCCTATATATTTGATTTTGTTCCTCATCTCGGTAAAAATTGGTTGTATTTACATGATGATTATTTTTGTCGACAAATGATGAAAGAGGTATACGATCTTCTTATGCCTCATGCTGATGTCGAAAAATTGAGACGGTTATTATTAGATGCATGTTGTATGCATCGTGAAATAATATAGGGCATGAAAGTCCTATATATTTGCTTTTGTCCCTCATCTTAGTAAAAATTTCTTGTGTATAAATGATGATCATTTTTGTCGAAAAATAATGAAAGAGGTTTACGATCTTCTTATGCCTCATCTTGATGTCAAAAAATTGACACGATTATTATAAGATGCATGTTGTATGCATCGTGAAAAAATATAGCGCATGAAAGTCCTATATATTTGCCTTTGTCCCTCATCTCGGTAAAAATTGGTTATATTTACATGATGATTATTTTTGTCGATAAATGATGAAAGAGGTATGATCTTCTTATACCTCATCCTGATGTCGGAAAATTGAGACGGTTATAATTAGATGCATGTTGTATGCATCGTGAAAAAAATATAGGGCATGAAAATGTTATATATTTGCTTTTGTCCCTCATATCGGTAAAAATTGGTTGTATTTAACTGATGATTATTTTTGTCGACAAATGATGAAAGAGGTATACGATCTTCTTATGCCTTATCCTGATGTCGATAAATTGAGATGGTTATTATTATATGCATGTTGTAAACATCGTGAAAAAATATAGGGCATGAAAATCCTATATATTTGATTTTGTCCCTCATCTCGGTAAAAATTGGTTGTATTTACATGATTATTTTTGTCGACAAATGATGAAAGAGGAATACGATCGTCTTATGGCTCATGCTGATGTCGGAAAATTTAGACGGTAATTATTAGATGCTTGTTGTATGCATCGTGAAAAAATATGAGGCATGAAAGTCCAATATATTTGCCTTTGTCCCTCATCTCTGTAAAAATTGCTTGTATATACACGATGATTATTTTTGTCGACAAATGATGGAAGAGGTATATGATCTTCTTATACCTCATCCTGATGTCGAAAAATTGAGACGGTTATTATTACATGGATGTTGTATGCTTCGTGAAAAAATATAGGTCATTTAAGTCCTATATATTTGCCTTTGTCTCTCATCTCTGTAAAAATTTCTTGTGTATACATGATGATTATTTTTGTCGACAAATGGTGAAAGAGGTATACGATCTTCTTATGCCTCATCCTGATGTCGAAAAATTGAGACGGTTATTATTAGGTGCATGTTTTATGCATCGTGAAAAAATATAGGTCATTGAATCCTATATATTTGACTTTGTCCCTCATCTCGGTAACAATTGCTTGTATTTACATGATGATTAATTTTATCGACATATGATGAAAGAGGTATACGATCTTCTTATGCCTCACCCTGATGTCGATAAATTGACACTGTTATTATTAGATGCATGTTGTAGTCATCGTGAAAAAATATACGGCATGAAAGTCCTATATCTTTGCCTGTGTCCCTCACCTCGGTAAGAGTTGATTGTATTTATATGATGATTATTTTTGTCGACAAATGATGAAAGAGGTATATGATCTTCTTATGCCTCATCTTGATGTTGAAAAATTGAGACGATTATTATTAGATGTATGTTGTATGCATCGTGAAAAATATAGGGCATGAAAGTCCTATATATTTGCCTTTGTCCCTCATCTTGGTGAAAATTGCTTGTAAATACATGATGAATATTTTTGTCGACAAATGGTGAAAGCGGTATACGATCTTCATATGCATAATCATGATATCAAAAAAGTGAGATGGTTATTAATAGATGCATGTTGTATGCATTGTTAAAAAATATAGGGAATGAAAGTCCTATATATTTGCCTTTGTCCCTCATCTCGGTAAAAATTTCTTGCATATACATGATGATTATTTTTGTCGATAAATGATGACAGAGGTATACGATTTTGTTATGCCTCATTCTGATTTTGAAAGATTGAGATGGTTATAATTAGATGGATGTTGTATCCATCATGAAAAAATATAGGGCAAGAAAGTCCTATATATTTGACTTTGTCCCTCCTCTCGGTAAAAAATAGTTGTATTTACATGATGATTATTTTTGTCGACAAATGATGAAAGAGGTATATGATCTTCTTATGCCTCATCCTGATGTCGTCGGTTATTATTAGATGCCTGTTGTAGTCATCGAGAAAAAATATAGGACATGAAAGTCCTATTTATTTGGCTTTGTCCCTCATCTCGATAAAAATTGGTTGTATTTACATGATGATTATTTTTGTCGACAAATGATGAAAGAGGTATATGATCTTCTTATGCCTGATCTTGATGTTGAAAAATTGAGACGATTATTATTAGATGTATGTTGTATGCATCGTGAAAAAATATAGGGCATGGAAGTCCTATATATTTGCCTTTGTCCCTCATTTTGGTCAAAGTTGCTTGTAAATACATGATGAATATTTTTGTCGACAAATGATGAAAGAGGTATACGATCTTCATATGCATAATCATGATGTCGAAAAAGTGAGATGGTTATTATTAGATGCATGTTGTATGCATCATGAAAAAACTTAGGGCATGAGAGTCCTATATATTTGCCTTTGTCCCTCATCTCGGTAAAAATTTATTGTATTCACATAATGATTATTTTTTTCGACAAATGATGAAAGAGGTATACGATCTTCTTATGCCTCATCCTGATGTCAAAAAATTGAGACGTTTATTATTAGGTGCATGTTTTATGCATCGTGAAAAAATATAGGACATGAAAGTCCTATATATTTGCCTTTGTCCCTCATCTCGGTAAAAATTGGTTGTATTTACATGGTGATTATTTTTGTCGATAAAGGATGAAAGAGGTATATGATCTTCTTATACCTTATCCTGATGTCAAAAAATTGAGACGGTTATAATCAGATGCATGTTGTATGCGTCGTGAAAAAATATAGGGCATGAAAGTCCTATATATTTGCCTTTGTACCTCGTATCGGTAAAAATTTCTTGATTATACATGATGATTATTTTTGTCGACAAATAATGAAAGAGGTATACAATCTTCTTATACCTCATCCTGATGTCGAAAAATTGAGACGGATATTATAAGATGCATGTTGTATGCATCGTGAAAAAATATAGGCCATGAAAGTCCTATATATTTGCCTTTGTCCCTCATCTCAGTAAAAATTGGTTGTATTTACATGATGATCATTTTTGTCGATAAATGTTGAAAGAGGTATATGATCTTCTTGTACTTCATCCTGATGTCGAAAAATTGAGACGATTATTATAAGATGCATGTTGTATGCATCGGGAAAAAATATAGGGCATGAAAGTCTTATATATTTGACTTTGTCCCTCATCTTGGTAAAAATTGGTTGTATTTACATGATGATTATTTTTGTCAACAAATGAAGAAAGAGGTATACGATCTTCTTATTTCTTATCCTGATGTGGATAAATTGAGATGGTTTTGAATATATGCATGTTGTAGTCATCGTGAAAAAATATAAGGCATGAAAGTCCTATATATTTGATTTTGTCCCTCATCTCGGTAAAAATTGGTTGTATTTACATTATGATTATTTTTGTCGACAAATGATGAAAGAGGTATACGATCTTCTTATGCTTCATGCTGATGTCGAAAAATTGAGACGGTTATTATTAGATGCATGTTGTATGCATCGTAAAATAATATAGGGTATGAAAGTCCTATATATTTGCTTTTGTCTCTCATCTCAGTAAAAATTTGTTGTGTATAAATGATGATTATTTTTGTCGAGAAATAATGAAAGATGTTTACAATCTTCTTATGGCTCATCCTGATGTGGAAAAATTGAGACGGTTATTATTAGATGCATGTTGTATGCATCGTTAAAAAATATAGGGCATGAAAGTCCTATATATTTGCCTTTGTCCCTCATCTCGGTAAAAATTTCTTGCATATATATGATGATTGATTTTGTCGATAAATGATGACAGAGGTATTCGATCTTCTTATGCCTCATCCTGATTTCGAAAAATTGAGACGATTATTATAAGATGTATGTTGTATGCATTGTGAGAAAATATAGAGCCTGAAAATTGATTGTATTCACATGATGATTATTTTTTTCGACAAATGATGAATGAGGTATACGATCTTATGCCTCATACTGACGTCGAAAATTTGAGATGGCTATTATTAGATGCATGTGGTAGTCATCGTGAACAAATATAGGCCATGAAATTCCTATATATTTTCCTTTGTCCCTAATCTCAGTAAAAATTGATTCTATTTACATGATGATTATTTTTGTCGACAAATGATAAGAGATGTATGATCTTCTTATGCCTCATCCTGATGTCGAAAAATTGAGACGGTTATTATCAGGTGCATGATTTATGTATCGTTAAAAAATTTAGGGCATGAAAGTCCTATATATTTGGTTTTGTCCCTCATCTCAGTAAAAATTTCTTGTATATACATGATGATTACTTTTGTCGACTAATGATGAAAGAGGTATACGATCTTCTTATGCCTCTTCTTGATGTCAAAAAATTGAGACGGTTATTATTGGATGCATGTTGTATGCATCGTGAAAATATATAGGGCATGAAAGTCCTATATATTTTCCTTTGTCCCTCATCTCGGTAAAAATTGGTTGTATTTACATGATTATTTTTGTCGATAATTGATGAAAGAGGTATGATCTTCTTATACCTCATCCTGATGTCGTAAAATTGAGACGGTTATAATTAGATGCATGTTGTATGCATTGTGAAAAAATATAGGGCATGAAAGTCTTATATATTTGCCTTTGTCCCTCATCTCGGAAAAAATTGGTTGTATTTACAAGATGATTATTTTTGTCGACAAATGATGAAAGAGGTATACGATCTTCTTATGCCTCAACCTGATGTCGAAAAATTGAGACGGTTATTATTAGGTGCATGTTTTATGCATCGTGAAAAAATTTAGGACATGAAAGACCTATATATTTGCCTTTGTCCCTCATCTCGGTAAAAATTTCTTGTATATACATGATGATTATTTTTGTCGACTAATGATGAAGGTATACTATCTTCTTATGCCTCATCCTGATGTCGAAAAATTGAGACAGTTATTATTAGATGCATGTTGTATGCATCGTGAAAAATATAGGGTATTAAAGTCCTATATATTTGCTTTTGTCCCTCATCTCGGTAAAAATTGGTTGTATTTATATGACGATTATTTTTGTCGACACATGATGAAAGAGGTATACGATCTTCTTATGCCTTATCCTGATGTCGATAAATTGAGATGGTTATTATTATATGGTGTTGTATGCATCATGAAAAAATATAGGGCATGAAAGTCCTGTATATTTGCCTTTGTCCCTCATCTTGGTAAAAATTTCTTTTATATACAAGATGATTATTTTTGTCGACTAATGATGAAAGAGGTATACGATTTTCTTATGCCTCATCTTGATGTCGAAAAATTGAGACGGTTATTATTAGATGTATGTTGTATGAATCGTGAAAAAATATATGGCATGAAAGTCCTATATATTTGCCGTTCTCCGTCATCTCGGTAAAAATTGGTTGTATTTACATGATGATTATTTTTGTCGATAAATGATGAAAGAGGCATATGATCTTCTTATACCATATCCTGATGTCAAAAAATTGAGACAGTTATAATTAGTTGCATGTTGTCTGCATCGTGAAAAAATATAGGGCATGAAAGTCCTATATATTTTCCTTTGTCCCTCATCTCGTTAAAAAATTCTTGTGTTTACATGATGATTATTTTTGTCGACAAATAATGAAAGAGGTATACGATATTCTTATATCTCATCCTGATGTCGAAAAATTGAGACGGATATTATAAGATGCATGTTGTATGCATCGTGAAAAAATATAGGCCATGAAAGTCCTATATATTTGCCTTTGTCCCTCATCTCGGTAAAAATTGGTTGAATTTATATGTTGATTATTTTTGTCGATAAATGATGAAAGAGGTATACGATCTTCTTGTACCTCATCCTAATGTCGAAAAATTGAGACGGTTATTATAAGATGCATGTTGTATGCATCGTAAAAAAATATAAGGCATGAAAGTCTTATATATTTGCCTTTCTTTCTCATCTCGATAAAAATTGGTTGTATTTACATGATGATTATTTTTGTCGACAAATGATGAAAGAGGTATACGATCTTCTTATGCCTTATCCGGATGTCGCTAAATTGAGATGGTTATTATTATATGCATGTTGTATGCATCGTGAAAATATATAGGGCATGAAAGTCCTATATATTTGATTTTGTCCCTCATCTCGGTAAAAATTGGTTGTATTTACATGATGATTATTTTTGTCGACAAATGATGAAAGAGGTATACAATCTTATTATGCCTCATGCTGATGTCGAAAAATTGAGACGGTTATTATTGGATGCATGTTGTATGCATCGTGAAAATATATAGGGCATGAAAGTCCTATATATTTGCTTTTGTCCCTCATCTCAGTAAAAATTTCTTGTGTATAAATGATGATTATTTTTGTCGAAAAATATTGAAAGAGATTTACGATCTTCTTATGCCTCATCCTGATGTCAAAAAATTAAGACGGTTATTATAGGATGCATGATGTATGCATCGTGAAAAAATATAGGGCATGAAAGTCCTATATATTTGCCTTTGTCCCTCATCTCGTTAAAAATTGGTTGTATTTAGATGATTATTTTTGTCGATAATTGATAAAAGAGGTATGATCTTCTTATACCTCATCCTGATGTCGAAAAATTGAGACGGTTATAATTAGATGCATGTTGTATGCATCGTGAAAAAATATAGGGCATGAAAGTCTTATATATTTGCCTTTGTCCCTCATCTCGAAAAAAATTGGTTGTATTTACAAGATGATTATTTTTGTCGACAAATGATGAAAGAGGTATACGATCTTCTTATGCCTCAACCTGATGTCGAAAAATTGAGACGGTTATTATTAGGTGCATGTTTTATGCATCGTGAAAAAATTTAGGGCATGAAAGACCTATATATTTGCCTTTATCCCTCATCTCGGTAAAAATTTCTTGTATATACATAATGATTATTTTTGTCGACTAATGATGAAGGTATACTATCTTCTTATGCCTCATGCTGATGTCGAAAAATTGAGACAGTTATTATGAGATGCATGTTGTGTGCATCGTGAAAAAATATAGGGTATTAAAGTCCTATATATTTGCTTTTGTCCCTCATCTCGGTAAAAAATGGTTGTATTTATATTATGATTATTTTTGTCGACAAATGATGAAAGAGGTATACGATCTTCTTTTGGCTCATCCTGATGTGGAAAAATTGAGACGGTTATTATTAGATGCATGTTGTATGCATCGTTAAAAAATATAGGGCATGAAAGTCCTATATATTTGCCTTTGTCCCTCATCTCGGTAAAAATTTCTTGCATATATATGATGATTATTTTTGTGGATAAATGATGACAGAGGTATACGATCTTCTTATGCCTCATCCTGATTTCGAAAAATTGAGACGATTATTATAAGATGTATGTTGTATGCATTGTGAGAAAATATAGAGCCTGAAAATTGATTGTATTCACATGATGATTATTTTTTTGACAAATGATGAATGAGGTATACGATCTTATGCCTCATACTGACGTCGAAAATTTGAGATGGCTATTATTAGATGCATGTGGTAGTCATCGTGAACAAATATAGGCCATGAAATTCCTATATATTTTCCTTTGTCCCTAATCTCAGTAAAAATTGATTCTATTTACATGATGATTATTTTTGTCGACAAATGATAAGAGATGTACGATCATCTTATGCCTCTTCCAGATGACGAAAAATTGAGACGGTTATTATCAGGTGCATGATTTATGTATCGTTAAAAAATTTAGGGCATGAAAGTCCTATATATTTGGTTTTGTCCCTCATCTCAGTAAAAATTTATTGTATATACATGATGATTTCTTTTGTCGACTAATGATGAAAGAGGTATACGATCTTCTTATGCCTCATCTTGATGTCAAAAAATTGAGACGGTTATTATTGGATTCATGTTGTATGCATCGTGAAAATATATAGGGCATGAAAGTCCTATATATTTTCCTTTGTCCCTCATCTCGGTAAAAATTAGTTGTATTTACAAGATTATTTTTGTCGATAATTGATGAAAGAGGTATGATCTTCTTATACCTCATCCCGATGTCGTAAAATTGAGACGGTTATAATTAGATGCATGTTGTATGCATCGTGAAAAAATATAGGGCATTAAAGTCTTATATATTTGCCTTTGTCCCTCATCTCGGAAAAAAGTGGTTGTATTTACAAGATGATTATTTTTGTCGACAAATGATGAAAGAGGTATACGATCTTCTTATGCCTCATCCTGATGTCGAAAAATTGAGACGGGTATTATTAGGTGCATGTTTTATGCATCGTGAAAAAATTTAGGGCATGAAAGACCTATATATTTGCCTTTGTCCCTCATCTCGGTAAAAATTTCTTGTATATACATGATGATTATTTTTGTCGACTAATGAGGAAGGTATACTATCTTCTTATGCCTCATCCTGATGTTGAAAAATTGAGACAGTTATTATTAGATGCATGTTGTATGCATCGTGAAAAAATATAGGGTATTAAAGTCCTATATATTTGCTTTTGTCCCTCATCTCGGTAAAAATTGGTTGTATTTATATGACGATTATTTTTGTCGACTCATGATGAAAGAGGTATACGATCTTCTTATGCCTTATCCTGATGTCGATAAATTGAGATGGTTATTATTATATGGTGTTGTATGCATCATGAAAAAATATAGGGCATGAAAGTCCTGTATATTTGCCTTTGTGCCTCATCTTGGTAAAAATTTCTTGTATATACAAGATGATTATTTTTGTCGACTAATGATGAAAGAGGTATACGATTTTCTTATGCCTCATCTTGATGTCGAAAAATTGAGACGGTTATTATTAGATGTATGTTGTATGAATCGTGAAAAAATATATGGCATGAATGTCCTATATATTTGCCGTTCTCCGTCATCTCGGTAAAAATTGGTTGTATTTACATGATGATTATTTTTGTCGATAAATGATGAAAGAGGCATATGATCTTCTTATACCTTATCCTGATGTCAAAAAATTGAGACAATTATAATTAGTTGCATGTTGTCTGCATCGTGAAAAAATATAGGGCATGAAAGTCCTATATATTTTCCTTTGTCCCTCATCTCGGTAAAAATTTCTTGTGTTTACATGATGATTATTTTTGTCGACAAATAATGAAAGAGGTATACGATATTCTTATACCTCATCTTGATGTCGAAAAATTGAGACGGATATTATAAGATGCATGTTGTATGCATCGTGAAAAAATATAGGCCATGAAAGTCCTATATATTTGCCTTTGTCCCTCATCTCGGTAAAAATTGGTTGAATTTAGATGTTGATTATTTTTTTCAATAAATGATGAAAGAGGTATACGATCTTCTTGTACCTCATCCTGATGTCGAAAAATTGAGACGGTTATTATAAGATGCATGTTGTATGCATCGTGAAAAAATATAGGGCATGAAAGTCTTATATATTTGCCTTTGTTTCTCATCTCGGTAAAAATTGGTTGTATTTACATGATGATTATTTTTGTCGACAAATGATGAAAGAGGTATACGATCTTCTTATGCCTTATCCTGATGTCGATAAATTGAGATGGTTATTATTATATGCATGTTGTATGCATCGTGAAAATATATAGGGCATGAAAGTCCTATATATTTGATTTTGTCCCTCATCTCGGTAAAAATTAGTTGTATTTACATGATGATTATTTTTGTCGACAAATGATGAAAGAGGTATACAATCTTCTTATGTCTCATGCTGATGTCAAAAAATTGAGACGGTTATTATTGGAAGCATGTTTTATGCATCGTGAAAAAATTTAGGGCATGAAAGTCCTATATATTTGCTTTTGTCCCTCATCTCAGTAAAAATTTCTTGTGTATAAATGATGATTATTTTTGTCGAAAAATATTGAAAGAGATTTACGATCTTCTTATGCCTCATCCTGATGTCAAAAAATTAAGACGGTTATTATAGGATGCATGATGTATGCATCGTGAAAAAATATAGGGCATGAAAGTCCTATATATTTGCCTTTGTCCCTCATTTCAGTAAAAATTGGTTGTATTTACATGATTAGTTTTGTCGATAATTGATGAAAGAGGTATGATCTTCTTATACCTCATCCTGATGTCGGAAAATTGAGACGGTTATAATTAGATGCATGTTGTATGCATCGTGAAAAAATATAGGGCATGAAAGTCTTATATATTTGCCTTTGTCCCTCATCTCGAAAAAAATTGGTTGTATTTACAAGATGATTATTTTTGTCGACAAATGATGAAAGAGGTATACGATCTTCTTATGCCTCAACCTGATGTCGAAAAATTGAGACGGTTATTATTAGGTGCATGTTTTATGCATCGTGAAAAAATTTAGGGCATGAAAGACCTATATATTTGCCTTTGTCCCTCATCTCGGTAAAAATTTCTTGTATATACATAATGATTATTTTTGTCGACTAATGATGAAGGTATACTATCTTCTTATGCCTCTTGCTGATGTCGAAAAATTGAGACAGTTATTATGAGATGCATGTTGTATGCATCGTGAAAAAATATAGGGTATTAAAGTCCTATATATTTGCTTTTGTCCCTCATCTCGGTAAAAATTGGTTGTATTTACATTATGATTATTTTTGTCGACAAATGATGAAAGAGGTATACGATCTTCTTATGCCTTATCCTGATGTCGATAAATTGAGATGATTATTATTATATGCATGTTGTATGCATCATGAAAAAATATAGGGCATGAAAGTCCTGTATATTTGCCTTTGTCCCTCATCTCGATTAAAATTGATTGTATTCACATGATGATTATTTTTTTCGACAAATGATGAAAAAGGTATACGATCTTATGCCTCATACTGATGTCGAAAATTTGTGATGGCTATTATTAGATGCATGTCGTAGTCATCGTGAAGAAATATTGGGCATGAAATTCCTATATATTTTCCTTTGTCCCTGATCTCGATAAAAATTAATTGTGTACTATCCGTACCACTATGCCGAGCTTGAGCTTGACATCACAGCGCAGGACGACCTTAGACACGCGCTGGGAGACCTCGGCCAAGTCGAGGTCCGCTATCTAAATAAGTCATAATTGATCTCAGGCCCAAGGCCCAACAAAACCCTAATCCACACAAAGGTACGTGCATTACTGATACGAGACTCATACACCCACAAACACTAACTTTAGCATCGGAGTCTCTTTTGCAGGTACCACTCCCATCTTGGAGCAACAAGCATACCAGTGAAGGAGGCTCACCGATCTTACCCAGCAGATCGTCCCCTACGACCAATCTCCGGTAAGAACATTTGGCGCCCACCGTGGGGCCGATCAAGACAGCTCTTATCGTCCATGCTTATGGTTTTTGATGTTGTGTCGGTTTTCCATACAACAGTTTTCACCCGAAGCCATAGTAGACGAGCAACAGACGACGTCGATCATACGACAAGCATGGACAACGAAGCAACATTGTGAAGGCTGATCGAGCAGGTCAAACAAATGCGGCAGCAACACACTGCCGATCTGCAAAACATGCGTGCCAAGCACGAAACTGACCTAGCGGCATTGCGTACCGCTAACGAAGCTGACCTAGCGGCACTGCGCGCCGAGAATGAGCGTATCCACACCCAGCTTCCTCGGTGCCCCTCTGATGATAGACTATGGCCAAGGCCAAGGAATCCAAGAGGTGATATACTAAAAAAACCAAGAGGAATGGGATGATCTTAAAGACCTTTTTCTTATGTTTATACATATAGTAGTTCTTTTGTATAGGTTATTTTTGCCTTTGTATTTGTGAGGCACTTTACTTGCTTTTTCTAGTGTTTGTATATTGATTTCAAGGTAGGTTACTTGGAGAGTTTAACTCCATTTAACCTCCCTAATTGATGTATTCATTTTGTATTTTTTCAGTAGGGAAAAAGGGGTGACATTTAGCAAAGCTAGGGGGTGTACTTAGAAATTGGGCCTGAGTTGGGCTTAGGCAAAATTTTGCATATTGGACTCATTTTTCTCCTAATTTTTCATAGATTTGATTTAGCTAGGTCTCATCATCATTTGATGAACCTAACTAAACCAAATCAATAATTTTTGAAATAAATCAAAGGAGAAAAAGAAGCCAAGGCCGCCTAGCTCCTTCATTTCTCTTTGGCCGAAATTTCCATGTGCATTCTTGAGTTTTTGAAACTTCTCCTCCAAGTTTCTAAACCTTGGTAGGTTGGCTGACCTTACCATGGTTCTTAAGTGAACCATGGTCTAGGATAGCTTCTCCTACAAGTTTTAGAAACCATGGATGGTTAGCTACACCTTACCATGGTTCCTAGTGAACCATGGTTAAGGTTAGCTTCTCCTAGAAGCTACCTCTCCCTATATATTTGTAATTCCTTCACTTGTACTCACTTTTGGACATTTATGAGAAAAAGAATTCAGAATTCTCTCTCATTTTCAAGAGTCAAAATTCGTGAGAAACCTTCTCTTAGGTTCTCTCTCAAGGTTCCTTCTCCTAGAAGCTTGGTTTCTCAAGCTTCTTCACTTCTTCAAGAGGTAACCGAACCTCTCTTAGGTGCTTCTCCTCCATTGGAGATTTATTCAAGGAGCTTCCACTGATTTGAAGTGTACAACCTCATTGAGAAAAGGTCTTGGACGTTGGAATTGTTGAAGAACATCAATCCTCTTCAACCTAGTTCCATCATTTTTGGTATCTAGAGCCTAGTGCTCTTGAGGTTTTGTTTCTAAACTTTTTCTACTTGAATCCGTGTTGTCTAATCTTCCTTTTCTATGTCTTAAACTTGTGTTTGCTGCATGGATCTAGTTCTAATACAATGTTTGATGGATCCTATTTGTCAAGTATGAATTAATTGATTCATTTTTGCTTATTCCTATTCTTGTGAATCAATTTCGATTTTGTGCTTCTAGGACTCTTGAACTTGTGCGTTTTTGTTTTTGCTTGAGTCTTCTCCATTCATTCACATGTTTCCGTGATTGGACAACATTCATTGAGCATAGATTTTGTTTTTGAATCACTTGTTTTGTCATAGAAGTCATGTGTAGTCCTTTCACTTGTTGAAACTTCCTAGACTAGCTTGTTTGACCTAATTTTTTGTGTATTGTTTGAGTCCGAAATTTTGTGTGTATTTTCTTATTGAATCTGAACCTTACTATATGTGCTTTTTATTTACATGTTTGAGTTCTTAATTTGCTATTAGTTCTAGC
Organism: Cajanus cajan; assembly: GCF_000230855.2. Lineage (NCBI taxonomy): Eukaryota > Viridiplantae > Streptophyta > Magnoliopsida > Fabales > Fabaceae > Cajanus > Cajanus cajan. The sequence goes on from NC_138518.1 coordinate 55,099,553, forward strand.
AAATTTCCTAGAGTTAGGTTTCTATTATGTCTTGTTAAAAGTTTTGGCAAAAAAATTCATAAACACTATTTCCTATTAGGTTTTCCTTGAGTATTTTGTGTGGCTGAAACCTATTGCAATTTTTTTGAGCCTTAAAACAGAGACAAAACAGAGGTGTAAGTGTTCTAAATGCTTGAGAAAAACAAAATAATGAGTGCTTAAAAATTTTACCTAAAAACATTACAAAATTGTGAAGCACTAGTGAAAACATGCTTGTGAACACCTCTTGTTTTGTGTGAAAAATTTGCTGCAATGTTTCTAGCCTAAGGCCGAGATCTATACTTGTTCAAAAGGCATCTAAACTCCTGATTAATCAAAGAAAAAAAAGTGAAAAATATTTTGCAAAAAGAAAAGAAAGAAAATAGCAAAAGAAAAAGCCAAAAATGAGTGAAAAATTTGTAAAACTAGCTCTCGGTTTTGGTATGTGTTTGCTTACATATTTTTCGGTCCAGCCACATAAATTGTGTCTTATTTTTGTGTCTAATCTTAGCTTTTGTTTTGTAATCCATTCTAGTGCCTTTGATAGGTTATCTTTTGTGTGCTAGCTTCCTAAAATTGCCTTAATTGTTGCTTGTCATTTTTGTGGAATTCCTTCTAGTTTTGTCTCATCTACTTCCACCAATTAGTGTAGCTGTTCCTAATTGTTCCTTTTCAGTTTTTGTACTAATATTCCAGCATCTTAAGGTGTGTTGAGTGCCTCTCAGACAGGGAGACGACGAGTCGCTGAGGGCGTTCATGGAGCGTTTCACCGGCATCTCGGTCAAGATCCGGAACCTGAATCCCGAAATCGCCCTGCACGCCATGTTCATGGCGCTCAAGCCATTCCCTTTTGTGGACAGCTGGTGCCGCCGAGCTCCTGCCGACATGGACAAACTCCGCGCCCGAGCTGCAGGGTACATACAAATGGAAGAGCACTCCACTTTTTGTGACCAGGTTCGCGAAAAATCACAAGCGAAGCCTGACCATGGTCACAAACACAAGATGAAGGTCACCAATGACAGCCAGTTCAAGAAGACTGCCAAGGCAAATAAGGGGGGGAGATATGACTTCTACACTCCCCTGAATGCGCCCCGAGTGCACATCCTGGAGGAGGCCAGCAATAGCAACCTGCTCACCCTACCACCATCAGGTCACAACCCCAACAGTGCAGACAAATCCAAGCATTGCAGATACCACAGAAACCACGGTCACACCACTGAAGAGTGCCGCACCCTCTGAGATCGTATCGAGGAACTCATCCAGGCGGGTCACCTTAGCCAATATGTCCAATGGCAGTAGGGTCACAGAGGGGGCTACAATGGACGAGGACGAGGCAGAGGTCGTGGTTCGGGAGTGTAGAATACCGGTGGTGTAGTGCAGGCTGAGGTAAGCCAGGAAACAGGGTCAGCTCCCCTACGGAGAGTAATCAACACATTTGCAGGAGGCTTTGCAGGGGGAGGATCCAGTAGCTCGGCCCGAAAAAGACACATGCGCAGCATCAACAACGTCCACTATGCTACCTTGGCCTCGCACCAGAGCTCATCGCTGATCACCTTCACCGACGACGAATATACCGGTGTTTGCCCCAACCAGGACGATCCAATGGTCATCGTTGTGGAGGTCGCCAATTGGGAGGTCCACAAGACGTTGATAGACCAAGGAAGCTCGACTGGCGTCCTATATTGGCCGACGTTCCTCAGGTTAAATATCCCTCACTCCCTTATCCAACCTCACACAGAAACACTAGTTGGATTTGCAGGAGAGCGAGTACACACTCGAGGCTACGTAGACCTACTGACAACCTTCGGAACCTCTCCCGAAACTAGGAGGATTATGGTCCGATACCTCATCGTGGAAGCCAACATCTCCTACAACATAATCATCGGGAGGCCGACAATAAACCAACTCGGAGCAGTGGTGTCTACCCCGCACCTCACCATGAAGTTCCCAGGGAGTGACATCAAGATTATCTCCATCAAGGCAAACCAGAAGACAGCTCGGCAATGCTACGCCGAAAGTCTGAAAGTCTCTTCATCCGATGAGCGTTGCCGAAATCCTCCCCCCACAGTGGCTCACATCACCCACGTGGATATCACTGACCTGTATCCAAGTTCGGACTCCCATCATGAATGGCCGAGTCCCATCGACCAGCTCGATGACCTCCAGATCGGAAAACTTCCTGGGCAATGCACGAAAATCAGCAGGCAGTTGAACCTGGAGTTACGGCGACAGCTCGAAGCTGAGATCTCTAGGAACGCCGACCACTTTGGATGGTCCAGCGCCGACATGCCAGGTATAGATGCTAACTTCATTTGTCACAGGTTGGCAATTCACAAGGAGGCGAAGCCAGTCGCCCAAAGGAAGAGGAATGTCGGTGGTGAAATGCGGGAGGCCATCGTCATCGAGACGCAAAAGCTATTAAACGCAGGCTTCATCTGTGAGGTTAGGTACACCATGTGGTTGGCAAACGTGGTCCTGGTAAAGAAGAGCTCTGGGAAGTGGCGCATGTGCGTCGACTACACTAATCTGAACAAAGCATGCCCCAAGGACTCGTACCCCTTGCCGAGCATCGACAGGCTGGTTGATGGAGCATCCGGGCACGCCCTCCTCAGTTTCCTTGATGCTTACTCCGGGTACAACCAGATCATGATGTACCCACCAGACGAGGTTCACACGTCATTCATCACCGATCGCGCCTACTACTGCTACCGAGTGATGCCCTTCGGTCTCAAAAATGCGGGAGCCACCTACCAGCGGCTGATGGACAAGGTTTTCCACCAGCAGATCGGATGGAACATGGAGGTCTACGTCAATGACATGGTGGTCAAAACCACCTCGATCGAGGATCATGCTGCCGACCTGGCCGAGGTGTTCGGGCAAATCAGGAAGCACAACATGCGCCTCAACCCAGAAAAGTGCGTCTTCGGCGTCCAGGGAGGTAAGTTCCTTGGATTCATGATCACTAACAGGGGGATCGAGGCCAACCCGGAGAAGTGCAAAGCCATCATCCAGATGCAGAGCCCTCAAAATGTGAAGGAAGTCCAACGCTTGGTGGGAAGGTTGGTTTCCCTGTCTCATTTTATCCACAGGCTGGCAGATAAAGCGGGGCCCATCTTCACCCTGCTGCGCAAGCCAAAAAATTTCGAATGGACGGACCGGTGTGAAGAGGCTTTCAAAAGCTTCAAAGCCTTCCTCACGACTCCACCAATTCTCCAAAGGCCGGATCATCAAGCTGACCTCCTCCTCTACCTGGCTGTGGCAAAAGGCGCAATCAGCACAGTTATAATGCAAGAGAACCAGAAAGTGCAGACGCCAGTCTATTTCATCAGCTGAGTCCTCCAAGACACCGAGAAACGATACCAGACGATTGAAAAGCTTGCACTGGCAGTTGTCACCGCAACTCGACGTCTCTGACCTTACTTTTAGAGCCACCAGGTGATAGTCAAGACCGACTACCCAATCAAGCAAATCCTGAGAAAGCCAGAGCTCGCCGGGCGGATGATAGCGTGGTCGATTGAATTGTCTGAGTTTGGCATCCAGTACAAAAGCCGCGGTGCTCTGAAAGCTCAATGCTTAGCTAACTTCGTGGCCGAACTGACGCCAACCTCGGTCAAGGAGCCACAGCTATGGACTTTGTATGTTGATGGGTCCTCCAACTCTAAGGGTAGTGGTGCAGGTATCATCTTGAAAGGTCCAAGTCAAGTCACCTTGGAACAATCTCTCAAGTTTGGCTTCAAAATGACAAATAACCAAGCAGAGTACGAAGCACTTCTCGCAGGGCTAAGGCTAGATTGCGACCTCGGAGCACGAAGAGTAAGTTGCAACAGCGACTCAAAACTCATGGTAGAGCAGCTCAACGGGACATATCAGGCCAAAGATGTTCTATACAATAGTATTTCCACATGGCATCACATCAGATCTCGTCCTTCGACGAGTTCACTATACAGCATGTACCGCGAGAGCAAAATACCAGAGCCAACCTCGTTTCAAAGCTCGCCAGTACCAAACGCCCTGGACAGCATCGGACCATTATCCAAGAAACCTTGTATTCACCCAGCTTGGACGACAAGGTCGTCAACACCAGCGATAGCGAAGAACAAGGGTGGATGTCAGGTATTTGGAACTACTTGAAGGCAGGTATTTTACCCGAGGATAAAGATGAAGCTCGGAAGATGAGGGGAAGGTCGGCTAAGTTCGTAATTGTCGGAGACGAACTGTTCAAGCGTGGAATCTCCACCCCTTTGCTCAAATGCTTGACTGCACCTCAAGCTACTTATGTCATCGAGGAGATCCACCGAGGTATATGTGGAATGCATTATGGAGTGCGCTCGATGGCAGCCAGGGTACTCCAGGCTGGGTACTACTGGCCCACCTTGAAGTCGGATTGCCAAGTCTACGTGCAAAAATGCAAAGAGTGCCAGCAGTTCGGCAACGCGCATCGACAGCCACCTCAAGCTCTCCACCAGATGATGTCCCCGTGGCCTTTCGCCCAGTGGGGAATGGACATCCTAGGACCGTTCCCCCGCGAAAGGTCAGCTCAAATTCCTCTTGGTGGCAATCGACTACTTCACCAAGTGGATCGAAGCGTGCCCACTCGCCAAGATCACCACTGAGAATATACGGAAGTTCACTTAGAAGAGCATCATATGCAGGTTCATAATTCCGCATTCCATTGTCACCGATAACGGCCGACAATTCATCGCGCAAAGCTTCGAAGACTTCCTTCGGGAACTTGGAATTAAGCACCTCCCGACCTCGGTGGAACATTCACAAACTAACGGCCAAGCCGAAATTGCAAACAAAGTGGTACTCCGAGAGCTCAAGAAGCGGTTAGGGAACGCCAAGGGACAATGGGCTGACAAACTCCCCAGCATCCTCTAGGCGTACCATTGCACCCCCCAGTCAATAATGCAAGAAACGCCCTACAGGCTCACTTATGGAACTGACGCCATGATCCTAGTGGAAGTCGGGAAGACATCTCACCGACGTCAGGTCTTCAAGAATGAGCAAAATGCTGAAGAAATACCAGCTGACCTTGACTTGATTGACGAGCTCAGGGACGAAGCTCGGATTCATGAAGAAGCTTGCAAACTCCGAGCTTCCAGATGATACAATACGCGTGTACGACCTCGCTCTTTCCGAGTTGGTGACCTGGTATGGCGACTATTAGGCGAAGCACGGAGAGACACACCAGACGACAAGCTTGCACCCACCTAGGGTGGCCCATTCCGAGTTATAGAAGACTTGGAGAACGAGGCATACCGACTGGAAGAACTTAGCGGAAAACCCATCCCGCGAACTTGGAATGCCACGCATCTCAAGTTTTATTTCAGTTAACTTTGTACGAATGAGTTGTGCACTCTTTTCCAGACTCAGTCTTTTTGTCCCAAAAAACAGAAAAATGGGTTTTGGCTGAGAGGGTTTTTAACGAGGCACACGTAACATCAATAAAATAACTCATTCTTTTCCATTCATATCTTCTTAATTCTACATCATTTCACCATAAGATACTTTATGCTAAACCGAGGTCGAGTTCGAACCTTGGTACGATTCACTTCACTCTAAACCGAGGTCGAGTCCGAACCTTGGCACGATTTATTTTACTTTACACCGAGGTCGAGTTCGAACCTTGGTATGATTTATTTCACTCTCAGTCGAGGTCGAGTTCGAACCTTAGTGAGAGTTACTTTACACCGAGGTCGAGTTCGAACCTTGGTACGATTTATTTCACTCTAAGCCGAGGTCGAGTTCGAACCTTAGTAAGAGTTACTTTACATCGAGGTCGAGTTCGAACCTTGGTACGATTTATTTCACTCTAACCCGAGGTCGAGTTCGAACCTTAGTAAGAGTTACTTTACACTGAGGTCGAGTTCGAGCCTTGGTACGATTTATTTCACTCTAAGCCGAGGTTAAGTTCGAACCTTAGCAAGAATTACTTTACGCTAAACTGAGGTCGAGTTCGAACCTTGGTATGATTTGTTTAACCCTAACCCGAGATCAACCATGAACCTCGGCAAACATTATTTTTATCTTACACAGAGGTCGAGTTCGAATCTCGGTCTGAATCACTCTATCTCGCCAAGGGTCGAGTTCGAATCTCAATACGAATTATTTACATCAGGCCAAGTTTGAGCCCCGGAAAAGCACAAAAAACACAAGTGCATAAGCAGAAGGCCAAATAGAACCACCGAAAGCGTGAGGATAAAATCTCGACAGAAAAAATATTATATACAATAATGTTTGTAGAGTTCAACACCCGAATCCAAAGAAAAAAGCAGAACAAAATAAACTAAGCTATTACAAAAATGGCCTAGGCAGAGGCATTTTCGCTCGAGCTGTCCTGGAGGTCATCCTCTTTCACCAGCTTCCCAAAGCTCACCTCTTTTTCCACATGCATGGCAGAGAGGTCGACCCTCGGCGTCGAACAGGACAACTCGCTTAGTTCCCTCGAGCTTCTTCTCCAGCTCTGCCTTCTCCACAGCCATCTTCGAGAGGTCCACCCTGAGTGCGGCGACCTCCTCTTCTTTCCCACCGAGAAGCACCTCGTCACAAAGACGCTTCTCAACCGCCACCACGAGATCAGCCTTCAGGGAAGTTACCTCGTCTTCTAAGGCACGCACCCGGCCTCGGGAAGAATTGGCGAGCTCCTGCAGCTCACTCACTTGAGCAGCGTGAGTCTCATTGGACCTTAGAGCAATCTCTAAGGACTTCTAAACTCTCTCCAGCTCCCTCTTGGTGGCTTTAAGCTTGGCCTCATTCTTCAGCTTAGCATCACTAAGATCGCCCGCCAAGGCCCGGTTCTCCTCCTTCAAAGCCTTGTTCTCTTCCCTCAAAGGTTGGACTCGGCCCTTCAGCTTTGCCAGGTCCTCCTGCTGCTTGGACCACTTATGCTTCCAGTGGTCCACGATGGCCATGGTCCTCTGTAGGAAGACCTCAACAGAATCAAGGCCTTCCACTGGCCCGGCCGTCTCGATCATGGCTTGATCAGCCGTACTCAGTGACTCCTTGGAGAAGAACTTCTCCGAGGTCACCCCCGCGCTCCACAGAGAATCTATGTCCTCCGAAGCGCTCACATGATCCAGCCACACCCGAGAACGATCCTTCCCGAAGCGATGGGCGAGGTATTGGCTTCTTGGGGGCCCCTTCGACAAGCTGGATGGCAGCGCCGAGGTCGTGGGTGTAGGTGTCGAGTCCCCGAAGCTCGGCACCTTTCCGCGGGCCCTGGCAGAAGCAGAGGCAAGCGCCTCCTGCTCAACCACGGGGGCACCCGCCCTTGGTACCTCCAAACTTGGAACCACTGGGACCTCGACAGCATGCCTCACCTACAAAAAATACAAATTTCCCCCTAAATCAGCAAGTAGGAAAAGAGCAATATAGAAGAAAAACCACAAAGAAAGGCACCAACCTTGGTGGCCTGGGCAACCTGCTCGGCGGCCTGGGCGATCTCCTCGGCGGCCACCTGAGGAGCTACCTCGGGTGGAGAACCCCCAGTTAGGTCGACCGCATCAGCATCGGCAGCCTTGGAGGTCACCTCCTCAGCATCTCGAGGGGTAGAGGTCCCCCTGACCTCTTTTTCTCCCCTCTTTATTTTTCTTCGGGTCTCCAAGGGGGCCACCTCCTCCTCTTGAGGCTCGGGGACCTCAATCTCGGCGACATTGTAGTGTGATTTCAACTCGCGCCACTTGCTTTTGCCCATTATACCTACAAGTACAACAATCATATACGTCAGTAAAAGCAAAAATTCCCAAGCCCTTAATAGCCAAAAAGACAAGATACTCACTCTCTAGGCCCCTCTCCTTGTACACTGAGTTAACAAGCGACAAAACGAGCTTGCAGTCCAAGGGACGAGGGAGCGCCTCTAGGTCGGCGATGGCAGCAGCCTCCGAGGCTGTCAACTGAAGGTTGCCCGACCCGTGAAACCTGGCTGGAGCTTGCCACCAATAAAGAGGGAACCTCGGCAGCCCGCTCAAGTAAAATACCCCATCTTCCAGCGGGTTCACATCCACGAGCCGAACCCAGAAAAACTCTTGCTTGAAATTTTTGTAAAACTGGGAGTAGAGAGAAAATAATTCCACAGCCTTACTGCTGTTCAAAGAAGCCCAACCATAAGGGGGTACACCCATCTTTAGTTGGTAAAAATGAAGAAAGACATGGAGAGATACCCCTATCCCTAGGGTCGAACATAGAACCTGAAAGGCCCTCAAAAAACCCCAACTGTTGGGGTGCAACTGGCAAGGAGCCGAGTTGATAAAGTTCAAAAAATCACATTCAAGCGGGGTAAAGGGAAGGCATACGCCTAAATCCCTGAAAAAGCACTGGTACATATAGAAGAAAGGAGGGTCAGAGGGACCCTCCATATAGACGTGCTCACCGGGCTGGCACGGTTCCAGCCAGATAAGCTCGGAAAGAGAGGACTCACAGATCCTATGAGATTTCCACATCACATTGATCTCCATAAATGACCTGAAAATGCACTAAAACTCCCCCACGTCACTTCTAACCCAATCGTAGCCAGGAATGCCGGGGAGGGGTTCCTTAGGCTGGCTCTCCCCTTTCTTCTTTTCAGCGGCGACAGTCCCGGCAGCCACCGCCTTGTCGCGCGCCTTACCCTTGCCTTTGGCAGGAGCAGAGGGGGTGACATCCTTGTTACCAACCATCAAGAAAATCAAAAGATTTGAAAAGAAGGAGAAAAGATTTCAGAAGAGGAAGAAGATTGAGAGATCGAAGTACCTGGTACTCCTTTGATAAACGAAAATACAGAAACGAGAGGAGGAAAACTCGGTTACCGGAGAGGGCGATAGAGGAAAACAGGGATGGCAGAAGTAGGGAGACAAAGAAAATCGGCGTGCTTAAGAAGCCAGAGAGGAAAGAGAATGCAAAGAGTAAAATGGAAGGAGAAGAGGTGCGAGAGTGAGAAAAGGGGTTCCATAAAATTCAAACGGCCACAACACGTGTCAGCCAAGGGACAAAACTGGCGACACATTTAATGAGCCCCATTATGACGTGCACGGCCATCATTGCTTAACCGTCACTCCCCATTAATACGCCGCCTACACGTTTTCGAGAACGAGGCAACGGTTACGACACATTGCATCTTGACAGACAGGCATACGCGAAAGGTCACGGCCCCTTGGCGAGCTCGGTCTTAACTCCTTGACCCACGGCCTTCGGAGCTCGGAGGGCTAGTGTATTATCTGTACCTCTATGTCGAGCTCGAGCTTGGCATCACAGCGCAGGATGACCTCGGACACGCGCTGGGAGACCTCGGCCAAGTCGAGGTCCGCTATCTAAATAGGTCATAACTGATCTCAGGCCCAAGGCCCAACAAAACCCTAATCCACACAAAGGTACGTGCATTACTTATACGAGACTCATACAACTACAAACACTAACTTTAGCATCGAAGTCTCTTTTCCAGGTACGACCCCCATCTTGGAGCAACAGATTATATTTACATGATGATTATTTTTGTCGACAAATAATGAAAGAGGTATACGATCTTCTTATGCCTCATCCTGATGCCAAAAAATTGAGACGGTTATTATTAGGTGCATGTTTTATGCATCGTGAACAAATTTAGGGCATGAAAGTCCTATATATTTGCCTTTGTCCCTCATCTCGGTAAAAATTTCTTGCATATACATGATGATTATTTTTGTCGACTAAGGATGAAAGAGGTATACGATCTTCTTATGCCTCATCCTGATGTTGAAAAATTGAGACGGTTATTGTTAGATGCATGTTGTATGCATCGTGAAAAAATATAGGGTATTAAAGTCCTATATATTTGCTTTTGTCTCTCATCTCGGTAAAAATTGGTTGTATTTACATGATGATTATTTTTGTCGACCAATGATGAAAGAGGTATACGATCTTCTTATGCCTTATCCTGATGTCGATAAATTGAGATGGTTATTATTATATGCATGTTGTAGTCATCGTGAAAAAATATAGGGCATGAAAGTCCTATATACTTGATTTTGTCCCTCATCTCGGTAAAAATTGGTTTTATTTACATGATGATTATTTTTGTCGACAAATGATGAAAGAGGTATACGATCGTCCTATGCCTTATGCTGATGCCGAAAAATTGAGATGGTTATTATTAGATGCATGTTGTATGCATCGTGAAAAAATATAGGGCATGAAAGTCCTATATATTTGATTTTATCCCTCATCTCCGTAAAAATTGGTTGTATTTACATGATGATTATTTTTGTCGACAAATGATGAAAGAGGTATACAATCTCCTTATGCCTCATCCTGATGTCGAAACATTGAGACGGTTATTATTAGATGCATGTTGTATGCATCGTGCAAAAATATAGGGCATGAAAGTCCTATATATTTGCCTTTGTCCCTCATCTCGGTAAAAATTTCTTGTATATACATGATGATTATTTTTGTCGTCAACTGATGAAAGAGGTATACGATCTTCTTATGCCTCATCCTGATTTCAAAAAATTAAGACGATTATTATAAGATATATCTTGTATGCATCGTGAAAAAATATAGAGGCTGAAAGTCCTATATATTTGCCTTTGTCCCTCATTTCGGTAAAAATTGGTTGTATTTACAGGATGATTATCTTGGTCGACAAATGATGAAAGAGGTATACGATCTTCTTATGTCTCATCCTGATGTCAAAAAATTGAGATGGTGATAATTAGATACATGTTGGATGCATCATGAAAAAATATAGGGCATGAAAGTCCTACATATTTGCCTTTGTCCCTCCTCTCGGTAAAAATTAGTTGTATTCACATGATGATTATTTTGTCAACAAATGATGAAAGAGGTATACGATCTTATGCTTCATCCTGATGTCAAAAAATTGAGACACATATTATTAGATGCATGTTGTAGTTATCGTAAAATATATAGGCATGAAAGTCCTGTATATTTGCCTTTGTCCCTCATCTCGGTAAAACTTGGTTGTATTTAGATGATGATTATTTTTGTCGACAAATGATGAAAGAGGTATAAGATCTACTTAAAAGTCATCATGATTTCAAAAAATTGAGATGATTTTTTTTAGATGCATGTTGTAGTCATCGTGAAAAAATATAGGGCACGAAAGTCCTATATATTTGTCTTTGTCTCAGATCTTGATAAAAATTGCTTGTATATACATGATGATTAATTTTATCGACAAATGATGATAGAGGTATACGATCTTCTTATGTCTCTTCCTGTTGTCGAAAAATTCAGACGGTTATTATTAGATGCATGTTGTATGCATCGTAAAAAAATATAGGGCATGAAAGTCCTATATATTTGCCTTTGTCCCTCATCTCAGTAAAAATTGCTTGTATATACATGATGGTTATTTTTGTCGACAAATGATGAAACAAGTATATGATCTTCTTATGCCTCATCATGATGTCGAAAAATTGAGACGGTTATTATAAGATGCATGTTGTATGCATCGTGCAAAAATATAGGCCATGAAAGTCTTGTATATTTGCCTTTGTCCCTCGTCTCGGTAAAAATTGGGTGTACTTACATGATTATTATTTTTGTCGACAAATGATGAAAGAGGTATTCGATCTTCTTATACCTCATCCTGATGTCAAAAAATTGAGACGGTAATAGTTAGATTCATGTTGTATGCATCATGAAAAAATATAGGGCATGAAAGTCTTATATATTTACCTTTGTTCCTCATCTTTGTAAAAATTGGTTGTATTTACATGATGATTATTTTTGTCGACAAATGATGAAAGAGGTATACGATCTTCTTATGCCTCATCTTGATGTTGAAAAATTGAGACGGTTATTATTAGATGTATGTTCTATGCATCGTGAAAAAATATAGGGTACGAAAGTCCTATATGTTTGTCTTTGTCTCAGATCTTGATAAAAATTGCTTGTATATACATGATGATTATTTTTGTCGACAAATGACGATAGAGGTATACGATCTTCTTATGTCTCATCCTGTTGTCGAAAAATTCAGACGGTTATTATTAGATGCATGTTGTATGCATCGTGAAAAAATATAGGCATGAAAGTCCTATATATTTGCCTTTGTCCCTCATCTCGGTAAAAATTGCTTGTATATACATGATGGTTTTTTTTGTCGACAAATGATGAAACAGGTATATGATCTTCTTATGCCTCATCATGATGTCGAAAAATTGAGACGGTTATTATAAGATGCATGTTGTATGCATCGTGAAAAAATATAGGCCACGAAAGTCTTGTATATTTGCCTTTGTCCCTCGTCTCGGTAAAAATTGGTTGTACTTACATGATTATTATTTTTGTCGACAAATGATGAAAGAGGTATTCGATCTTCTTATACCTCATCCTGATGTCAAAAAATTGAGACGATTATAGTTAGATTCATGTTGTATGCATCATGAAAAAATAGACGGCATGAAAGTCTTATATATTTACCTTTGTCCCTCAGCTTTGTAAAAATTGGTTGTATTTACATGATGATTATTTTTCTCGACAAATGATGAAAGAGGTATACGATCTTCTTATACCTCATCTTGATGTTGAAAAATTGAGACAGTTATTATTAGATGTATGTTCTATGTATCGTGAAACAATATAGGGCATTAACGTCCAATATATTTGCCTTTGTCCCTCATCTCGGTAAAAATTGGTTGTATTTACATGATGATTATTTATGTCGATAAATCATGAAAGACGTATATGATCTTCTTATGCGTCATCCTGAAGTCCAAAAATTGAGACAGTTTTTATTAGTGCATGTTGTAGTCATCATGAAAAAATATGGGGCATGAAAGTCCTATATATTTGCCTTTGTCCCTCATCTCGTTAAAAATTGGATGTATTTACATGATGATTATTTTTGTCGACAAATGATAAAAGAGGTATACGATCTTCTAATGCCTCATCCTAGTGTCGAAAAATTAAGACGATTTTCATAAGATGCATCTTGTAAAAATATAGGGCATGAAAGTCCTATATATTTGCCTTTGTCCCTCATCTCGGTAAAAATTGGTTTTATTTACATGATGATTATTTTTGTCGACTAATGATGAAAGAGGTATACGATCTTCTTATGCCTCGTCATGATGTTGAAAAATTGCGATGGTTATTATTAGATGCATGTTGTTTGCATCATGAAAAAATATAGGGCATGAAAGCCTTGAATATTTGCCTTTGTCCCTCGTCTCGGTAAAAATTGGTTGTACTTACATGATGATTTTTTTTGTCGAAAAATGATGAAAGAGGTATACGATCTTCTTATACCTCATCCTGATGTCACAAAATTGAGACGGTTATAATTAGATGCATGTTGTATGCATCGTGAAAAAATATAGGGCATGAAACTCTTATATATTTACCTTTCTCCCTCATCTTTGTAAAAATTGGTTGTATTTACATGATGATTATTTTTGTCGACAAAAGATGAAAGAGGTATAAATCTTCTTAAGCCTCATCCTGATGTTGAAAAATTGAGACGGTTATTATTAGATGTATGTTCTATGCATCGTGAAAAAATATAGGTCATTAAAGTCCTATATATTTGCCTTTGTCCCTCATCTCGGTAAAAATTGGTTGTATCTACATGATGATTATTTTTGTCGATAAATGATGAAAGAGGTATATGATCTTCTGATGCCTCATCCTGATGTCAAAAAATTGAGACAATTATTATTAGATGCATGTTTTATGCATCGTGAAAAAATAGAGGGCATGAAAGTCTTGTATATTTGCCTTTGTCCCTCATCTCGGTAAAAATTGGTTGTATTTACATGATAATTATTTTTTGTAGACAAATGATGAAAGAGGTATACGATCTTATGCTTGATCCTGATGTCAAAAAATTGAGACACCTATTATTAGATGCATGTTGTAGTCACCGTAAAAAATATACGGCATGAAAGTCCTGTATATTTACCTTTGTCCCTCATCTCGGTAAAACTTGGTTGTATTTAGATAATGATTATTGTTGTCGACAAATGATGAAAGAGGTATACGATCTTCTTATGTGTCAACCTGATGTCGAAAAATTGAGACGATTTTTATTAGATGCATGTTGTAGTCATCGTGAAAAAGTATAGGGCACGAAAGTCCTATATATTTGTCTTTGCCTCAGATCTTGATAAAAATTGCTTCTATATATACATGATGATTATTTTTCTCGACAAATGATGATAGAGGTATACGATCTTCTTATGCCTCATCCTGATGTCAAAAAATTCAGACGGTTATTATTAGATGCATGTTGTATGCATCGTGAAAAAATATAGGGCATGAAAGTCCTATATATTTGTCTTTGTCTCTCATCTCGTTAAAAATTGCTTGTATATACATGATGGTTATTTTTGGCGACAAATGATGAAACAGGTATATGATCTTCTTATGCCTCATCATGATGTCGAAAAACTGAGACGGTTATTATTAGATGCGTGTTGTATGCATTGTGAAAAAATATAGGCCATGAAAGTCTTGTATATTTGCCTTTGTCCCTCGTCTCGGTAAAAATTGATTGTACTTATATGAAGATTATTTTTTTCGACAAATGATGAAAGAGGTATACGATCTTCTTATACCTCATCCTGATGTCAAAAAATTGAGACGGTTATAATTAGATGCATGTTGTATGCATCGTGAAAAAATAGAGTGCATGAAAGTCTTATATATTTACCGTTGTCCCTCAACTTTGTAAAAATTGGTTGTATTTACATGATGATTATTTTTGTCGACAAATGATGAAAGAGGTATACAATCTTCTTATACCTCATCTTGATGTTGAAAAATTGAGACGGTTATTATTAGATGTATGTTCTATGCATCGTGAAAAAATATAGGGCATTAAACTCTTATATATTTGCCTTTGACCCTCATCTCGGTAAAAATTGGTTGTATTTACATGCTGATTATTTTTGTGGATAAATGATGAAAGACGTATATTATCTTCTTATGCGTCATCCTGATGTCCAAAAATTGAGACAGTTTTTATTAGTGCATGTTGTAGTCATCATGAAAAAATAAGGGGCACGAAAGTCCTATATATTTGCCTTTGTCCCTCATGTCGTTAAAAATTGGATGTATTTACATGATGATTATTTTTGTTGACAAATGATGAAAGAGGTATACGATCTTCTTATGCCTCATCATGATGTTGAAAAATTGCGATGGTTATTATTAGATGCATGTTGTATGCATCATGAAAAAATATAGGGCATGAAAGCCATGTATATTTGCCTTTGTGCCTCATCTCGGTAAAAATTGGTTGTACTTACATGATGATTATTTTCGTCGTCAAATGATGAAAGAGGTATACGATCTTCTTATACCTCATCCTGATGTCAAAAAAATGAGACGGTTATAATTAGATGCTTGTTGTATGCATCGTCAAAAGATATAGGGCATGAAACTCCTATATATTTACCTTTGTCCCTCATCTTTGTAAAAATTGGTTGTATTTACATGATGATTATTTTTGTCGACAAATGATAAAAGAGGTATAAATCTTCTTATGCCTCATCCTAATGTTGAAAAATTGAGACGGTTATTATTAGATGTATATTCTATACATCGTGAAAAAATATAGGGCATTAAAGTCTTATATATTTGCCTTCGTCCCTCATCTCGGTAAAAATTGGTTGTATCTACATGATGATTATTTTTGTCGATAAATGATGAAAGAGGTATATGATCTTCTTATGCCTCATCCTGATGTCAAAAAATAAGACGGTTATTATTAGATGGATGTTTTATGAATCGTGAAAAAATATAGGGCATGAAAGTCTTGTATATTTGCCTTTGTCCCTAATCTCGGTAAAAATTGGTTTTATTTACATGATAATTATTTTTGTCGACAAATGATGAAAGAGGTATACGATCTTATGCTTCATCCTGACGTCAAAAAATTGAGACACTTATTATTAGATGCATGTTGTACTCATCGTAAAAAATATAGGGCGTGAAAGTCCTGTATATTTGTCTTTGTCCCTCATCTCGGTAAAACTTGGTTGTATTTAGATGATGATTATTGTTGTCGACAAATGATGAAAGAGGTATACGATCTTCTTATGTGTCATCCTGATGTCAAAAAATTGAGACGATTTTTGTTAGATGCATGTTGTAGTCATCGTGAAAAAATATAGGGCACGAAAGTCGTATATATTTGTCTCTGTCTCAGATCTTGATAAAAATTGCTTGTATATACATGATGATTATTTTTGTCGACAAATGATGATAGAGGTATACGATATTCTTATGCCTCATCCTGATGTCAAAAAATTCAGACAATTATTGTTAGATGCATGTTGTATGCATCGTGAAAAAATATAGGCCATGAAAGTCTTGTATATTTGGCTTTGTCCCTCGTCTCGGGAAAAATTGGTTGTACTTACATGATGATTATTTTTGTCGACAAATGATGGAAGAGGTATACGATCTTCTTATACCTCATCCTGATGTCCAAAAATTGAGACGGTTATAATTAGATGCATGTTGTATGCAACATGAAAAAATATAGGGCATGAAAGTCTTTTATATTTTCCTTTGTCCCTCATCTCGGTAAAAATTGGTTGTGTTTACATGATGATTATTTTCGTCGATAAATGTTGAAAAAGGTATACGATCTTCTTATGCGTCATCCTGATGTAGAAAAATTGAGACGGTTATTATTAGTGCATGTTGTATGCATCAAGAAAAAATATACGGCATGAAAGTCCTATATATTTGCCTTTGTTCCTCATCTCGGTAAAAATTGGTTGTATTTACATGATGATTATTTTTGTTGACAAAGGATGAAAGAGGTATACGATCTTTTTAAGCCTCATTATGATGTCGAAAAAATGAGATGGTTATAATTAGATGCATGTTGTATGCATCATGAAAAAACATGGGCATGAAAGTCTTGTATATTTGCCTTTGTCCGTCATCTTGGTAAAAATTGGTTGTATTTACAAGATGATTTTTTTTTGTCGACAAACGATGAAAGAGGTATACGATCTTCTTATTCCTCATCCTGATCTCAAAAAATTGAGACGGTTATTAGTAGATGCATGTTGTAGCCATCGTAAAATAATATATGGCATGAAATTCCTATATATTTGACTTTGTCCCTCATCTCGGTAAAAATTGGTTGTACTTACATGATGATTATTTTTGTCGAAAAATGATGAAAGAGGTATACGATCTTCTTATACCTCATCCTGATGTCACAAAATTGAGATGGTTATAATTAGATGCATGTTGTATGCATCGTGAAAAAATATAGGGCATGAAACTCTTATATATTTACCTTTCTCCCTCATCTTTGTAAAAATTGGTTGTATTTACATGATGATTATTTTTGTCGACAAAAGATGAAAGAGGTATAAATCTTCCTAAGCCTCATCCTGATGTTGAAAAATTGAGACGGTTATTATTAGATGTATGTTCTATGTATCGTGAAAAAATATAGGTCATTAAAGTCCTATATATTTGTCTTTGTCCCTCGTCTTGGTAAAAATTGGTTGTATTTACATGATGATTATTTTTGTCGACAAATGATGAAAGAGGAATACGATCTTATGTCTCATCCTGATGTCTAAAAATTGGAACGGTTATTATTGGGTGCATGTTGTAGTTATTTTGAAAAAATATAGGGCATAAAATTCCTATATATTTGCCTTTGTCCCTCATCTCGGTAAAAATTTGTTGTATTTACATGATGATTTTTTTTGTCGACAAATGATGGAAGATGTATACGATCTTCTTATGCCTCATCCTGATGTCGAAAAATTGAGACGGTTATTATTAGATGCATGTTGTAATCATTGTGAAAAAATATATGACACGAAAGTCATATATATTTGTCTTTTTCCCTCATCTCGGTATAAATTGCTGGTATATACATGATGATTATTTTTGTCGACAAATGATTAAAGAGGTATACAATCTTATGCTTCATCCTGATGTCTAAAAATTGAGACGGTTATTATTAGATGGATGTTGTAGTCATCGCGAAAAAATATAGGGCATGAAATTGCTATATATTTGCCTTTGTCCCTCATCTCGGTAAATATTGGTTGTACTTACATGATGATTGTTTTTGTCGACAAATGATGAAAGACGTATACGATCTTCTTATGCGACATACTGATTTCGAAAAATTGAGGCGTTTATTATTAGATGGATGTTGTATGCATCGTGAAAAAATATAGGGTATTAAAGTCCTATATATTTGTCTTTGTCCCTCATCTTCGTAAAAATTTCTTGTATGTACATGATGATGTATTTTGTCAACAAATGATGAAAAAGGTATACGATCTTCTTAAGCCTCATCCTGATGTCAAAAAATTGAGACAGTTATTATTAGATGCATGTTGTATGCATCGTGAAAAAATATAGGGTAATAAAGTCCTATATATTTGCCTTTGTCCCTCATTGTCGCCACCGGCCCGAAACGGGCTTTCGGCATTCGCGAACTATGGTTGGACTCGTTTATTTGTTTAAAAATATGGATTGCTAGAATGACGTATTCTCAAACTGAGACCTTGTCAAACGAGCAATTTTATTAAATGATTCACCAATCCATATTAATCCCAAGCGGGACCCTCCATGGATTAGTGGTTTTCGCAAAAGGAGGGTTCTTTGGAGTCGCCACCAATGTTTTACTCAAAACATTGGAAAAAGGGATAAGGCAATCGATTCAAAAATCGACTTCGGCCATTACAACCAGAGTCGGGTAAGGGAGTCGGTTACGCGTGGGGAAGGTGTTAGCACCCCACAGCGCCCCTTTCGGGTTCCCTATGACAGATTATTTCTAAAATAACAGTGTAGAATTACTAAATTACCCCTATTTATTCTAAGCAATTATAAATTAACTATCTACATGATGACAGTTTAAATATGCACACAGAAAGCAGTAAAAGGAAGGATTTAAGAAGAAACCTTTGAAGCGTGCTTTTATATATTTCGTAAAACTGGGAAGCTTTTTGGCGTTCCCTCGCTCTACAAGCCCGTTCGCTCCCTCCTATAAAATTTTAACTATGGAAATCCGGAGGATTTCCCTTCGACTAGGTTCGATCCTCAAGCAAAATGGCTCGGGGCTCAAGAACTTCGTCGGATCAACTCTCCGAGTGATTTCTAGGGCAGAACACTGCTCAAAAACCCCAGAATACTCAAGGAGAGGGTTGAAACTATGTTCCAAAGTGTGAAATGACGTCCAATTGACGTCATATTTATAGGGAACAGGCCCAGTACGGGCCCTGGAGCCAATACGGCCGTATTGAAATTTTTGAACTTCAATACGGCCGTATTGAGTTCAATACGGCCGTATTGAAATTCAGAAATTTCAATACGGCCGTATTGAGTTCACTGCGGCTGTATTGAAGCTTCAATACGGCCGTATTGATTTCAGTACGGCCGTATTGAAGTTTCAGAAACTTCAATACGGTCGTATTGAGTTCACTGCGGCCGTATTGAAGCTTCAATACGGCCGTATTAAGTTCAGTACGGCCGTATTGGGCTTCATTCCCTCCACTTTCTTATTTTGAGCTATTCTAAGACCTCTAGACCTACAGAGAACCCTCCTAGGGCCTTCCAGGAGTCCTTCTGGCTGATCTTCCTTCAGTCTTCGAGAGTCTTCAAGCTTTATTTCCGACCCGGGCAATTTTAGGGGTCTACACTCATCTTGGTAAAAATTGGTTGTATTTACATGATCATTATTTTTGTCGAAAAATGATGAAAGAGGTATACGATCTTCTTATGCCTCATCCTGATGTCAAAAAGTTGAGACGGTTATTATTAGATGCATGTTTTATGCATCGTGAAAAAATATAGGGTATTAAAGTCCTGTATATTTGCCTTTGTCCCTGATCTTGGTAAAAATTGGTGGTATTTACATGATGATTAATTTTGTCGAAAAATGATGAAAGAGGTATATGATCTTCTTATGCCTTATCCTGATGTCGAAAAATTTAGACGGTTATTATTAGATGCATGTTGTAGTCATCGTGAAGAAATATAGGGCATGAAATTCCTATATATTTGCCTTTGTCCCTGATCTCGGTAAAAATTGGTTGTATTCACATGATGATTATTTTTTCGACAAATGATGAAAGAGGTATACGATCTTCTTATGCGTCATCCTGACGTCAAAAAATTGAGACAGTTATTATTAGTTACATGTTGTAGTCATCGTGAAAAAATATGGGGCATGAAATTCCTATATATTTGACTTTGTCCCTCATCTCGTTAAAAATTGGTTGAATTTACATGATAATTATTTTTGTCGACATATGATGAAAAAGGTATACAGTCTTCTAATGCGTCATCCTGATGTCAAAAAATTGAGACAGTTATTATTATATGCATGTTATAGTCATCGTGAAAAAATATATGGCATTAAAGTCGTATATATTTGCCATTATCCCTCATCTCGAAAAAAATTGCTTGTATATACATGATGGTTATTTTTGTCCACAATTGATGAAAGAGGTATACTATCTTCTTATGCCTCATCCTGATGTCAAAAAATTGAGACGGTTGTTATCAGATTCATGTTGTAGTCTTTGTGAAAAATTATAGGGCACGAAAGTCCAATATATTTGTCTTTGTCCCTCATCTCGGTAAAAATTGCTTGTATATACATGATGATTATTTTTGTCGACAAATGATGAAAGAGGTATACGATCTTATGCTTCATCCTAATGTCGAAAAATTGAGACGATTATTATTAGAAACATGTTGTGTGCATCATGAAAAAAAAGGGCATGAAAGTCTTGTATATTTGCCTTTGTCACTCATCTCTGTAAAAATTGGTTGTATTTACATGATGATTATTTTTGTCAACAAATGATGAAAGAGATATACGATCTTTTTATGTCTCATCCTGATGTCAAAAACTTGAGACGGTTATTATTAGATGTATGTTCTATGCATCGTGAAAAAATATAGGGCATTAAAGTCCTATATATTTGCCATTGTCCCTCATCTCGGTAAAAATTTGTTATATCTACATGATGATTATTGTTGTCGACAAATGATGAAAGATGTATACGATCTTCTTATGTGTCATCCTGATGTCAAAAAATTGAGACGATTTTTATTAGATGCATGTTTTAGTCATCGTGAAAAAATATAGGGCACGAAAGTCCAATATATTTGTCTTTGTCCCTCATCTCGGTAAAAATTGCTTGTATATACATGATGATTATTTTTGCCGACAAATGATGAAAGAGGTATACGATCTTATGGTTCATCTTGATGTCGAAAAATTGAGACGGTTATTATTAGATGCATGTTGTAGTCATCGTCAAAAAATATAGGGCATGAAATTCCTATATATTTGACTTTGTCCCTCATCTCGGTATAAATTGGTTGTATATACATGATGATTATTTTTGTCAACATAATGATGAAAGACGTATACGATCTTCTTATGCGTCATCCTGATGTCGAAAAATTGAGATGTTTACTTTTAGATACTTGTTGTAGTCATCGTGAAAAAATATAGGGCACGAAAGTCCTATATATTTTTCTTTGTCCCTCATCTTGATAAAAATTGCTTGTATATACATGATGATGATTTTTGATGACAAGTGATGAAAGAGGTATACGATCTTCTTATGCCTCATCCTAATGTTAAAAAATTGAGACGGTTATTGTTAGATGCATGTTGTATGCATCGTGAAAAAATATAGGGCATTAAAGTCCTTTATATTTACCTTTGTCCCTCATCTTTGTGAAAATTGGTTCTATTTACATGATGATTATTTTTGTCCACAAATGATGAAAGAGGTATACGATCTTCTTATGCCTCATCCTGATGTCAAAAAATTGAGACAGTTATTATTAGATGTGTGTTGTAGTCTTTGTGAAAACACATAGGGCACGAAAGTCCAATATATTTGTCTTTTTCCCTCATCTCGTTAAAAATTGCTTGTATATACATGATGATTATTTTTGGCGACAAATGATGAAAGAGGTACACGATCTTATGGTTCATCCTGATGTCGAAAAATTGAGACAGTTATTATTAGATGCATGTTGTAGTCATCGTCAAAAAATATAGGGCATGAAATTCCTATATATTTGACTTTGTCCCTCATCTCGGTATAAATTGGTTGTATATACATGATGATTATTTTTGTCGACAAAATGATGAAGGACGTATACGATCTTCTTATGCGTCATCCTGATGTCGAAAAATTGAGACGTTTACTATTAGATACATGTTGTAGTCATCGTGAAAAAATATAGGGCACGAAAGTCCTATATATTTGTCTTTGTCCCTCATCTTGGTAAAAATTGCTTGTATATACATGATGATGATTTTTGTCGACAAATGATGAAAGAGGTATACGATCTTCTTATGCCTCATCCTGATGTAAAAAAATTGAGACGGTTATTGTTAGATGCATTTTGTATGCATCGTGAAAAAATATAGGGCATTAAAGTCCTTTATACTTACCTTTGTCTCTCATCTTGGTAAAATTTGTTTGTATTTACATGATGATTATTTTTGTCGACAAATGATGAAAGAGGTATACGATCTTCTTATGCGTCATCCTGATGCTGAAAAATTGAGACGGTTATTACTAGATGCATGTTGTAGTCATCAAGAAAAAATATAGTGCATGAAAGTCCTATATATTTTTCTTTGTCCCTAATCTCGGTAAAAATTTCTTGTATATTCATGATGATTATTTTTGTCGACAAATGATGAAAGAGGTATACGATCTTATGCTTCATCCTGATGTCAAAAAATTGAGACGGTTATTATTAGATGCATGTTGAAGTCATCTTGAAAAAATATAGGGCATGAAATTCCTATATATTTGCCTTTGTCCCTCATCTCGATAAAAATTGGTTGTATTTACATGATGATTATTTTTGTCGACAAATGATGAGAGAGGTATAGGATCTTCTTATGCCTCATCCTAATGTCGAAAAATTGAGACGGTTATGCAAAATTTGCTTAACATAAGGTCATTGCATCTGAAAGATTTATCGTCTGTTGAAGGAAAATGTTTCATATAAAAATAATGATTAAAGTTCTTGCATTTTCCTTTTCAAGATAGTTTCATTTAAACATAAGTAGTAGATAAAACTCTTTAGTGTATTAAATATATATTAAACAAAGCTTGCGTCTGCATCTGAAAAATGATTTCACTAAGAGATTCTGGGTGGACGACATTTTTCACAAAGATTTAACCAGTAATGGAGATATGTGTTTGAGAAATTGGAATTAGCAGTGCAAGTTATTTTATACTGGTTCACTCAAACCGAGCTACATCCAGTCTCCTTCAACTAAAGGGTTCCACTAAATATGTAATTCAGTACAAAAGTATTGTGGACCACTTCTGGCCCATTGACTTCACTCATCAACGCTAGTATTTTCTTATCAACCTCTTCAGGCTAGCATTGAGTATTATCGTCAACTCTTGGACCTGAGTATTCTCGACCACTCCTGGCCTGCTAGCTTCACTCAGCAACGCTAGTATTTTCTTATCAGCCTCTTCAGGCTAGCAATGAGTGTTATAGACCACCCAAGTCACGACCACTCCTGGTCACGAGTATTCTAGACCACCCAGGTCACGGCCACTCTTGGTCACGGGTATTCTCAATCACTCCTGGTTGGCTAGCTTCACTCACCAACTCTAGTATTCTTAAACTACTTCTGGTTCCCCAAGTATTCTCGACCACTCCTGGCTCGCCAGCTTCACTCACCAATGCTAGTATTTTCTTATCAGCGCCACTTCTGGCTAGTAGTGAGTATTCTCGACCACCTCCTATCCCGTCGGCTTCACTTGTTGACGCTAGTATATTCTTATCAACAGAATCCCAAGAGATAAGGCACAACCAGTATGCTTTGAATGCAAGAAACCAGGACATTACAAAACAGAATGTCTAGAATTGAAGAAAGAAAAGAAGAAGTTGACCTTCCATAAAAAGAAGAAGGTCATGCTGGCCACTTGGGAAGATCTAGACACGTCATCGTTTGAAGATGATGAAGAAGCAAATATCTGTCTCATGGTAGACACAAACTCATCATCGAAATATGATGATGAAGAGGTTAGTAAATCTGACTTTAAATCTCTTCAACATGCATATAATCAACTTTTGTCTGATTCGGAAAAAATTTCTATAGCCTATAAAGAATAGAAGAAAATGATTTCTGAATTACTTGGGGAACCAAAAGTGGTTTAAGAATACTAGCGCTGACAAGTGAAGTTGGCGAACCAAGAGTGGTTGATAATACTTGGGGAACCAGAAGTAGTTTAAGAATACTAGCGCTGACGAGTGAAGTTGGTGAACCATAAGTGGTTGATAATACTTGTAATCCGTTTTGATTAGTGGAACCCTTTGGTTGAAAGAGACTAGACGTAGCTCAGGTCGAGCGAACTAGCATAAAACTTTTGCACTTTTTATCTATCTCTCAAATGCAATTTTGTTTAGCTGATATATCATACTGAAAATTTTGTCCACTACTTATTTTTCACTGCAACTATCTTCAAACGAAAAATACACCTACTTAACTTATTATTTTAAGAAACATTTTCCTTGTGCAGACGATAAACTCTCAAACACAAAATCTTTTGTTAAGCCAAACTTGCACAGTTTTTAATGTTCAAAATAATATTCTTATTAGACGAAAAAGGGTATATTTGTGAAAACGGTATTAAAATTCCTTCGATCACACACACATTCAACCTCCCTTTTGTGTGTTTTTTCGCTAACTTCAAGATTCATGTACATATATATATAACTACAATAATTCAAAATTGAAAGCATAAAATCCTAGTTGTCGGTCAAGCAACAGCTACAAAATAACTGTATCTGGTAGCTCAAGCAACATCGTTATCCTCTAGCATGACTCCCAAAAACTTAACAATCATCTCGCCTAATCATGCCCTACTCTTATAACAAGTATGATTATTGCAATTCAAGTACAAGGAAATATGCAAGCGTAAGCTTAAAGAAAACAACATAACAAGTATAGAGATAAAGTGCAACTATACTTTCAACATCAACATATAAACTGCATAATACAATTCATGGTACTCAACAGTACAACACAACAATACCTTAATTTAGCATATAAATACTACAATTCTTCAACACAACACGTAATCAACATAATAGTCCACAACAAACTATTTCACGACACAACTTCATAACATTACAATATGTCAACATATATCAACTTAACAACAAAATAACACAATGTGTTGTCACACATTTCAACTAAGAAATCTTTTATACCACAAGTAAGTTGTTTAAGCGAAATGACACCGTCAAACCAACTTAAGTAATGTGATATTTTTAGACTTGTTAAATCAACAATAAATTTAGGTAAAAATCTACAACACAACATGGTTTATCGGATTTTGTTACTTAAATTATGAAAGTCCAATGTTCCTATTAGGGTTAACACAATTTGGATGTCACCCTACCATGACCTTGTCACCAATGGTTCTTAGGGATTTAAACCAACATTTTTCAAATTACATATACTATAAAGGGACTAAAATCATCACATGAAAATTGTGACATTTTCTAAATTTTAAATTTAAAAGACTTAAAATAAATTTAACTTAATTTAAGGGGTTTAAAACATATTTATGTCTAATTTAAAAATAAGCAAATGTACATAGAATCTTAGGGATTTAAACCAACATTTTTCAAATTACATTTATTAGAAAGAGACTAAAATCATCACATTAAAATTGTGACATTTTCTAAATTTTAAATTTAAAAGACTCAAAACAAATTTATCTTAGATTTAAGAGGTTTAAAACATATTTATGTCTAATTTAAAAATAAGTAAATGTATATAGAATCCTAGGGATTTAAACCAATATTTTTCAAGTTACATATATTAGAAAGGGACTAAAATTATCACATTAAAATTGTGACATTTTCTAAATTTTAAATTTAGAAGACTCAAAATAAATTTATGGGATTTAAAACATATTTATGTCTAATTTAAAAATAAGTAAATGTACATGAATAAATCTATATAAAACTTGCTAATGATAAAAATTGAAATAATATACATGAAACATTGTTATCATCATTGTGCAATAATTTTTATAGATAAAATAATATGTATAATTTTCTAACATACACCTACTTATTTTTTATAAGTATTATTTTCATAAATTTTAATTCTAACTTTATTAAAAATCAATTAAAGTCAGTATTATTTATTAAATCACTCATTCTAAAATAAAATAAATAGGTATACTGTAACACCCCAATTTTCATACATTTATTGAGGGTAATGTGGTAATTTTTAGGATAATTTAGTAACCCAGAACGGGCTGTTCCCAAATTGGAATGGGCCGTTCCATGTTGAGCTTAGGAGAGCTTGAGCTTGAAAGAGTTTTGATGATCACAACATGTGTGTACAACAACAACTTGGAAGCACAAAAACAAAGTCAGAGAAGAGTCAAGAAAATGCTATGTAATAGAGCTATGTAATAGAGTTTAGAAAATAAATTGTTTTGAATGAGTTTTTATATTGTGTGTGCTTAGTATGCTTTGTGCATAAGCAAATCTATATCTAAAGCTAAGTAGAGGTATGTGATGATGAGTGAAAAGGTTGGAAAGTTATTTTGAGACTTAAAAACGAAGTTTTAAAAACTAACTCAAAATAATCGATTATCGTTAAATATAATCGATTATTTCAGCAACAGGCAAAATAGGATGCCTTGTTGCAATAATCCATTATTTGCCAAAATAATCGATTATCCCAAAAACAGCTCTCTGGAATAATCGATTATCCAGCAAAATAATCGATTATATTGTTCTTGGTTGATTTCCAGAAAATCTGAAGAACAAAAGAATCGATTATTCTTTAAAATAATTGATTATCTGCGTTTGAAACTTTTATAAATAGTTTGAACTTTGAGAAACTTCATACAAGAGTTAGAACTGATAATCAAATTGTGAAAAACGTTTTTGTGGAGTCTCTGTGACATCTTGGAGAGTTTTCTTTGTGAAATCCAAGAGTAAAAACGTTTGTGAAAAACTTTGTGAGATCATCATCATCATCATATCTTGAAAGGGGAAGATTAAGATTTGCTTCAAGAATTCTAGGTGAATTCGTTCCTTTATTCTTTGTGAATCTTTGTAAAAATCTTGAGAAGGGTTTCTCAAGTGGTAAGGTTTCTTGTAGTGGGTTCTACAAGGGGTGCTTTCTTGGGGTCAAGAAAGTGGTTATCTTTTGTGTTGAAGTATATGCATGTGTGTGTGCTTGTAAACCTTCTTGCTTAAGATAGTGGAACAAATCTTAATCAGGTGTTGATTAAGGACTGGATGTAGGTCACATGTGGAGTGGCTGAACCAGTATAAAAGACTTGTGCAATCTTCTTCTATCTTATCTTTTACTTTGAGTAATTGCTTGATTGAACATTAAAGAAGATAATTCTTGATTAACATGTGTATGTGAAAATTATTGGTTTAAATCTGAATTAGAACATTATATTTGAACCTCACAATTTTGTAATCAAGAAAGCATATTGCATTCATACTTTCATAACAAGTCTTTAAGAGAGCTTCATTTGAAAAATTCAGTCTTAGAAAAGTTTAAGTGAAATAAAGATCCTAAATACTCTAATAATTTTTAAAGGGTCATAGAATCCAATTCACCCCCCCTCTTGGATTGTGCCATTCTTTTCTAACATTCCAGACCACCAAAATGGCCTATAACCCTAAATTGGAACAGGGCATTCCAAATGTGGCTGTTGTGGGTTAAATGCATCCCTAGAATGGGTCGTTCTAGTTTGGCAACGGGTCGTTCTGGATGTGAAATTTTGCACATGACGTAGAGTCCAGAACGGGCCGTTCCGGATTTGAAACAGGCCGTTCCAGAGATGCCTGATGCCTATAAATAGAACGCTCTGCCACTCCTAAAATGCACACTTCTCATTTCTGACTCTTTTCTTCTTTACTCTCTTCTCTTGTCTTCTTCTGCACTCTCTGTAGATCGAGGGGTGTGACACCCTTACTACCCCAATACATATACTGTAACTTTACAAATAAATGTTTAAATTTCGGTAAAAGGGTTCACATGAGAAACTTCAAAAATCGTTCTTCAATAACCACAATAATAAAGATTTAGAAAATGAAACACAAGAGTTTATAAATTGTTTTCAAAATGATATTTACAATTCCAAATCCATATAAAAATTCTGTTCTAAAAGTCCTCTGCCCCGATGTCACAATATCATAGCATACCTCTAATTTAATTGTTGGCATTCTAGATGCCACTCGCAGCCGGATCTTCCTCACCTAAAACATCCACAAAATTGTACGGTGAGAAAAGAAAACATCTATATGTAAAGTTCATACAAGCACACAACGTATCATCCCATTATAACTCGATACTTAACAAAATATTCATAAACATTTCAATGTATCATAACTTTATCAATCGCGCATCATCATCACGTCATAATTCACAATCACAACAATCATCACAAATCTTGCAATCAACCTTATGCCAAGGTCACGCCTATAGCATCTCTTGCCCAAGGTCGTGCCACCCCTGACATAAGTATTAATTGTCTCACACATCCCACACCATGCTAGGGGTACGCTCGTCCTTGTAGCATCACTTACTCAAGATTCGTATCATCCCTGGTCATTAGTGCGAGGAACCACAATCACATCACATCACAATCACATCACAATCAATTCATCACAATCCACATAAATCTTACAATTAACACTATGCCAAGACCACGCCACAACTGACACAAGTAATACGGGTTAATTGCCTCACTCATCCCACACCATGCCAGGGGTACGCTCGTCCTTGTAGCATCACTTACCCAAGGTTCGTATCATCCCTGGTCATTAGTGCGAGGAACCACAATCACATCATAATCACATCACAATCAATTCATCACAATCCACATAAATCTTACAATTAACACTATGCCAAGACCATGCCACAAGTGATACGGGTTAATTGCCTCACTCATCCCACACCATGACAGGGGTACGCTCGTCCTTGTAGCATCACTTACCCAAGGTTCGTCTCATCCCTGGTCATTAGTGTGAGGTACCACAATCACAATCATAATCATATCCACACGGTGCAACGATTCACATACCCATCAAGCAATTCACCATGAATACTCATTATAGTAATAATATAACAATAATATAAAACTCAATTAATTCACCAGTTTAATACAATATTAAATCAATAGAATTACCAATTTAATATAACATTCATAAATGTAATAATAATCAATGGAATTATCAACATAAACAGTAAAACCCCTAATTATTCCAAAACCCAGCTCACATGTACTTTTCTACAATTTCGTTCTCTCTCCCAAATCTTCATTCTTACAAATTAAATATATATTTCTAATCCTCAACATATACAGAATCTAATGATATCATTAATTCCTCAAACAGAAATAATCTAATTTTTCCAAAAGCTAACTTACAGGCACTTTTCTATAATTTCATTCTCTCTCCTAAAGCATCATTTTTTACAAATTAATCATGCATTCATAGTCCTAAATATATACAGAATTAAATGAGACCAATAATTCTCCAAACAGAAATAATTATAAAATTTCTCATAATCCTAAGGGCTCTTCCTCTACCCAATTTCCTCATGTAACTCTACGTATAAATAATCCCCTTTTCCCCCGTACCTGGATAAACAGCAGTTGAACTAAAATAGGGATCTCTTGGTCTCCCCCTCTAAGTGCCCCTTGGTCTTCAGAGAGAAGAAGAGGGAAAGAAGAGAGAATAGAAGAGAATAGGAAGAGAGAATGAGAGATGTGAGAAAATGAGAGGTGAGGCCTCCTATTTATAGGAATCCGCCTCACATAACCCGAAACGACTCGTTCCAAAAGTGGAACGCCCATTCTGGGCCCGAAAAATCTATGCAAGTTTTTGAACTAGAACGGCCCATTCCAAAACCAGAACGGTCCGTTCCGGGACTCATCTAGAACGGCCTGTTCTTCAACCAGAACGACCCGTTCTCCAACCAGAACGGCCCGTTTTGGAATTTAGAACGGCTCGTTCTCAACTACATTTTTTTAGGCAATTTCCTTATTCTAGAACGACCCATTTCACTCTTGAAACGGCCCGTTCCAGGAAACGAATTGGGCCCACGACCCAGTGAAAATTGGGCTGTTACAAGGGGAACCCAGCGGAGGAGATCAACCAGATCTTTAGTTCAGTTACTGTTTATCCAGGTACGGGGGAAAATGGGATTATTTGTATGCAAAGTTACATGAGAAAATTGGGTAAAGAGGAAGCTCGTAGGATTATGAGTAATTTTATAATTATTTCTGTTTGGAGAATTATTGGTCTTATGTGATTCTGTATGTATTTAGGATTATGAATATATATTTAATTTGTAAGAATGATGATTTGGTAGAGAGAACGAAATTATAGAAAAGTGTCTGTGAGTTAGGTTTTGGAAAAATTGGATTATTTCTGTTTGAGAAATTGATGATTCCATTAGATTCTGTATGTGTTGAGGATTAGAAATATATATTTAATTTGTAAGAATGATAATCTGAGAGAGAACGATACTATAGAAAAGTGCTTGTGAGTTAGGTTTTGGAATAATTGGGGGTTTTAGCGTTTATGTTAAGATTATATTAAATTGGTAATTTCATTGATTATTATATTAATTTATGAATGTTATTGTTATATTACTTGATAAGAATTGATGATCTAGATGTGAATTGCCTGAGGGGTGTGTAAACCCTTATTTTGTTGGACTTATCTGTTGTGTATGTGATATGGAATTGTGTATCTGATATGGAATTGAGCTATGAGATGAGATGTTGTATGGATGTAAATATGATTGTGATTGTGGTTCCTCACACATATGACCAGGGATGAGACGACCCTGGTCAGGTGATGCTTCAGGGATGGCATGCCCCTGGCATAGTGTGGGATGAGTGAGGCAATTAACACGCAACACTTATGTCAAATATGGCAGCCTTGACATAGGGTTAATTGTAAGAGATTGTGTGGATTGTAATGTGATTGTGGTTCCTCACACTAATGACTAGAGATGAGACGAACCTTGAGTAAGTGATGCTACAAGGACAAGCGTGCCCCTAGCATGGTGTGGGATGAGTGAGGCAATTAACTCGTATCACTTGTGTCAAATGTGGCGTGGCATTGGCATAGTGTTAATTGTAAGATTTGTGTGGATTGTGATGGATTGGTGTAATTGTGAATTGAGATGTGAAGTTGAATGATTGGTAAATTATGATATATAGAAATACTTGTGAATATTTCATTAAATAATGAGTTATGATTATGTTGTGTTTTTCCTTGTGTGCTTTTCATATAGATGTTTTCTTTTCTTACCATACAAATTGTGAATATTTTAGGTGAGGAAGATTCGGCTATGAGTGGCATCTAGAATGCCAACAGTTGAATTGTGGGTATGCTCTGATATTGTGACATCGGGGCAAAAGATTTTTAGGACATAGATTTTTATATGGATTTGGAATTGTAAATATTATTTTGAAAACAATTTGTAAATTCTTGTGCTTCATTTTTCTAAATTTTTATTATTGTGGTTATTGAAGAACAATTTTGAAGATTCTCATGTGAACCCTTTACCAAAATTGAAAAAATTTATTTGTAAGTTTTCATTATTACAATATATGTGTTGGGTAGTAAGGGTGTCACATATACATTAACAACTCGTACACATACATAAATTCTAGATTTAGATTAACAACTATAGTATATCATATAAATTTGTTAGATCAAAAGATAGTTTTGAAATTTTCAAGTAAGTTTTAATGATAACAAATTTAGACATTTTTCAGATAAATATTTTTAGATCATACAATAAAATGAATCAATATAGAAGATTGATTATGATGATGTGTAGTCTTACATATGGACTACTTTGTTTGTAAGACGAATGCATTTAATATATATATATATATATATATATATATATATATATATATATATCATATATGATGTCTAATAACCAAAATATTTATCTATGATATTCTTTAACAGATTGAAAGGAATTTAAAAAAATCCTTTTTGTTACTTGCACCTCAAAAATGAATGAAGATATGTTTTGCATCAAAGAAAGGACAAACAAATCCCTTGAAGCATGCAAAATCTCAAAAATAGTCATTCCTAACCGACACACACAATTCCTTTCATTTGATACCATAAAGGTGATAAGTAGCCTCTTTGATCAGATAAGAAGTGACAATTTATTGAAATACATTTAATGTTCACAATTAGTGCACCAACGAACACCTCTTCTCACAAAGAAGGAAGACAAAGATAGACAAAGTAAGCTTGTGAGAAATACTCAAGGATTTGTAATGATTATCTTTACAAAACACCTATATAAAAATGCTTAAAGATTTAGAAAGGAAAAAAAAAAGAACAACTTTTGTAAAAAATTCATATTCATTCTTTTTATAAAATATTTTGTACTTAATTTAGTTGTATCACATCTTGATAGTAAGACAAAATAATAAGTGATTTTTCAGTTTTAACTATGTATTATTGCTTAAAGCTTGAAAAAAATTATTTGTAAAGATTTCTTGTTCGTTAAAACCTAGAGAGACTTTGTTGTTAAAGAATATTTGGTTGTTGAAACTTATAGATGCTTTGCTTTTAAAAGAAGAGTTAATCACCTATACACTGCCAATGTAAAGTTTTTTTTACACTAGCAACCAATTATATCTTTTAATTGTGTCATGTCACTGTTAAAAGTAAATGTGTTTACAGTGACATAGCACAATTAAAAGATATAATTAATTGCCAGTATAAAAAAACTTTACACTAGCCTTAAAAGAATACTTAATTGCTGAAACTTAGAGAGACTTTATTATTCAAAGAATACTTGAGTAATTACTTGAAGATTCAAGTCAAAAAATACTTATATTGAATCAGAAGTAACTTCTAAAAAAATAATAAAACTTAATCAGGTTGATTAAGAACACGTAGTCTCAATGGGATAGACCAGTATAAAAATATCTACCTTATATTATTTTCTTTTAACTCTTCGTATGTACTCAACATTTTTTATACTATTTTACTGTTTCAAAAAATGTCAAAATTTTCATTGACATTATTCAACCCTTTCAATATCTCTTTTTCCTCCACAAAATCACATCTAAATTATAAATACTAATTAATGTCACCCGATTCAAGTCACAATAAAATCTCCATTAATTTTTTAAAGTAATCTTTTGAATTTAAATCTTAAGCATAAATAAAAAAACATTAAAAAAAAAAGCTTTTTCTCTCCTGGTTCAACTTGGATTATACTAGATATTTAAAACAAATAATGTTCATAAAATCTGAAATTAATATAAAATTATTTAATACTTATATATATCTAATAAATTGGTGTGGTATACTATTACAATATATAAAAATAAAAGCGTTTTAATCATATACTTATAGTGATTTATTAATGATAAAATTTAATATAATTAATTAAGATAATGTGTGACTGTGCTGCATGGTAAAATTCACTAGATGTGCTGCATTGTGAAATTTTTACTGTAACTTGATGCGACATGTACTGCAGTGTAAAATTCACACTAGATTTAATATATAAAAGTATATATAGATTATTGATATTGTAATTAACTTTTGACGGTATAATTTCATCTTTCTCTTAATTATATAAGAGTTATCTAATAAATAATAATTATTAAAAACTATGAGAATGAGTAAAACTGAATAGTATTAATTAATAAGAAAATTTCGTGTAAAAATATATAATAAGAAAATTGATATGCATACGACAAATATTTTTGATTATTTACACATGAATTACATCTTCCCAAATATTCAGCAATTATATTATATATACACCTTTACACAATTACAACTAAAGATTACATGTATGACAAATTTATATTTAGGATTGATTAAAAACACGTGAATCAAATTTCGGAAATTTTGAAGATGTCTTCACACTGGTAAATATAAATGCATGCCTTGTCTTTGGTAGCCTGAACAAGAATTGGTAAACCATAAATTAGCAACTTTTAAATATAGTTTTGTCAACATATATATCAGTCCAAAATAAGGATTTAGATTATATATATAATGCAGTTGTAAACGAATAATGATGCAATAAAATGAATATGTAAAATCTAATTTTTATCTAATGATCAACCTAAGTCATGCCTCTTTAAAAAAAATGCCTAATCCCAATTATATATTCCATTTTTTTATCCACAAAATCTAATTTTTATCTAATTAGTGGTTTAATTACATAATCCATTGGTTACACCTTTCTAATTATGCAAAATTTAAAACCAAAAACATGTACCATTTTTCTTTATCTACAACTTATAAGTTCTCTCAAACCCACTCCAACCCCTTTTCTTCCAACTACATGACTAATTCTAGTAGTTTAATTACATATTCCATTGATTACACACCTTTTTAATTAATTATGCAAAATTTAAATCCACAAATATATATATATATATATATATATATATATATATATATATATTTCATCACATAAAATATTTCTCTCTCTCTCTTGATAATTTCTTCAATCTACCTCAATACACCCGAAAATAAATATGATCAAAAAAGAATTGAACTGATAAAAAAAGAAAGATGATGTTTATATAATAAAATTTACAAAGAGAGGAAAAGTCTAAAAATTAAAATATAATAACTAATGGATTAAAAAGAGTTAAACACAAAATAATGTTGTGTAATATTGTATGAATTGTTAAATGCATTGACAATGTCAAAGTGAGTACCTTAGGTTCACAGGTCAACATTAGGGGCATCATATATTATCGATGAGTTTGAACTCCAGAATCTCCTTGTAGTCCAACCATGGCTTCACCCAAACCTTGGTTTCATAAACATTTTTCTTTTCTCCATCTTTGGCTTCCAGAGTGATGTAGTACACCATTCCAGAAACCACTTGCTGTTTTGCATTTACCACCTTCACAAACTCCAGAACTGCATTCTACACCATTTTTTATGAAAAGTTTAATCAAAATGATGAGGAGAGAAAGATATTCTGGGATTTGAGAAAAATAAATTATTATTACTTTTTTTTTTTGGTTTTAATTATAAAAAGAGTTTAATAGTCATATATATTAAATTATAATTGTTTTTAACATTGTCCACTAATAAAAATTCGTCACTTTTAAGATAATTATTATAAAAATCAACAAACTTACAATACATAATGATTTGTGTTAATGTATAACCTTTTTTCTCATAAAAAAATTATCTTAATTTTTAATTTAATATAAATTGATGAAAATAAGAAAACTATATGTTTACTAATTTCTTATATGAAAATTTGATATTAAATAATAAATTTTAAAAAAATTAATATTTTTATAACTAAAAGTGAAAATATTTTCTTAATACAAATGATTTTAGGAGATAGTTGTTCTTTTTTTTTTTTGTGTAAATGTAAAACCATTTTAACTTTCGAACAGAGGCATTAATATAAATTATAAATAAAGCTTGTTTTAAAAATTAAAAGTGAAAATATGATATGAAAACTAAAATTAATATTTATAAGTAAATGCTTTTTAAGATATAGTTTTTTTTTTTTAAACTATTATGTTTTAACCTGATGAAAAGAAGTATTAAACCAACATTTTTAATCAAGAGCTTTTCTCTAAAATCTTATCTATTTATCATAATTTCTTCTAAATATATTTTAATTAAAAAATTTATTTTCTTAAATAAATTGTAAAAGGCGTCCTGTATAAGATGAGAAGTTGAGGAGTGGTTTGATTTTATTTTTAATAATCATGTTATTGATCTAAAATATTTACTAACTTTATCAATAACTAATTTCCATATAAGACATAAATTTGAGATTATATTTAAAGGAATCGATTGCAATTCCACTTTAACTATCAACTAATTGATGAGAAGTAGTTTGATTTGAAAATATGATTCCTTTCACTTTTTTTTTTTTTTTGGTTTTTATAACTTTCATTAATTATTGTATAATAATACATACTCTATAGTGACATAAAAATTGTCATTAAAAATTATTTTTACCTACACAGTAAATACAATATATGTTAATATATTGTTAAAAAGTAAGTATAAAATATAATGATATACAAAATATGTTTTAAAATCTCATTTTTATTTATAAACGGTAAAAAACATAAAAAAGAAAATAAAACCAATAAGCAAAGTATACTTTTGACACCAATATATATATATATATATATATATAGAAGGGATCCGTTTATTTCAAGAGTAAGTTTACCTAAACTTATTTCGTTCAATAACTCATGTTCTACATCAAATTTCAACGATCCAACCGTTGAATTTAAAATTCTTAATGCATAAATCAAATCTGCAAATTTTTAAAAAATTTGAAAATCATTTGATACTTCATTTCATTAATTCAAATTAATTGACAAATAATCATATTCATAAAATAATTTTACACATTGATTTGAATTAATGAAACGAAAATTTGAATTAATGAAACAAAGCATTAAATGATTTTCAATTTTTTAAAAAATTTGCATATTTGATCTATGCATTAAGAATTTTAAATTCAACGATTAGATCGTTAAAATTTGATGTAGAACATGAATTATTGAACGGAATAAGTTTATGTAGACTTACTTCTAAAGTAAATGGATCTCTCCTCATATATATATATATATATATATATATAGAGAGAGAGGAAGGTTCAAACGACACCGGTGTAACTTTTACTAAGTGTTACACCGTTCAATAACTTTATATTAAATGTGAATTTTGTAAATCTAACCGTTATGGAAAGTTCATATCTCTTAGATCATATATGTCAAATTTTGTTAAAATTGAACAACAACTTGAAGGTAATCAAAGTGTTCATATTTTAGTATATCTTGAAATGTATATATTACGTCAATTTTGTTTTATGAGAATGAAGTATCAAATCATCTTAGATTAATATAAAATTTGATATATATGATTTAAGAGATATGAACTTTCAATCTAACGGTTGGATTTACAAAATTCACATTTAATATAAAGTTATTGAGCGGTGTAACACTTAGTTAAAGTTACACCGGTGTCGTTTGAACCCTCCTCATATATATATATATATCCGAAAACATTTTTGTCCACGTTAGGCATTTCTTAAAAACAAAAGAATTTTCATATTTAACAAATTAGGTGATGCATGAATGCAAAAAAGAAAGAACATAAAATGTACTTACCTCTTTCTTGTTGTGCTCATCAACAGCAAAACGGGCAAGGCTATTAATGGTATCACTGTTCTGGCTTCCCTCTACTTGGCTAATGCCTCCCATCGTTGCCATTTTCTTCGATATCCTCTCTCTCTCTTCACTCTCTTATAATCGATATGCTTAGTAATAAATAGGTCAAGGATCCCTTTAATTACACATATATATAAGTTGTAATTTCTTGGTCAAATTGCGCGTATGTAGCAAAATTGTGTACGCCACACGTTTTGCAATTTGATGGTTTTACATCGTCTGCTCTTATAGGTGGTTTTGTATGTAAACTAACCAAGTTTTGCTCTTATATTTAAACTATTTCACTACGCAAGACAAACATTGAGTATTCTATCATTTTTTTTTCTGA
Organism: Cajanus cajan; assembly: GCF_000230855.2. NCBI lineage: Eukaryota > Viridiplantae > Streptophyta > Magnoliopsida > Fabales > Fabaceae > Cajanus > Cajanus cajan. The sequence goes on from NC_138518.1 coordinate 55,137,110, forward strand.
TATAAATAGAGAAAAGATTATAAAAATATTATGATGAAGATTGACTTTAAATCTGCATGTTTCTCCTGAATTCACTAAGTTAATTTTAGTGGTCAAGTGTCCTATCATTTAGACCATAATTAATAAAATCATATAGAATTAAAATAAAGGCCTACTAGAAAAACCATCTTAAGAAAAGTATGTATATATGATGAATGATTCAGCTGCATGACAGAGATAAACACAGCTAAGAAATGAAAAACCACACGGCAACGTTAACTTAATTAGATATCAACTATCCATCAACTTGCATGAATAGTCCGTGGAAACAAGAACGAGGTCGGCATATTCTATCAAAGCCATATGATGAATATTCCAAATTTAACATCATCATTAAAAACAAGTGTCGGTTCTAGCAATAATAACCTTGTCTCTTAGGTACATGAATTAGGAGTGCGATTCTTGATACATATAATTTATGTAAGAAGAAATTTTTAGTGAGAAAAGTTAATTCCTTAAATAATTTAAAATAATTTTTAATACCTGGGGAAACTTGTCCTTAACTTTCAGTATCATGCATTGACGGAGTGTTTTTGGGATATACTGTTAGAAAATAAATTTAATAGAGCACAAGAAAAATAAAATATTTAGATTTATCAATAAAACCAATATCAACAACACAATGAATACTATAAAATTAAAAACAAAACAATCAGTAGTAACTAATTAAACACAAAGAGCAAATTAGAATATTAAATAATAGGTTTAGAGTAGTCTGAGTTGAAGCACGCAGAGCGCTATCCTTAGAGAGAAAACGCCCCCACTGCACTGGTAATTTAGAGTCTTATAGTGCGCTCCTCTCCCAAGATACGTCAACCCGTTAGACCGTTCGAGTACAGCGAAAGATTCCCGAACCAAATAACACCGCTCTAAAATTATAATTTTGTAGTAGAAATAATATTGAGGGAGAGAGATATTTTAGTTTTAACACAATAGCGGCCCCACCACCACACTCACTAGGTGAACCCTTCCAAGGGTGGTCTGTGACACCCACCCCTACAACAATTGTCATTGGGTCCATTAAGAGGTATTTTAGTTTTAACACAATAAATATAAATATTTGAATACCTCAACCTTATTACTGTCACAGTTTACTTTAGAGTACAGCTCGCCATAGGAATGGAACATGCAATAATTTTGCAATTTACAATGGTATACTTAGTTAACAAACAATTTCGTTATTACCCATTGAACTCCATTTATGGGATCACCATTTATGTGGAGACGGGTGTCCATTGTTGCAACTAGCTCATGGACTTTAGTCCCATTCCCCTCGACGATTCAAATACTTGTTGATACGTCAACCCTTTTGTGAGTGGATTTGCAAGATTTTTTTCAGACCTGATAAAATCAACAAAAATAACATCATGAGTTATCAAATTTCTGATAGATTTGTGTCTTATTCTCAAGTGCCTTCTTTTTTAATTAAAGTTTTTGCTAGTAACTTTAGCAATGGCAACTTGACTATCACAATGCATTGAGATTGGAGGTATAGGTTAATTTAATAATGGCAAGTCATATAGTAAATTTTTAAGAAATTCAGCCTCACTACTAGCAGTATCTAAGGAAATTATTTCAGCTTCCATAGTAGAACGAGAAATAATAGTTTGTTTTGCAGATTTCCAAGCTACTGCACCTCCAACTAAAGTAAAGACATAACTACCGGTAGATTTAGTTTCATCAGAGTCAGAAATCCAATTTGCATCACAAAAACCTTCAATTACAGCAGGATAACATGCATAGTGAATGCCATAATTAATAGTTCCTTTGAGATATCTAAATAACCTTTCTAGAGCAAGCCAATGTGAATGATTAGGATTATGAGTATATCTTCCTAACCTACCAACAACATATCCAATGTTCGGTCTTGAGAAATTAGACAAATGCAACAAGGAACTAATAATTTGAGAATATTTAAGAGGAGAGACACTTTCACCAATATTTTTCTTCAATTTAATACTAGGATCAAATGGGGCAGAAACTGGTTTTTCATCAAAATAATTAAACTTTTTAAATATTTTTTCAATATAATGTAATTGTGTCAAAACAATACCATTTTGATTCTTAATCAACTTAATACCTAAAATAACATCAACAAAACCAAGATCCTTCATTTCAAAATTACTAGACAAGAAAGACTTCACATCATTTATAACATGTAGATTACTACCAAAGATTAAAATATCATCCACATAGAGACATAAAATAACACATAAATTATCATCAAATTGTTTCACATAAACACATTTATCACTATTATTAAACTGAAATCCATATGAAGAAAAAAATTGATCAAATTTATCATGTTATTGTTTGGGAGCCTGTTTTAAACCATACAAGGATTTAACAAGCTTGCAAACTTTATTTTCCCACTAGTAGAAAATAAGCATATTACGTCACCCCTTTTACGTCAGAAATACGAAAATCCGATGTAAAAATAATGTGGTGGCATTTTTTTAATTTTTGCAAACTTTTTTACGTCGCACCTGGTAGGGTTTGACGTAAAAAGTCCAATCTACGTCGGAGGTATGTTTGTCCGACGTAGATTTGACATTTTACGTCGGACCCTACCAGGTCCGACGTAAAAAAGACGCAAATTTGAATAAGAGAGGGCGAGGCACACCGCGCGCATTCACTTTGTTTTTTTTGTTGTTCTACGAAGCAGAATCGCTTGTTCTGCAAGCAGAACGACCCGTTCTGCAAGAAAAACGGCCCATTCTCCAAGCAGAACGGGCCGTTCTGCCTGCGTTCTTATGTTTTTTTTTTGTTTTTTTACTACTATTTTTACGTCGGATTTAGTAATGTCCGACGTAAATTTACGTCGGGTTTGCAGGTCCGACGTAAAATTTACGTCTCCCGCTTCTACGTCGGTACGTTTTCTAACGTAAAAAGTCTAAAATATCCGACGTAGTACACCTCTTTTGTACTAGTGTCCATTCCAGGTTCTATAAAACCTTCAAGTTGATTCATGTAAATTTCTTCTTCTTATAAGTCACCATTTAAGAAGACAGTTTTTACATCCATTTGATGAATTTTCAAATTAAAAACACATGCAAGTGCAATTAAAACTCTAATAGTGGTAACTTTAGAAACAGCAGAGTATGTATCAAAGAAATCTACACCTTCTACTTGTTTATAACCAATAACAAGTCTTGCCTTAAACTTATTTATGGAGCCATCTGTTCTTAACTTTTTCTGAAAAACCTATTTACAACCTATACTCTTGCAACCAGGAGGAAGGTCAATCAAAAACCAAAATTTATTGATTTTAAGAGAATCTTTTTCATCATTAATAGCTTCTTTCCAAAAAGGTGCATCAACAGATCTCATAGCTTCACTATAAGTTTTAGGATCATTTTCAAGTAAAATAGAATAAAATTTAGGACCGAAATCTTTAGCTTTTCTAATTCTTCTACTAATTCTAGGTTCAAAATCCTTGTTAACAGTACTACTCGAAGGTAAAACAGAGCCAGAAGTATCATAAACAGGTTTAGAAAATTTATTCTTTAAAAGAAAAATATTTTCAAAGAAAATAGCATCTCTAGATTCCATAATTATATTATTAGAAATTTCAGAAACTTCAGAATTAATAACTAAAAATCTTTAAATAGTACTATGTAAAGAGTATCCTAGAAAAACACAATCAACCATCTTGGGACCAATTTTTATTTTCTTATTAATAAGAATATTCACCTTTGCAAGACACCCCCACACTTTGAGATATTTCAAATTTGGTTTTCTATTTTTCCAAAGTTCATAAGGGGTTTTATCGGGATTTTTATAAGGAATTCTATTCAAAGTGTGACATGCAGTAAACAAAGCTTCCCCCCACAAATTATCAATCAAACCAGAACTTATAAGCATAGCGTTTATCATGTATAATAAAGTACGATTTTTTCTTTCAGCAATTCCATTAGATTGAGGAGTATAGGGAGGAGTGACTTCATGAATTATGCCATGTGTTTCAAAAAATTCACCCATTTCATTAGAAGAATATTCCCCTTCTCTATCAGAACGAAGAATTTTAATACTCCTTTCTAATTGATTTTCAACTTATGCTTTATAAACCTTGAATTTTTCAAATAGCTCACTTTTATGAATAATCAAGTATACATAGCAATATTTTGAGAAGTCATTAATGAAGGTAATAAAGTATTTCTTTCCACCACGAGTAATAACACCATTACTATCATATATATCAATATGAATGAGTTCAAGCACACAAGTTTCCTTTTGGACAGAATTTTGAAAAGATTTTCTAGGTTGTTTGGCTTGAACACAAACTTCACATTTTTGTTTCAATTCATTAAAAGATTTAGGAATAAGATCAAGTGTCATCATTCTTTTAATAGAATTCAAGTTAACATGTCCAAGTCTACCATGCCAAATGTCACAACATTCAACATTTGAAATAGAAGATGAAGAAATGCTAGAATTTTTATTAATAAAGGAAGACATGATATTAAGTTTAAATAAACCATCACAAATATATCTTTTCCCAACAAAAGAACCATGTCGAGAAATTACAACTCTATTGGATTTAAAACAACTTTAAAACCTTGTTGAACTAACAAAGCAGCACTAATCAAATTTTTTCTAATTTCATAAACATGAAAGACTTCATCTAAAACAAGAAAATTTCCAGAAGATAATTCTAATTCTACTCGGCCTAGACCAATGACGCGTGCTAGGCTCCCATTCCCCATGCTTACAGTACGTGTGCCACATTCCTGATATGAAGAAAATAATTTTTTATCAACACACACATGAACATTAGCTCCAGAGTCAATCCACCAATCATTTGAGTTATAAATAAAATTTAACTCTGGGCTAGTGACATGATACCTGTTAGATGGGAAATCTGAGCTAGCATTAGCGGTAATAACATTAGCTTGAGGCTGAGACGAAGATTTGGGATCAGATGTAATGTCTTTTGGTTGACGACGACGATGAAAACAATCTTTAGCAAAATGATTGTTTCTTCCACAAACAAAGCAGAAGGACTCATTTCCTTGAATTTTACTCTTTGGTTTGTAGTTGTTATTAAAAGCTTTGTTTTTATTTTTAGAGAAATGAGAGCTTTGACCAAATTTATTATTATTGGAAAAACCAGATTTTTTGAAAAAATTTTGTTTAGGCTTATTAGCGTTTTCCACTAAATGAGCCTTAGCCTGAAAATGGGTTTTATTAGAATCCTTTTGTGAAATACGATGTTTATCTTCAATTCGCAAGGTAACCAATAAATCAGATAAAGTGAAATGATCGGGTTTATGCTTAAGGCTTCTTGCAAATTTAGACCAAGAAGGAGGCAATTTAGAAATTAACAAACTACCAAGCATTATGTCAGGCAAAGTAATTTCTTTCATTTTCATATCATAAATAATATTTTCAAATTCATGAACTTGGTCAAAGAAAGGTTTTCCATCTTCCATTTGAAAATAAATCATTCTTTCACAAGAGTATTTTCTTAAACCCTTTTCAGCAGAACCATACTTTAGTTCAAGAGCGTCCCATAACTCCAAAGCAGTTTTTGTATGACAAAATATTTTATAAATATTATCAGGTAAAGACCTCAAAATACGACCATGACACAAAATATCTTTATCACTAGAAGAACTAGCTTCAACCAAGGTGCATTCAGAATAATTTTCAAATTTTCCATTTAAAATAACAGAAAATAAATTTAACTCTGTAAGCCAAAATTCCAACTATTGTTGCCAACATAAAAAAATTTCACCAGTAAATTTTTCTGGCTTACTACTCAAAGACTTTAAAAGATCCATTGCAGACGTTGATATTGAACAAGAAAAAAAAAAGATTTTTCTCTCTAAGATTGTTAGAAAATAAATTTAATAGAGCACAAGAAAAATAAAATATTTAGATTTATCAATAAAATCAATATCAACAACATAATGAATACTATATATAAAATTAAAAACAAAACAATCAGTAGCAACTAATTAAACACAAAGAGCAAATTAGAATATTAAATAATAGGTTTAGAGTAGCCTGAGTTGAAGCACGCAGAGCGCTATCCTTAGAGAGAAAATGCTCCACTGCACTGGTAATTTAGAGTCTTATAATGCGCTTCTCTCCCAAGATACGTCAACCTGTTAGACCGTTCGAATGTAACGAAAGATTCCCGAACCAAAGAACACCGCTCCAAAATTATAATTTTGTTGTAGAGATAATATTGAGGGAGAGAGATCAAATGAACTTGTTGTGTGTGTATTTTTTTTTCTCTTTTTCTCATGTATTAATATATGTATATAGGCACAATTGGATTCCCTTTTTTTAACTTCAACCGTACGTGCAACAGTTTTAAAATTTGTTTTGCAAAACTTTCGGAAACAAGTGCATGTACTGTGCTAACTAATAGGAAAAAAAAAACGTGAGTCTTTATCAAGGTGCACGTACAATCCAAAAACTGTTTTTAGTTTTTGGAACGTTATATAAAAAAAAAGATTAATCATATTAAATATTTAATTTAAATTTTAAATTATAGTATAATTTCTCAACCTATACAACCCTGGAAGTGGTGAGTGCCTACTTTAGTAAGTTTAGTTGGTTCGGCCATGGCAAGTGTCATTCTTAAGAATGCATATCCTGGGAAGTTGTAAGTGTCTTAAGGTTGAAAATTCCTTGAAGACTCGTAGGATGCCTTGGAGGGTGTAATACCCCCGTCACATAATCTTTACTGATTTATTTACTCATTTGTTATTACAAAAACGAAGATAAATTTTTATGATTATTTATTAACTTATAAATACATAACTTAGAAATAAAAAAGAAAATAAAAAGAGATTTTTATAAAAGTTATCTTAATGTATAGATTAAGTTAATTTTTTAAAAAAAATTTAAAAATTATTTATTTTTTATTAATTTAAGTTAATTGATAATCATAAAAATATTTTATACGTTGATTTAAATTTATATAATGAAGTATCATATAATTTTTAAATTTTTAAAAAATCTGTAAATTTAACCTATATATTAAGAATTTTTAATTTAATGATGGAATCATTAAAAATTATAATACGTAGAACGTGAGTTACACACACAGGAGAGATTAAGCTAATAATCAAAAAGTAAAAGTTAATTTAAGAGAGTTACAATTAGTCCTTAAGCTTTAAATCTCAAGTTCAAGTTTTAGGTTTCATAAAAGTGATTAATTTTTAATATTTTATTATTTAAATATTTAAAGGTGAAATTGTTTAGAAAATGTGGAGACAAAAAATGATTATAATTTCTTATCCCTGGTACTAGTGGGATACTAGTGGGGTCAAGATACTCTGTCTCTACATTTTGTTTAATAAAAGTATTTAAAGATCATCAATATTTGTTAGATAAATTGGTACTATGTTATGTCCTCAAACTTTAAGGTTTCGGTTCGAGTTTTGTCTTTATAAGAGTAATACATTTTTAATATTATTTTTTATTATTTAAAAATTTAAGAGTAGAATTGTCTAAAAAAATATGTATACCAAATCAACTTATCACTTTTATATATATGTTATAGACTAGCCGGATTGAAGCCCTTGTGCTTCTATTAAAAATAAAATAAAATTTGAAATTAAATAATAAAAGGCTTAAATATATTTTTAGTCCCTCAAATTTAAGGTAAATTTGTTTTTAGTCTCTCAAATTTAAAATTATTATTTTTAGTCCCTGTAATTTAAAAAAATCTTATTTTAGTCCTTATATTCAAATTTTGTTAAAAAATTTATCAAATATTATTGCATAAAACCTACCTACTAATGTTCCTATTAGTAAAAATATCACATTAAATCCAATTGATATTGTTTAACCATCTTAATTTTTCACTTTCAAATATATTATTGGTGATCTAAGGGACTAAAACAATATTTTTGAAAATTTCAGGGACTAAGAACAACGGTTTCAAATTTGAGGGACCAAAAATAAATTTCTTAAACTTAAAGAACTAAAAACATATTTAAGCCATAATAAAATTATGTTGGTTCAAATGACGTTGTAGTTAGTCCTTGAGTCTCAAAGTCTTCACTTCAAATCTTGAATTAAAAACACTAAAATTTTAATAATAAAATAGTATAATGATCTACTAACTGTGAAGACCAAGTAATTACTAAAAGGGATATCTCCTTTATATATTTTATACAATAACAAGTGGGATCAAGACACTTCGTATTGAAGTTAGACGAGAAGACACATAGAAGGGGGGGTTGAATATGTGTGTGTGTGAACAAAGGAATTTTAGAAACTTTTTCGCAATAAGGCTCTCTTTCGTCCAATAAAAATAATATTAGTGAATGCTGAACAGAAACTACCTAGGATTGGTTTAACAAATTCATTTTTAGTCTGGGAGTTTCATCGTCTGTTTAAAAGATTGCTTCTTTAAACGAAAATCGTTATTTAGGATGACAAGTTGAACAAATATGGTTTCGTCTGAAGATAGCTTTGATAGACGATAATCATTGGACAAAGTTTTCAGTGGATTAGATTAACCAAATAAAGTGCGTCTAAAATATAAAATTATCTCAAGTATTTTTATATTGGTTCACTCAAACTGAACTACGTCTAGTCTCCTTCAAATGAAGGGTTCCACTAGATAATCAATGAGGTACAAGTATTGTTTGTTCATGTGACACCCTTACTACCCCAACACATATATAATATAATTTAATTAAGAAGAATAAACTTTCAAAGGGTTCGTAAAAGGGTTCACATAAAACTTCGAAACTGTTCTTTCTTCAATATAAGAAAATGACTGAAAAATAAAACTTGAAAGGTAAAATTTAAGAGTTTACAATTTTAAACACATTTATTACAATACCAAATCCATATAAATATTCTGTCCTAGAAATCCTCTGCCCCGATGTCACATTATCAGAACATTCCCATAATTTAACTGTTGACATTCTAGATGCCACTCGTAGCCGGATCTTCTTCACCTAAAATATCCACAGTTTATACGGTGAGAAAAGAAAATATCTATATGCAAAGTACATATAAACACATCACAATATAATCTCATCATAATTCATTATTTAATAATATATATATATATATATATATATATATATATATATATATATCAATCATTCATCATCTTCACATCTCAATTCACATTTAACATATCTCATTTCACATACATATCTCAATCCATCATAATCCACACCAATTATACAATTTACAACATCATTTCCATATTCATAATTCATGTCAATCTTATAATTAACACTATGCCAAGACCTCGCCACATCTGACACAAGTGATACAGGTTAATTGCCTCCCACACCAAACCAGGGTCACGCCCTCCTTGTAGCATCACTTACCCAGGGGTCGTGCCATCACGCTCGTCCCTGAAGCATCACCTACCCAGGGTTCGTATCATCCCTGATCATCCGGGAGTACGCTCGTCCCTGAAACATCAACTACCAGGGTTCGTATCATCCTTGATCCTTTAGTGTGAGGAACCACAATCAAATTACAATCCATACAGTCTTTTGCAATTAACCCTATGTCAGGGCTGCCATAATCGACATAAGTGGTGTGTGTTAACTGTCTTACTCATCCCACACCATGCTAGGGTCACGCCCTCCCTGTAGCACCACTTACCCAGGGGCCGTGCCATCCCTAGTCACTGATGTGAGGCACCATAATCACAATCATAATCACATTCATATAACATCTCATCTCATAATTCAAATTCACATCACGTACACAATTCCACCTCACATACACAACAGATAAGCCCAACAAAATAAGGGTTTACACACCCCTCAAGTAATTCACATCAAGATCATTCATTCTTATCAATCAATACAATAATAACATTCATAAATTAATATTATAAACAATGGAATTATCAATTTAATATAATTCAGCATAAACAGTAAAACCCTTAATTAAAACCTATCTCACAGGCACTTTTCTACAATTTCGTTCTCTCTCCCAGATCATCATTTTTACAAATAAATCATATATTCGTACTCCTAAATTCATACAAAATCAAATAATGCCAATAATTTTTCAAACAGAAATAATTATAAAATTGCTCATAATCCTAAGGGTTCTTCTTCTACCTAATTTCCTCATGTAACTCCACATATAAATAATCTCTTTTTCCCCCGTACCTGGATACATAGGAACTCGGGCAGAACCTCCTCTTTTTCCTTAAATAAGGATCAGAACTAAGATTGGAGCAGAACCTCATCCTCTGAGTTCCCCTTGGTCTTCAGAGAGAAGAAGAGGAACGAAAGAGAGAACAGAAGAGAAGAGAGAGTGAGAATGAGAGGTGTGTAGAAATGAGAGGATTTGAGGCCTATTTATAGGATTTTTTGCCCACCTACCACTACAGCCCGTTCCAAAATCGGAACGGCCCGTTCTGGGCCCTTCAAACCTACGTAAATTTTTCAACCGGAACGACCCGTTCCCAAACCAGAACAGCCCGTTCTCAAACCCAGCAGAACGGCCAGTTCTGCTTCCAGAACGGCCCGTTCTCCAAACCAGAACGGCCCGTTCTCCCTCTGGAATCGGCCCGTTCTCCAAACCGGAACGGCCCGTTCTACTTCTCAAATTTTGGGCCTTTAACTTATTCCAGAACGGCCCGTTTCACTTTTGAAACGGCTCGTTCTGGGCAACGAATTGGGCCTACGGCCCATTGAAAATTGGGCTGTTACAATACTTCCCTCCTTTATGAAATTTCGTCCTCGAAATTTTTGCAATGGTAGACTTCTCGCTTCTTACTTTCTAATTATTATGCGACCTCACTACCTTATTGATATACAACTCTATCAAAAGATATCTAAGGGAAAAACAAGTAAACTTGGCAAGCCTATCCACTAAAACACAAATAGAATTAACCTCTTAAGCATCTCAGACAAACCTACAATTAAGGCCTATCCACCCATCATCTCACTTCCACAATGGGAGGTCTGAGTGCTACAAAATTCCTAAAGACTTCTAGCATACTAAACACAAGTATACAATTTCTCTACTCCTTTCTTCACCTTAGGTCACTTCACTTCCGCTGCGCTATTCAGATACATCCTCCTAAGGTCCCGATACATCTCATTAGCTCCTAAATATATATATATTAAGAGTACTGTTATGTACTTCCTCTAAAATCATCTTCCTTAATTCAAGGTTACTATGCACCCAAGTTTGTCCTTGCACCTCAAAACAATGTCGATTTCTACTCATAAATGGTTATCTATACTTCTACCAATTTTCTCCACTTGGTTCTCTAAGAAAGGATCTGACTCCTAGGCTTCTCTAATCTCATCCATTAATTCACTAGTCACTTTTAACACAATCAATTCAATGCTTCTAAGGATAATCTCATACACCAAGCATAAGTCTTTAAATTCTTCAATCAAATCTAACCCTTAAATCATCATAAATGATATACTAGAGGTCATCATAATCAAGGCATCTGCCACAATATTGGTTTTACTTCTGTGATCATCTTTAAAGATTAAGCACCTAAGCGTAAGTTCACTAGGTATACATATCAGATCTCTAATTTCACCAGTTCATCTACACCCAAGTCAAACTCTTATTCATCACCTTATCCTATAGCCTCATATCTTGTCACCAAAATTAATCAATTAATTATACGTCTCCAATTTTCTTCAACAATTCACTGGTTACTCAAGTTATACCTAGTTTCATACTACTCGGAGTAATCTCATAAGTCAAACTTAAATCTTTAATTTCAGTCAAAAAGATCCATCTCTCTAATCATAAGAAAAAATAATGTAGAGGGTTCCTACTCAAAGCATCAACCATCACATTGACTTTATGCAAATAACAACTAAGATTGAAATCCTAGTCCACAAAAATTCCAACTATCTCTTTTGTCCCATATTCAAGTCCTTCGGGTCAAACAAAATTTGAGGCTTTAATGATCACTAAATACCTCCAACTTAGAATCATATAGGTAGTGTCTCCAAATCTTAGTGTAAATATCACGATTGCTCACTCAATGTCATGGGTAAGGTAATTCCTCTCATAAATTTTCAATTGTTTAGAAACATAAGTTATTACCCTTCCTCATTGCATCTACACTACCTCCAAATTCATCTTAGAAGCATCACAGTATACCACATAAGACTTACTAAAATCCGGTAACATTATCCAATCTTTCCTTAAGAGTTTGAAACATACTCTCACATTTATTATCCCATACAAAGGCAAGTCTTTCCTAGTCAATCTAGTCAAATAGTAAGCAACCTAGAGAAGTAAGCGACGAAATGCTTTGGGGAGTTGAAAATAAGCATAGGTCCGGGGATCCTTGATATAGGTTAACCTTTTGAACTACTATTGAATTCATGGGTAGGCAAAAGACAACTTAGTGAACTGAAACATCTTAGTAGCTAGAAGAAAAGAAAGCAAAAGCAATTCCTATAATAGCGACGAGAGAAACGAGAGCAGCTTAAACCGTGAACGGCTATCTTAAAAATTTACTCAATAAATTTCCTATAAACTATCTCAATAAAACTTCTAACCTCACAAATTGACTTTTGACATCTCCCACTTAAGCACAACTTCTACCATAGGTAGATCTATGTTATATCCGCGCAAGAAATTACAAGGCCTAAATCTATCTTGGATATATCTTCAAAATTAACTCTAATATGATGATCTCACATCTTAAGGTCAATCTCACTAAACACACAACCATTCACTAATTAATCCATAAGGTCATCTATCCTCATATCCACATACATGCATATCATATTAGAATACCTATTTAAACCTTCATATATACATCCTTCCCAATCATATATATAAATCTATCACTATTTTACACCATATAACATGTGCATGAACTTAACTTTACCACATAGCATCATAAAACCTTGAATAACCTTACAATCCACATGACAACACCTCAGAACATCATAACAAAATCACTTTTATCCTTGCATTGCCTAGTAACTCAAAAACATCATGATAGCATACATATCCCATCAATAACTGTCAAGGAAAATGATACCTAGAGAGTTACACTTGTCCAACGATCTCAATCCTATCTCAAAAGAAAGATAAAAGAATAAGCTATAACTCTTATGAAAACATGAGATTCTGAATAGATCCTCTTCTCAGCTAACAATTCAAAAATCACAACAGATATATTTAACGCTTATAACTAGCCTCTGATTACCAAAACAACTATAACTGAAGTTCTAAACCTTCATTTTACCTGATTCCAGTGCCATTGAAAAGATCACATCCAAGACTACAACTTCCATGAAGACCACAAAATCCAAATCTATCAATACGATACTCCTACTAGCATAACAAAACTACAGTAAAAACATCTCCTACACTAGACAACAATAGTGCACTAACAACCCACAGAATACCTCAACCCTTCCAAACTTACTTCTTTCTACCCTGAACGAAAATAATTCACCTATTCCACAAAAGACTTAGAGCTAAAATCAAATCCTCATGCAACCTAACCCCTAACAAGATTAATATGCAAGCATCAAAACTTAAGGAAATCACCAACACTTTGACCTTTCATCAAGAACACTCAAAGTTCTAATGCTCGACACATAACCTCTTGGATTCAATCATTACCACTATAACTTTCAGAAACGCCACCAATCGTAAACTCTTAATACATTTGATAAGTCAATTTCTTACCCACATCCAAGCTTCCACTAGTTCTAGTTGGTTAGCAAGATACTTCGTCTACTACCACTACTTGCACCTATGCTCGCAACACGAGCGATGCCACCCAACCGCTACTTCTTACATAAGCAAGAAGTATCAAAATAATTAAGCAATCATGAGATTAAGAAAGAGCAATCAAAAATAGCATCATCAAGTTATATCATGTCTATCAGACAAATCCTGAGAACACAATGCACACAAATAAATAACAATAACATAATCAATCATCACATTAGCACATCAATAAGCTTCACACTCAATGCATTCCATCATTCATCTATCGAACAAGCATAGTAGACTCACAACTCACGGCCGATTGGATGACCTGCTCTGATACCACTAAATGTGACACCCTTACTACCCCAACACATATATAATATAATTTAATTAAGAAGAATAAACTTTCAAAGGGTTCGTAAAAGGGTTCACATAAAACTTCGAAATTGTTCTTTCTTCAATATAAGAAAATGACTGAAAAATAAAACTTGAAAGGTAAAATTTAAGAGTTTACAATTTTAAACACATTTATTACAATACCAAATCCATAGAAATATTCTGTCCTAGAAATCCTCTGCCCCGATGTCACATTATCAGAGCATTCCCATAATTTAACTGTTGACATTCTAGATGCCACTCGTAGCCGGATCTTCTTCACCTAAAATATCCACAGTTTATACGGTGAGAAAAGAAAATATCTATATGCAAAGTACATATAAACACATCACAATATAATCTCATCATAATTCATTATTTAATAATATATATATATATCAATCATTCATCATCTTCACATCTCAATTCACATTTAACATATCTCATTTCACATACATATCTCAATCCATCATAATCCACACCAATTATACAATTTACAACATCATTTCCATATTCATAATTCATGTCAATCTTATAATTAACATTATGCCAAGACCTCGCCACATCTGACACAAGTGATACAGGTTAATTGCCTCCCACACCAAACCAGGGTCACGCCCTCCCTGTCGCATCACTTACCCAGGGGTCGTGCCATCCCTAGTCATTAAGGAGTACGCTCGTCCCTGAAGCATCACCTACCCAGGGTTCGTATCATCCCTGATCATCCGGGAGTACGCTCGTCCCTGAAACATCAACTACCAGGGTTCGTATCATCCTTGATCCTTTAGTGTGAGGAACCACAATCAAATTACAATCCATACAGTCTCTTGCAATTAACCCTATGCCAGGGCTGCCATAATCGACATAAGTGGTGTGTGTTAACTGTCTTACTCATCCCACACCATGCTAGGGTCACGCCCTCCCTGTAGCACCACTTACCCAGGGGCCGTGCCATCCCTAGTCACTGATGTGAGGCACCATAATCACAATCATAATCACATTCATACAACATCTCATCTCATAATTCAAATTCACATCACGTACACAATTCCACCTCACATACACAACAGATAAGCCCAACAAAATAAGGGTTTACACACCCCTCAAGTAATTCACATCAAGATCATTCATTCTTATCAATCAATACAATAATAACATTCATAAATTAATATTATAAACAATGGAATTATCAATTTAATATAATTCAGCATAAACAGTAAAACCCTTAATTAAAACCTATCTCACAGGCACTTTTCTACAATTTCGTTCTCTCTCCCAGATCATCATTTTTACAAATAAATCATATATTCGTACTCCTAAATTCATACAAAATCAAATAATGCCAATAATTTTTCAAACAGAAATAATTGTAAAATTGCTCATAATCCTAAAGGTTCTTCTTCTACCCAATTTCCTCATGTAACTCCACATATAAATAATCTCTTTTTCCCCCGTACCTGGATACATAGGAACTCGGGCAGAACCTCCTCTTTTTCCTTAAATAAGGATCGGAACTAAGACCGGAGCAGAACCTCATCCTCTGAGTTCCCCTTGGTCTTCAGAGAGAAGAAGAGGAACGAAAGAGAGAACAGAAGAGAAGAGAGAGTGAGAATGAGAGGTGTGTAGAAATGAGAGGATTTGAGGCCTATTTATAGGATTTTTCGCCCACCTACCACTACAGCCCGTTCCAAAATCGGAACGGGCCGTTCTGGGCCCTTCAAACCTACGTAAATTTTTCAACCGGAACGGCCCGTTCCCAAACCAGAACGGCCCGTTCTCAAACCCAACAGAACGGCCAGTTCTGCTTCTAGAACGGCCCGTTCTCCAAACCAGAACGGCCCGTTCTCCCTCTGGAACGACCCATTCTCCAAACCGGAATGGCCCGTTCTACTTCTCAAATTTTGGGCCTTTAACTTATTCCAGAACGGCCCGTTTCACTTTTGAAACGGTACGTTCTGGGCAACGAATTGGGCCTACGGCCCATTAAAAATTGGGTTGTTACAGTTTAGCCTCTTTAGGCTCGTAGTGAGTATTATAGACCACCTAGGTCATGGACACTCCTGGTCCCAAGTATTCTCAACCACTTCTGGCTTGTCAGCTTCACTCATAGACGCTAGTATTCTTTACTCAGCCACTTCTAGCTCTCACTAAGTATTATCGACCAACTCCTAGCCCGTTGACTTTACTCATCAACGCTAGTATTCTTTACTCAACCACTTCTGGCTCCTAGTGAGTATTTTCGACCAACTCCTAGCCCGTTGACTTCACTCATTAATGCTAGTATTCTTTAATCAGCCACTTCTGACTCGTATTGAGTATTCTTTGACAAGCCTCTCCAGGATTTACAAGTATTCTTTCCCTAGCCTCTTCAGGCTTTACAAATATCAACTGAACATGTTTGGTTTGAGTGTATGGGTTACTCTCATAGAGAGGATACATAATTAAGAATATACACTCACAAAGGTATGCAACCTTAGTCTTTACAACGATTGAGTGTTTGGTCTACTCTCACAGAGAGGATACATGAATTGGTACACTCACTAAGGTTTTGTTCCTAAGATTCACATGTTTGGAATTCCTTAGTTTACAGAGATGAATACACTATGGTACATTTGACTCTTTTCGCTCTATCTCTGGTTTCGTTGCATAGTGGGCTTGATATCACTTGGTTAAGAATGCAAAGCTAAAGGCTAGCCAAAAAGCCAACCTTCCAAGGTTTGAGATAGTGATATATATATTGTCTTGTAGAATTTGGCCGTTGTAAGTGTCTGTTGAAGAAGATATAGTCGTTTATGACTAGTTCGATCTACTCATTTAATGCTTGAGTTCTTGCATTAAATGTTGCTTCTTATGATAGACCTTGCGTGAAGTCTTTTTTGCCTTGTTAGAAGTAGTGTCTAAATTTAGTAGAGACCTAGGAACCTTTTTGTCCTTTTCTAGTCACATAGTTGTAGAGTGTCGTCTTTAAATTATCTAAAAAAGTTATGTAATTTTTCTGACACATGCATGCTTTTGCTTTTGTGTGCTTCTCTTCTTGTACTTCTTTTCCCTTTGATCACTCATTTACGTTGAAAGCATTTGAGTGATTGTAGATGATGCCTTGATTTGTCTTTTAAGACTTGATTCTTTAAATGCTTGCGTGGAAGTCTTTGTCTACGTCTGTTGGTCTTGTGCATCTCAATCTTGACTTTCGTCTGAGCATCTGAGTTTAGTGCTTTGACTTTTCTCTTAATCTGGTCAACATTACAGGTGGACAGACTCTGTTCTTTGTCTGACGTGTCTTTCAATCTATGTTGTCCTTCGTTTGACTTTCTTGAGATCATTTTTCCTTCTTGTGCATGGTTTCGTCCATGGTCTTGTTTTGACCTTTCAGTTTGATGCCTTCATTTTCAATGCATGAGGTGGTTCTTGTTTCATCTTTCACAGCTTGCCTATACTTATATTTTTTTGAAATACTAACGTACTTGTTAGAAATAATAACATGTATTATATTTGTCTCATTCAAAACTTTGCTAGGAATTTCTTCGTCTGACTTAACACGTATCTCTATATTTTTTTAATAAATGTATTTAAAAATTATCAATATTTATTAGGTTTATTGGTATTATTTTTGGTCTTCAAACCTACGGGTTATGAGTTTGAGTTTTGTGTTTGTAAAGATAGTTACTTTTAAATATTTAAAAATGAAAGATAAAATTATCTAAAAATAAATGTAAACACCTTATTAGACTAGCGTCTTTATATATGTTATAAATAAAAGAAATTGAATGATAAAGATGGAGAATATATACATCTTTTAGAGTAACTTTTTTATCCTCTTCTATAAACATATATTTGAAATAATTGATTATATATTAGTTATGGATAATATTTTAAATTATTTTTATTGTTGGAATATTTCTTAAAATTAAAATTTCATTTGATTTTAATTAATTATGTTATATACCTTAAAAAGACTACGTTACTTGGAAAATTGAAAATGTATTTATATATATATATATGTGTGTGTGTGTGTGTGTGTGTGTGTGTGTGTGTGTGTGTGTGTGTGTGTGTGTGTGTGTGTGTGTGTGTGTGTGTGTGTGTGTGTGTGTGTGTGTGTGTGTGTGTGTGTGTGTGTGTGTGTGTGTGTGTGTGTGTGTGTGTGTGTGTGTGTGTGTGTGTGTGTGTGTGTGTGTGTGTGTGTGTGTGTGTGTGTGTGTGTGTGTGTGTGTGTGTGTGTGTGTGTGTGTGTGTGTGTGTGTGTGTGTGTGTGTGTGTGTGTGTGTGTGTGTGTGTGTGTGTGTGTGTGTGTGTGTGTGTGTGTGTGTGTGTGTGTGTGTGTGTGTGTGTGTGTGTGTGTGTGTGTGTGTGTGTGTGTGTGTGTGTGTGTGTGTGTGTGTGTGTGTGTGTGTGTGTGTGTGTGTGTGTGTGTGTGTGTGTGTGTGTGTGTGTGTGTGTGTGTGTGTGTGTGTGTGTGTGTGTGTGTGTGTGTGTGTGTGTGTGTGTGTGTGTGTGTGTGTGTGTGTGTGTGTGTGTGTGTGTGTGTGTGTGTGTGTGTGTGTGTGTGTGTGTGTGTGTGTGTGTGTGTGTGTGTGTGTGTGTGTGTGTGTGTGTGTGGGAGGGGGGATTCGTTTACTCCAAGAGTAAGTCTACCTAGACTTACCCCGTTCAATAATTCATGTTCTACATTAAATTTTAATGATCCGACCGTTTAATTTAAAGTTCTTAATGGATAGATCAAATCTGCAAATTTTTAGAAAATTTGAAAATCATTTGATACTTCATTTCATTAATTCGAATTAATATATAAAATAATTTTATGATTATCCGTCAATTTAATCATAAAATCATTTTATACATTGATTCGAATTAATGAAACGAAGTATCAAATGATTTTCAAATTTTCTAAATATTTGCAGATTTAATCTATGCATTAAGAACTTAAAATTGAATAGTTGAATCGTTGAAATTTGATGTAAAACATAAGTTATTGAACGGAGTAAGTTTAAATAGACTTACTCCTAGAGTAAACGGATCCGTGTATATATATATATATATATATATATATATATATATATATATATATATATATATATATATATATATAAGGAGGGTTCAAACGACACCGGTGTAACTTTAACTAAGTGTTACACCGCTCAATAACTTTATATTAAATGTGAAGTTTGTAAATTCAATCGTTAGATTGAAAGTTCATATCTCGTAGATCATATATATCAAATTTTATATTAATCTAAGATGATTTGATACTTCATTCTCGTAAAACAAAATTGACGTAATATATACATTTCAAAATATACTAAAATATGAACACTTTGATTACCTTCAAGTTGTTGTTCAATTTTAACAAAATTTGACATATATGATCTAAGAGATATGAACTTTCAATCTAACGGTTGGATTTACAAAATTCACATTTAATATAAAGTTATTGAGCGGTGTAACACTTAGTAAAAGTTATACCGGTGTCGTTTGAACCCTCCTATATATATATATATATATATATATATATATATATATATATATATATATATATATATATATATATATATATATATATATATATATATATATGAGTAATGAAATGTTAGAAATACTCCACTACAAAAATTTCAACAATTTCACTGTTGGTAAAAAAATAAAATAAGATTTGAGAAATTGTAATATTTCAAATTTTTTAGAAAATGTTTAATTATATTATTATAATTGTTCTTAATTTATTTTTAATATTTTAGTAAATAAAATGAATCTACATAATATCTAATTGTTAAAATAATATTAAATTTCTAGTTATAATATTTTAAATTTTTTAGTACAAAGTTTTAAATTTTAATATTTTAAAATTTTCAGTATTATATTTTAATATGAAGAAAAAAAATGGTAAATTTTTAATAAAGTAATATTAGAATACTTATACATGATGTATTCGTAAGTTTTTTTTTTAAAGGAATCGTAAGTATTAATTATAGGTATTTTTTTTATATTTAATTACATTAAATAGATTAGATATATTATAATTTATATATTAATCAGAAGCAGTTTCTGGATGAATTCACGTCGGGCGCGATCTAGCTGTGCCGGGCGTGAGTTCTTTCAGAATTTGACTTTATAGTCTTCATGAAAGTTGTAGCCTTGGATCTTAGCTTTCCAATGGCATTGAATCACCTAAAAAGGAGGTCTATAACTCTAGATATGGATGTTTTAGTGAACAGGGGCCAAGTTGTCAACATTAGTTATAGCTGTTGCAGTTTTTGTAAGTTTTGACAAAGTAGATGATGGAGTTAGGACTCAGTGTCTTAATAAGAGTTGTAGGAAATCCCCTTATATTTCTTTTGAGATAGGTTTGGGCTTATTTGGTTTAGTATAAATCTTTTGATGTTGTTTTCTTTGACAGTTGTCGAATGGAGATACATGTTGTTTTGATGTGTTAAGTTGTTATCATGTCGATTAAAAAGTTGTTTGATACTATAATGTATAATTGGTTCATATATGTATGATATATGATGTATGGTGGTGAATGATTCATATGTATGCTTGGTAATGATATGTATGAATGTTTGAATATGATATGACATGTGTATATGTTCATATGAGGATGATATTGATCATGATGGTGGATTGATCATGTATGATGTATGATGCATTATTGCATGTGATGCCTTATGGCATGAGTATGATTATTGATCATGATGGTGGATTGACCATGTATGATGTATGATGCATTATTGCATGTGATACCTTATGGCATGTGTCTAGCCTAGGACTTGAGGAGAGGGAAATATTTTTGAACTAGAAGAGCTCACATAGAGTCTCTTGAGAGTGGTGCTTGGATAGGTCACTGATTATGAGAGTGGCCCTCAGGTAAGCCACTGGTTTGGGTGGTCTCCTCTAAGTCCTTAGTTAGTGTTGGAGCAGAGTATGAGGTCGAGGGTTATTCCCTTAACCAAATACTGGGGAAGGTGCTGGTTTCTTGAGGATAGTCGGTGGGCAAACCCCACAAGTGACTTGGTATGCATGTCAAGGTCGTGGTAAGCCTGTACCTAGCTATGTTATACCTGATGGTAGAACCAGACTTCCAATTGTGTAAGTGATATCATTCGAGTAAACCCGAGGGAGGATTTATATCTTGTTTAGCTGTGACTAAGCGGGCGCATTGGGCGTGAAAACGGTTGGGGTGGTTTCAGTAGGATGGGATGTCACTTATACTGCTCTGTTGTTAGGGAGATCTCCTAGGTGTATACGTGACGATGCATTAGATGATTGATATGCATTGATATCTATCATGAGTTGCATGTTATTGAATGATTGTTGTTATGATGAAGTGTGTGGTGTGACTTCATGTTTGATGAATTGATAATTGATTGAGATGGGAGTTCCTTTAGGACTTGATTGGATGAATGTGTGGTATAGATTTTGTTCTATACTTGTATGATTGATTTTTTGAACTCTAGCTTACCCTTCTGTTTCCATGTAGATGGACTGTGATGATCATACTTGTATGAAAGTAGGTTAGGGCTAGCTTGGAGTTGAGGTGACCGCTGCGAGACAGGGAGTTTTGTCCTCGTGTTAGAGTTACCGTGTTGGGTAACTGTTTTGTGTGTGCTTGACCGACACTAGGAGGTTATGATTTTGGGATGACTGTATATATATGGTGCTATATTTTGTACATAGAAATGTAGTTATTATATTTACATCTGTATGTATGAGTTGTTCAATTTCTATATTCTCTTAGATCACTTTCATTAGTGCAATTCAACTAAGTGTAGGGACCATGACAGGTCGTTACAATACACATATTGCAAACTGCTTCAACTGCTTCAATGGTTTGCTTAACCATCATTTTGGTCTCAGGTCATAGGCTCGAGTCTTGCCATGATTCTATCTTTAAAAAAACAAATTGGGAGAGATTATTCATTTATCTCTTTTAAATTTCATATATTCTTATATTTATCTATTTTATGTTGTATTTATTTATAATTATTTGGTGAGGTGTTCATCTTCTTATTTAATTTATGATACTTTTAATTCTAAATAGTCAATGAGGTGTTTTTAATTTTTTTTAATTATTTTATGATATTTATAATTGTCGTTTAACTAGTTTAATATTCTTAACCTCATCTCACTTTTGTAAACTATACTAAATTATAAATAATTAAAATTATTCTAAATTGTTTAGTTTAATTATTTTTATATTGTTTCTAACTATAACCTAGTTTAGTTAATCTTCCTAAGCTCGTATTATTATTATATCATCATTCTTTTTGAAGATAAATGTTAATCGATGGTCATAAGAAAAATAAAGGTTTGAATTAATTTGTAGTTGAATATTTAATCTTGGGGATTTAAATAAGTAAAAAACTTAAGGTGAAATATCATTGTATTATTTGAGATCATGATAATGTTCATTTATTTTGTGAAGGGGTTATTTTTATGGTATTTGTCTGAGGGGATATTTTATGAGTGTTATTTTTATAAGGTTATTACACAAACATACTCCACAATGATGAGATATTATCCGTTTTGGACCTAAGTTCTCACGATTTTGCTTTTAGTTATCACTCAAAAGGCCTCTCTATCATTGAAGTATTTTTGCGCTATATAAGTTGTTATTTCTTGTCTTATTTTATTGATGTGAGACTTGTTTGTATCCCAACAATTCTTCCCTCAAACAAGGGGCCTAACCTTTCATGCAACAAAATCTACCACTGAATGGGTTATTTTTATGGTATTTGTCTGAGGGAATATTTCATGAGTATTATTTTTATAAGGTCATCACCCAAAAGGCTTCTTAATCATTGAAGTATTTTTATGTTATATAAGTTATTATTTCTTGTCTTATTTTATTGATGTAGGACTTGTTTATATCTCAACATTTTAACTAGTCATTATAAGAATAATTCAAATTCCATTATCATAATTAATATTAATTATAAGTAATTTTGTATATTTTATTTATTTATTCATATTTATTAGATAATTATTCTTAATCGTTATATATATATATATATATATATATATATATATATATCTTATTTTAAATATTAAATTAAATAAGATGTAAAATAAATGAATCTTCTAATATAACTATATTAGACCCTTCTACTATAATTATCTTGGTCGTATTCTCGAGCAAAAATTAAAATATTAATATAATTACAAATTTAGTAACTTTTCAAAACATAAGATTATCCATTTTTATATTTTCTTCGATAATAAATATATTTCATCCTGAGATGTAATTACCTTTTTATTGAACAAAGCTCAAAGTAATCTTCCAAATCCTGATATAAGCCTAACATTCAATATAGAATATTGAGTCATGATTACAGGATGAAATGAAGAAAAAACTTTGTTCGTGAAGGCGCGGTACGAGACACGTCTTGTCTTGTTGAAATGTTGGAAAAAATCAGAAATGAATAATTGTGATAAAACACTCACTTCCTTTGTCCTCTTTGCCTTCTGTCGTATATGCTATCCAATCACCTCGATCTTATCTTCTTAGCTAACTTCTCTATCTTTTTGAAGATCAAATTCTTATAATATCTTTATTTATTTTTTCTTATTTTCACAAAATTAAAATTATTTAAAAAATATATACATTAAATTAAATTATTATCCTTATATTATATTAAATGTTGAATATAGTTATCTTATAAAACATTAACAATTTTTGCCAGCTCTGCATTTAAGTACAAATAGTGAGTGAAAGCTGGCCTACATCATTGTATCATGATTTACAGAGCAATACTACCATTCTATCTTATAAACCTGTGCCTCTGTTTTCCTTCACTATCTCAAAAATCAATTTTCTTATTTACAACTCCTCAGATCTAAATTCTTCCATATCCGCAACCTCAAGCCACACAAGCACAAAAATGTTAACCATTGTTGCATCTTATTGTGTTGTTCCAAATGAAGAAACTCCCGAGACTCGTTTAAGGTTATCAGATTACGACCAAGTGGTGCGTTTGGGTCACACACCCACTATCTATGTTTACAAAGCAAAGCACAACCACAACACCACCGAGAAGATGAGAAAGTCACTCAGCAAAATTTTAGTGTTCTACTATCCAATAGCTGGCAGATTGAGCTTAACAGAAAGTGGTCGAATCGAATTGGATTGCAATGCAAAGGGAGTCACATTTCTTGAAGCTGAAACCACAAAATCAATGGCCGATTATGGAGACTTTGCACCTTCTGAATCCATCAAGGAACTCGTTCCAAAGATTGATTATACTACACAACCTATAGAGGAGCTTCCTTTGTTGTTTGTGCAATTGACAAGGTTCCATGGTGGTGAAGGCTTTGCCATTGGATCGGCTAACTCTCATGTTTTGTCTGATGGGCTTGCTCATATTCGATTCATGAATTCATGGGCAAAGGTGACTCGAGGAGAGACACTAGAGCCACATGAAATGCCATCTTTGGATAGAACAGCACTCATATTCCAACGTTCACCTTCATCACCACGCTTTGATCACCCAGAGTTGAAGCCTCTTCCTCTGAAACTTGGAGCCTCCGATAATGCTGCTGAGAAAAAGAAGAAGACAAGTGCTGTGTTATTGAAGCTAACAGCGAAACAAGTGGAGAAGCTGAAGAAGAAGGCCAACGAGCAACCCATGAAAGAAGGGTCGAGACATTATAGCAGATTTGAAGCTATCACTGCTCATATATGGAGATGTGCATCAAAGGCTCGTGAACTTGATGAGAAGCAACCAACTCTAGTTAGGTTCAATGTGGATATTCGCAATAGACTAATTCCTCCTCTTCCTAGGAACTATTTTGGGAATGCTTTGGTGGCAACAGTGACACCAAAATGTTACGCTGGAGAAATTATGTCAAAACCATTGAGCTATGCTGCCCAAAAAGTAAGAGAAGCAAATGAAATGGTTTCAAATGAGTACATAAGGTCACAATCAGAGGCTGTATTAGGGCAGGAACACTTAGATTGCATAAAGGCATTCTTCATGGGACAAGGAGAACGTAGCCTTGCTCATTTTCCAGGGAATCCTAATATTCAGATAACAAGCTGGATGAACTTGCCGGTGTATGAAGCAGATTTTGGGTGGGGAAAGCCTATATATTTTGGTTTAGGGTATGTGAATTCACATGATAGGGCACTGATTCTTCTGAGCCCAGAGGGCGATGGATCTGTTATTGTGTCCATACACTTCCAGATAGCACATATGCAACTTTTCAAGAAACTCTTCTACGAGGACTACTCTAAACTCTAAACTCTTGTAAGGTATGTGTGTGGAAAGGAATATTTTACATGAACATATGACTACTTGCCATATCAATAATCCATGCATATATTAAGTTATCATCGATGATTCTTCAGTTTCACACTTATACAAATTTATGGATCTCACTCATTCTGCTGTGATGGAGATGTTATAATAGTTGCTCAAAAAGTAGAAAATCATAAAAATCCTCGAACAGAGACTCACATCCACTTAACTCCTATCAAACTGTGTCTGGTGTAGCTTTATTCATTAGGAATAAATCATATTTTTACTTTTTATATATACCTGTCATTGTATATTTGAATAACTTTTACTATGTGATAAAATTTAATTTTTTATAATTGAATGGCTCACACTATCACACGTTCAGAGTCCCTTTGTTACAGAATGTTTAGGTAAATAGAAAACATCTTGTGAGTTGGCACATTGAAAGCAATAATTAATACGATACTAATTCTGGGTCCCAATCATTAACTACTTTTGTTCTGTTCGATGAAAATGAATAAAGAAAACAAAAGGTATCTTTTATGAAAATATGATTTAAAATGATGTGAAATATCTTAACTTTAATATGTCTGAAATGCATATGTATTTATAATTTGAATCAAATTAATTAGTACACATGAAATACTATAATTTAACAGTTTTAAAATGTAATCAAAATTTAGAAAATATAAAATTGGTTTAAATTATTTTTTATTTAAGAAAATATAACTTTTTTTGAACAAGTCATCACTTATAAAATGTGACTCAATTCTAAGGTAAGGGTCAAATCTATAAAAATTAAATATCCTTAGACTTGTATTTAGTAAAGAAGAAATGAGTGAAAGGGGAAAGAGAGAAAAAAAAAAAGGAGAAGAGAAATGCAAAAAAGTGTATGAAAATAGATAAAAAATAAAATAAAAACAAAAATTATTTGATAAAGAAAAACAAATAAAAATTGGAATATTTTATTATTATTATTATTATTATTATTATTATTATTAATGTTTTTACTAAAAGTGATTCATATCTTATATCATAATAATTAATTTTTTTACTAAAAGTGATCCATATCTTATATCATGCCTTCCCCTCTCTTAATTTTTTAAATTTCTTATAACTTTCCCTCATATAAAAAGTGAAGTTTTTATTTATTTTTTTATTTATTTATTGTTTTTTATTTTAAAGTGAGTCTGGATCCATTTTCATCATAATTTTCCTTTATCAAACAATACTATATTTTTAACTTCTTACCACTTATCTCTCTCTTTTCATTTCTCTTCTTTTTTTTATGTTTTACAAAACAAGAACTAAATAAGAGTCAGTACTATAACGTTAAATCACTTAAATTAAGTACTTTTAGTAGTTAAATTACTCATTTAGATTTATTCTTATTTTTATAATTTCTTACTTTGTAACGACCCGTCATGGCCGTCACACTACGAAATAACACTACACACTACTGAAATATATACTAAAATAGTATAATAAAAATAATTACAACACAAGTTGCTAATCAAGCAACCAACAACAACCAGCTATATACAAAAAAAAATGCCACTATAAGGGTAGCCTACAAAATAAAATCCAACTTTAGGCACCTCTTGTGACCTTTAACAGCTATCTCCCAGTCTATCCCTACCCTGCTCCCATACATCGTATGATCATCGCAGTCCAAACCACATGGAAACATGCAAGGGTAAGATAGAGACAATAAAAAAATTATAATAATTAAATATGCAACACAACAACTATATAATCATCTTCACATATGACACATAAGACAAACAACACATATCATATACATCTTAGCATCATTTGAACTTGATTCAACATATCAACACTGTATCAACACTTCAACGTAACTACTGTACTAATCATTAGAATAGTTATCATATTCATCATAACAACAACCAACACATATATTGCACACCTCTCAACAACACATTGTATACAGATAAGCAACTTACAACATAACAACACTATCATCATCCTCAACAGGGTCAACATACAACACAATCACAACTTAACAACATATATACAACTCATATCAACATCAATTAAACACATCAACAACTTATGCGTCGTCATGCATTTCAACTCGGAGATCTCCTACAACATGGGTGAGCAGTTTAAGTGGCTAAGTCCTACTGAACCGACAACAAAGAACCTTTTTGGGCTTGCTAGGTAAACATAAAATTTGGATATCAATCCACAACACGAAAATGATTTCTCAGACTTTGCCACTTAAACAAGGAAGTATAGTACTATGTCAGGATAGAACAACTGGGTTTAGGCCTACCACGACATTAGCTAGCTCAATTAAGCCACCTATGGAATTAGCCTACTGACTATCCTCCAAATACTACAACCATCCGATACTCAGTTAGGAACTAAGTTCCCAACTTCGTACTTTACTCAAATTGGTCACTTATAATCGGTATAGCTCGACCTGGCCCCTATACCGTGATCTCTTTGTACACGTGTGCCACGACCTTGCCTACACACGGGACCAACTAAGTCCTAGAGGAGAACAATACAACGTCCATTCCAAGAGACAACTTCCCAAGGAGGGTTTTCAACAAATTGGGCTTTTTGAGCATCACAACTTTCTTAATCCACACAATGGGATGAGCAACTTCGAAAACATCTCCCCTAGTCCTAGTGATCAACAACTCATCATCACAGCTTAATCAGCTTATAACTAAACAACACAACTCAACTCAACAACTTAAACAACATGATCAAATCAACAGCACAGCTCAGCTCAACAACTTAAACAACATGATCAACTCAACAGCACAACTCAGCTCAACAACTTAAACAGCGTGATCAAATCAACCGCACATCTCAGCTCAACAACTTAAACAACATGAACAACTTAACAACACAACTCAACTCAACAACTTAAACAACATGATCAACTCAACAGCACAACTCAGCTCAACAACTTAAACAACAAGATCAACTCAACAGCTTAATGGCTCAACTCCTAATCTACAACTCAATCATCATAAAATAATATCTTTCAACACATAGTACAACATACAACTTTATAGCAACATACAACTTTCCTCTAACAACTTAGCAACACAGTCTACTAATAACTTCTATATAAATCTCAACACCTCTATACAATTCACATCATGCTTCTCACAATATTATCATCATGCACTTCACAACTTTCAACTATATCATCTCATCATATTTCACAACATAATTAGCCAACTCATAACATAAAACAACTTTAACCACTTAACTTCAACAATATCATCAATTCAACATATAATAGATCAACAACTTCACAACATACAACATATTCAACACATAATACAACTCACCCATCATGTTTATAACTCATCTATCATGCCAACCTACACAACATATACAACATGAATTAACCTACATACCCAAGACAACCTTCAACTTATCCAAATCACTCCTTCTGAAATGGAAACCTTTACATAAAATAACATATCGGGAGTTATACTGCTCCTATCATGTCCTTATCTCATATGAAAGATAAGAAGATTTCCTACAACTCTCATGAAGACACCAAGTCTTAATTCTTTCATCTACCTTGTTAACAATTCTAAAAACCGCAACAGCTAAAACCAATGCTGGCAACTTGACCCCTCTTCACTAAAACAGCCATATATGGAGTTCTAGACCTCCTTTTTGGGTGTTTCCAGCGCCATTGGAAAGCTAACATCCAAGACTACAACTTTCATGAAGACTTAAAGACCAACATACTCACGCCCGGCGCAAACTCAAATAGAGACTCACAAGAATCTCCACGCCTGGAGCGACTAGCCTCGCGCTCGGCGTGATTTAACACTGGTGGCCCCGGATGAATGCATGTCCGACGCATATTCAACTAGAAACCTCCAAAAACCTCAAAAATCCCTTCAAAACTTGAAAATCAGCAACTTCAACCACATGCAATCCATGAACTGCAACATATAGACTCTCTATAACTCAAAAACGAGTTCAGATTCAACATGCAACCAATCAATGCATCAATATTGACAAAAACCCCATTTTTCCCAAAATTCTCAAAAATGAGGAAATCACCTGATTCAACCACTTATTCTCGAATTCCATACATCAATGGAGTTCCTAAACTCCCATGCAACCAAACAACATACATTCTAGCTTCCCTTACCTGAAGATTGGCTCCGAACAGCCAAGAATTTGGGAAGAAGAAAACTTTCCTCCGAGCTCAACTCCCGAACTTCAATTAAGCCTTCAAAATAAGCTTCCTAGCCTGAATTTTAAGAGAAGACAGAAGAAGTTAGTTATTTAGAAAAGAAAAAGAATCAACCAGAGAAATTTGAGAGAGAAAGGAGCTCGCAGACCTAGAGTCCTTCTCTCTAAAACTTCTCTCTAGTTTCTTTGAGAATGAACTTATGAAGTTCCCTCAAAGAAACCCTTATATACTCTTCTTTCTCTGGAGTCAACTAAACTCAAAAATCTCCTCACTACGTTACATACTTATTGAAATTAAATTATTAATATTAAATTTATAATTTACACAAGTTTACGGCAATAATATAATATATTATTCATATTAAAAATAAGAAGTAATAATTGATTAAATATTTTTATAATAACAAAATTGTATATTAATATATATTTTACTATTAATATTAACTCACAATAACACTAAAAAAATGCATTATCGATTGAATTTAGCAACCGAATGTTATGGTTTAGAATTAGTAATTATTTATTTTATGTGAGAAAATAAAATCAAAAAAGTTAAAGTGACGAATTTAACAACCGACATATTAGTCACCAATAAATTTAAAATTGACTAGTCATTAAAAATCAGTAGCAATTATTATTTTATATATAAATCATTGTGAAACATTTTATAATCTAACATATCATCAATCACTAAAATATTATTTAGCAAATGAATAAATCGATTGATAAATGAAATGAAAATAAAAATATAATACTTTGTGACTGAAAAATTAATTATCACTAAAACCTTAAATTTAACACTTTTTAATATATAATATCAATATTTCATATATAATTCAAAATAACATAATAAATGTATTTTATTTTACTATATAAAATTTATGTTGTAATTTTTTACATTTTCATTTTAAAAAAATTAACACAATGTTGAGTTATATTATAATATAATTTCTTTTATATAAATAAAGACATTTAAGTTGTAAGTATCATATATTAGTGAGAAAGAGACACTTGATGCTCCTATATATTTATTTAGAAAATAAACATATATATTTAAAAATAAGAAGATAAAAAAGATAAAAAAAATATCTATAAAAAATAATAGAAGTTAAATGATAAGAGGTGATTCGTGATTAAAGATTTAATATAGTTTAAAGTAGTTATAAGAGTATAATGGTCTAAAAACAAATGGACACAAAATGTTCAACTTCATATCTTCTTTATATATAATTAGTAGGAAAAAGGCACTTTGTGTCTGTATTATATTAAAAAAAAAACAATTATAGTAGTTTTAGAATAAAATAGAAAAAAAAATGGGAAGTTACTGAGGAAATGATAATCTTAGAGAATTATGAAATATAAATAAAGTATAAAATGGTCCATATAAAAATGGAAATAAAAAATAGTTATTAAAAGTGATATTCTCTTTATATATTAGTATAATGATGATGATGATTTATAATCTATATTAATATATAAAGGAGATATCACTTTCAATAGCTACTTTTGATTTTTATTTTTACATGGACCATTTTATCCTTTGTAATAACTATTTTTATTATAAGTAACTTCTCATTTTTTTTTCTTTTTAATTTATTTTTTTCTTTTAATACAATACAGTCACGGAATGCCTTTTTCCTACTAGTAATATATAAAAGGAATATCTCATTTTAGTATCCATTTTCAAAGACAATTATACTCCTATGTTCCACAAAATAATTAATTAAGGATAAAATAGAAAAATTTTACATGTAAAAATAAATAACTACCTTCTTTAAAAATAATAACTACCCACTTGTATTTTTTTTACTGAAAAAACATTTATATATATATATATATATATATATATATATATTTGTCTCCTCTTTATTTTGCATTTACTTATCAATTCAAAGAGACTCTAAACATGTAGCAAAGTGAGCCACTCAATCATACATCGAACGTTAAATTTAAATATTTAGGATCATGTCAATTTCACATCATTTAAAACAATTCCTTCCCATTCAAATGTGAATAGCAAAATTAAAGTATAAATATTGACAATAAAAAAAAAATAAATTCAAATATAAAATGATAAGAATATTAAAGATAAATACATGATATCCCTGCATTCACGTGCCAACTACAAGTGAAATACATACATGTATGTAATGAGATGTTGTGCAAGATGTAACGTAGTTAGTAGACTGGAACGGAGCGTTCTTAGATTAACACGA
The DNA here is from genome assembly GCF_000230855.2 of Cajanus cajan. Classification (NCBI taxonomy): domain Eukaryota; kingdom Viridiplantae; phylum Streptophyta; class Magnoliopsida; order Fabales; family Fabaceae; genus Cajanus; species Cajanus cajan. Next base: position 55,168,839 of record NC_138518.1, read on the forward strand.
GCCGTTCTAAACTACTAAAACAAGGGTGATTTAGTAGCCTAGAACGGGTCGTTCTCAAACTGGAACGGGCCGTTCCCAACTACTAAATAGGCCTATGAATCTTGGACTGAAATGGGTTGTTCCAAAATGGTCATTGTGAGTTAAATTCAACTCCAGAACGGGTCATTCTGATTTTAGAACGGGCCGTTCTGCATGTGAATTTTACACATGATGAAGGAGCCTAGAACGGGCCGTTCCGGATTTGAAACGGGCCGTTCTGGCCACTTCAGACTTCTATAAATAGAGGTTGTGTAGTTGAGGAGAAGGAGAGGTTTTTAGAAAGAAGTTTTAGTGAGAAGGACTCTAGACTAGGAAGCTTGCTTTGGGTGGATTGAAGTCTTGGGTTGAGCTTTGGAAAGGAAATTCCACTTCTTCTCAGTTCTTGGCTATTCTGAGCCAATCTTCGGGTAAGGGAAGCTAGATTGTATGTTGTTTGGTTGTATGTGAGTTTAGGAAGCCATATGGAGTTGTATAATTACACTGATATGTATGATGAGTAGAAAGTAAAATGAAGAGATGCATGTTGAGTATAGTGTTGTAAACTAAATGAGTAGTTGTACCAAATAGAAAATGCGTTGAATACATGGTATGTTGCTAAAGTTGCTATATTTATGTGTGGATTATTTATATGTTGTAAAATATGATGAAATGATAATGTTGTGAGTTGTGAGAAGCATGATGTGAAATGTGTAGACGTGTTGAGATTTATACAAAATTTATTAGACCATGTTGTTAAGTTGTTAGAGAAGAGATGTATATTGCTATAAAGTTGTATATTGTGCCATGTGTTGAAAAGATATTATTTTATGATTTAGCTAATAAGTTGTTGAGTTGATTGTGTTGTTTAAATTTGAAATAAGATGTTGTGTTGTTAAAATGTGTTGTTAAAGATCGTTGATGAGTTGTTGTGCTGATATACCATGTTGTTTAAGTTGAAAGTTGATTGAGATGATGAGTTGAAAGTTGTGTTGTTTAAGTTGAAAGTTGATTGAGATGATGAGTTGAAAGTTGTGTGTTGTTTAAGTTGTTAAGCTGAGCTGTGCTGTTGAGTTGTAAGCTGATTCAACAGTGATGATAAGTTGTTGATCACTAGGACTAGAGGAGATGATTTCGAAGTTGCTCATCCCATTGTGCGAATTGAGATAGTTGTGGTCCTCTGAGAGCTCAATTTGTTGAAAACCCTCCTTGGGAAGTTGTCCCTAGGAGTGGACGTTGTTTTGTTCTCCTCTAGGACTTAGTTGGTCCCGTGTGTGGGCAAGGTCGAGGCACATGTGTACAAAGCGACCATGGTATATGGGCAAGGTCAAGCTATACCGATTACAAAGCGACCACGGTATAGGGACAAGGTTGAGCTATACTGGTTACAAGCGTCCAATTTGAGTAAAGCCTAAAAAGGTTCTGTGTTGTCGGTTCGGTAGGACCTAGCCACTTAGATTACTTATCACGTTGTAGGAGATCTCTGAGTTGAAATGTGTGATGACGCATAAGTTGTCGATGAGTTGATTTGTTGTTGATAAGAGTTGTATCTATGTTGTTGTGTTGTTAAGCTGTGATTGTGTTGTATGTTGATCCTGTTGAGGATGATGATAGTGTTGTTATGTTGTAAGTTGCTTAATTGTATACAAGTTGATGATGATGCTAGTGTTGCTAGATTACTTGTGTTGTAAGTTATTTTAAACATGTGTTGTTGAGAGGTGTGTAAGACATGTGTTGGTTGTTGTTATGATGAATATGATAACTATTCCAATGGTTTGTATAGTAGTTGCGTTGAAGTGTTGATACACTACAAGAAAATTCGCTATTACAGACGGCCAAAATCCGTGGGAAATGCCAAAAATCCGTGGGTAATAGTGCATTTCCGACGGATTACCGACGGACACTAATCCGTCGGTAAATTGCTCGTCTGAAATATTTACCGACGGATTTTTATCCGTGGGTAACTTTTCGACGGATTTTCCCACGGATTTATCTGTGGGAAATTACCCTGAAGGAATTTTTCGTCAAAAATTATAATTTTTTTAAATTTTAATAAATTTATTAATGTAACAACCCTCATATTTGGCCTCTCAAGGGTTCTATTTCACGATATTTCATTGTTTAGCGTGTTTTATCCTTACTGGTGCAATTTCTGGTTTAGCGTGTTTTATCCTTACTTGTGCAATTTCTGGGAAACTTCCCAGAAAGTCACCCATCCCAGTACTACTCCAGCTTAAGCACGCTTAACTGTGAAGTTCTGATGAGTAAGCTACCGAAATGTATATGTATGTTGTCAGTATAACTTGTACAAATTAATTCATTTAAGTCATCCTCAAATATACAATCTCATATTTGTACTATAATAATAATATATAATAATTTTATATTACAAATAATAATAATTAATAATAATAACAATAATAATAATAATATATTTAATTATTATTTATTTATATCTACTTACTTTTATAAGTAATATCTACTTATTTTTATTTAAAAATTATAATTTAAATTATTTAATTTTATAATTTATAATGATAATATAATTTATAAAATTATAAAGATTTATTTATTACATACTTATAAATTAAATTTTAATATTTTAAATAAATTATTAATTAATTTAATATATTTATTTACCTTAAATCAAACATATAAAATTAAAAAAATGTATTTATCCTTGTTTTTTTTTTCTAATTATCAAATATTAATAAAATAATAACTTAAAATATTATCTAATTATATATAATATTCTCATGTCAAATTTAAAACCAGATATTAGTTATACAAAAATATTAAGATCATATAGTAAATTGTCAATAAGATTCTAGTTAAATAATTTAAAATAATTAATGTTTCAATTATATTCTTAATTAGCAAATAATTTATTTCAAAACTTATTAATTTTTTATATTAATTATTATTAAAATTTAATAACTTTTAATTTAACAATTAATTGGATCGATAAAATTCAACACACACCATGAGTTATTGAGCGGAATAACTTTACCAAGAGTAATTTTGTAAGTTATCTTAAATCAAACATATAAAATTCAAAAAATGTATTTATCCTTGTTTTATATTTTAATTATCAACCATTAATAAAATACTAACTTAAAATCTTATCTAATAATATCATAATATTTTCATATCAAATTTAAAACCAGTTCTTACATTTTTCGACAAATATAAATTTGTCTGAAATATTTCATCAATAATATAGCTTTTCTTACAAAAATTTTCTCATCGAAAATATAAATTTTCCAACAGATTTAATTTTGTTTTATAAAAAATCATCTTCGATTAATATAACATTTTGTATATATGATTTAAGAGTAAAAGATTTTTAATTTAACGGTTGAATTTATAAAATTCACATTTAATATAAAGTTAAACGTCATCTTGTAACTGATTTTGTCTAAAAAATAATAGATAATCATACTCTTAACTGATTTTTCTTTTATATATTCTAATTTTATTTGTAATAATATGGTTATATATTTAAATAGTTTAATTTTAATAATTTTTTACGTATATTTTTGTCTTTTCACTTAAAATATTTGAATTTCTATATTTTAATTTAAATTATTTTTTAAGTATATTTTTGTCTTTTTGTCTTAAATTTTTGAATTTTTATATTGTAATTTTAATAAATTTTTATTTATATTATTTGTTAATTCTTTTCTTTTTTAATGTTTTATAACATTATTAAAATTTTATAATTTTAATCTCTCTAATTTTATCTTACTTTTTATTTTATAAATATAATTTGGATTATTCATTTTATAATTAAATTAATTTTTTTAAATTTTTTATGAGTTTACATTATAAAAATGTATTGAAACCCCTCCATCTTTATGAATGAACTTGTTTTGATTTACATAACTATAATTGATTTAGTATCTTTAAATAGGATAATTATTTAATACAATTTTGAATTAAAAAAATCACAGAATTTCCCACGGACTAATCCGTGGGAAATCCGTGGGAAATTCTGTGAAATTTTTTTTTAATTCAAAATTGTATTAAATAGTTATCCTATTTAAAGATATTAAATCAATTATAATTATGTAAATCAAAAAAAGTTCATTCATATAAAATAAAATGTCATACATAACAAATAAAGTTTAGGAGTTCAAATTTAAAAATAACATATAGTACGATCAGTAGAATTATAACATAATGTCTAATAATCAGAATATTCATGTTGTTGCTATCTAATAATCAAAGATTGAGGGGTTTTAATACATTCTTAGAATGTAAACTCATAAAAAATTTAAAAAAATTAATTTAATTATAAAATGAATAATCCAAATTATATTTATAAAATAAAATGTAAGATAAAATTATAAATAAAATTATAAAATTTTAATAATGTTACAAAACATTAAAAAAGAAAAGAATTAATAAATAATAGAAATAAAAAATTATTAAAATTAAAATATAGAAATTCAAAAATTTAAGACAAAAAGACAAAAATATACTTAAAAAATAATTCAAATTAAAATATATAAATTCAAATATTTTAAGTGAAAAGACAAAAATATAATTAAAAAATTATTAAAATTAAAGTATTTAAATATATAATCATATTATTACAAATAAAATTAGAATATATAAAATAAAAATCAGTTAAGGGTATGATTATCGATTATTTTTTAGAAAAAATCAGTTACAAGATGACGTATATTTCCATTTATCTATTATTATAGATAATCAAACAACTATATATTTAACTATTTTTCTTCCATTCATTTTCTCTGTCTTTATCTCTACTTTCTATATATAGATTCATTGAAGTTTTAAATACTCATATTTATACTCGTTACTTTGTATTTTACTGATTTACTTAAATATAAAATTCAGAAATCAATAAAATGTAAATTTAAGAAATTACTACAACTTAAAGAGAGATTTTTAAATTAATCAGTTATTAGGAACAAAAATAATTATTTAGTGTAATTATTTTAACTTTAATGTTTTAAGTTTTAAATAAAGAAGATTTAATCTAGAAAAAATCCCATTAACCCCTACTTGAAGTTTTTCTCAATAACGTCATACGTATATCTCTTCTCAAATTTTTAAGTGAGTATTAATTTTCTTATTTATTTATTTAAGTGGCACATAAAGATAATACTATTTATATACTAATAAGAGAAAATAATTTATTAATACAAATATCATTAATTAAATGAGATTTGATCTCTTATTTCATTATTTCAACTTTTTTGAAATTTATTTTAAATATCATGCACACTGTGATTTAAAAAATATATTAAATTTAAGTAATAATTTTGAAAATGAATTGAAAAAAAATCATATTTTCAAAATTGAAGATCAATGAAAGTTTTCATGAAAATGACATGCATAGTATTGGATGTAATTTAGAAATAAATGATAGATACATATATATGATATTTGCAGAACATAATTTAACTTTTTTTCCCCTTATTTAATTAATAACGTTATTTTCAAAGAGATGAGTGGTTTTTAATAATTAAAGAAAAGATATGGTATTCTTAAATTTGGACGTCATGTGTTGGTATTTTAAATAAAAAAAAACACATTTATGCTAATTAGTTTATAATTTATAATAACCTAAACATATAATTATATATAGGTAATATAATATAAGTCATACCTCACACACTTTGATTTATATTTATCTTATTTATATTTTGAAAACACCCATATAATAATGAAAATATTATATAGTGCATTGTTGTGTGTATCGATGCGATTAGGATTGGTTGCATTTGAAAAATAATTGGCTTAAATATTTAAATCCATGGGAAACTCTGTTCAGAAATTTCAGACGAGTTTAAATCCGTGGGAAATTCTATTCAAAAATTTCAGACAGATTTAAATCCGTGGGAAACTCTGTTCAAAAATTTCAGACGGATTTAAATCCGTGGGAAATTCTGTTTAGGAATTTTAGACGGATTTAAATCTGTGGGAAATTCTGTTCAGGAATTTTAGACGGATTTAAATCCGTTGGAAATTCTGTTCAGAAATTTCAGACAGATTTAAATTCGTGGGAAATTCTCTCAAAAATTTCAGACGGATTTAAATCCGTGGGAAATTTCGTCGAAAATTTCAGACAGATTTAAATCCGTCAAAAATTCTGTCGAAAATTCCAACATTTAAAAATCCTTCGAAAAATCCGTCGAAAATTTCCCACGGATCTAAATCCGTGGGAAATTTCTGACGGATTTTTGTCCGTGGGAAATTATCCGTGGGAAATTTAACTTTTTCTTGTAGTGATATAACATTGATATGTGGAATCAAGTTGAAATGATGTTAAGATGTATAAAATATGTGTTGTTTATCTTTTGTATCAGATGTGAAGATGATTCTATAGTTGTGTTTCATATTTGATATTTATGAGTTGTTTATTGTCTCTAGCTTACTCTTGCATGTTTCCATGTGGTTTGGACTGCGATGATCATACGTTGTATGGGAGCAGGACAGGGATAGTCTGGGAGATAATTGCTAGAGGCCATAGGAGGTGCCTGGAGATGGATGTTATTTTTTGTAGGCTACCTTATAGTAGAAAATTTTGGTTATATATAACTAGTTGTTGTTGGTTGCTTGATTAGCAACTTGTGTTGTAAATATTTTTATACTATTCTAGTATATATTATTTCAGATAAGGATCTGAGGTTCACTTCTAGATTTTTGGCAGAGTCTACACCAAGCCTTAGGCACGAGGTTGAGGTTGAGTTCTGCTTATCATCCATAGACGGTTGGTTAGTCAGAGAGGACAATTCATTCCTTGGAGGATTTGTTGAGGGCTTGTGTGCTAGACTACTTGGGGAGTTGGGAGGAAGTCTTACTACTGGTAGAGTTCATGTATAACAATAGCTTTCATGCTAGTATCGGGATGGCACCGTTTGAAGCCCTGTATGGTAAGAGGTGTAGGACACCTTTGTGTTGGTACCAAGATAGTGAATCAGTGGTTGTGGGGCCGGAGTTAGTCCTACAGACTACTGAGAAAGTAAAGTTGATTCAAGAGAGTATGAAGACTGCCCAGAGTAGACAGAAGTCATATGCTGATAAAAAGTGAAAGCCTTTGGAGTTTGCTGAGGGGAAACATGTGTTTCATGTTTCACAGTTGAGGAAGTATGTCCATGACCCGAGTCATGTAGTTGAGATGGGTGAGATTTAGGTCAAAGAGAACCTAACTTATGAGAAGAGACCAGTAGTTGTGATTGATTACAAGTTGAAGGAGTTGAGGGGCAATTCCACTGGATTGGTGAAGGTTCTTTGGGATGCAGCTACTGGTAAGGCTACTTGGGAAAATTGAGCAGCAGCGTAGAGAGTAGTATCCTTCTTTATTTCCAAGTAAGTCTATTTTTAGGGACGAAAATTCCTATTTGTTGGGGGGTATTGTAACATAGTTAGTAGACTGGAACGGGGCATTCCCAGATTGGAACAGGTCGTTCCAAACTACTAAAATAAGGGTGATTTAGTAGCCCAGAACAGACCGTTCCCAAACTGGAACGGGTCGTTCCAAACTACTAAATAGGCCTACGAATCTTGGACTGGAATGGGTTGTTCCAAAATGGTTATTGTGAAATAAATTCAACTCCAAAACGGGCCGTTCTGATTTTAGAACACGTCGTTTTAGACATGCCAGAATAGGCCATTCTGCATGTGAATTTTACACATGATGAAGGAACCTAGAACGGGCTGTTTTGGATTTGAAATGGGCCGTTCTGGCCACTTCAGACTTCTATAAATAGAGGTTGTGCAGTTGAGGAGAAGGAAAGGTTTTTAGAGAGAAGTTTTAGAGAGAAGGACTCTGGACTAGGAAGTTTGCTTTGGGTGGATTGAAGTCCCGGGTTGAGCTTCAGAAAAGAAATTCCACTTCTTCTCAGTTCTTGACTATTTTGAGCCAATCTTCAAGTAAGGGAAGCTAGATTGTATGTTGTTTGGTTGTATGTGAGTTTAGGAACTCATATGGAGTTGTATAATTACACTGAGATGTATGATGAGTAGAAAGTGAAATGAAGAGATGCATGTTGAGTATAGTGTTGCAAACTAAATGAGTAGTTGTGCCAAATAGAAAATGCGTTGAATACATGGTATGTTGCTAAAGTTTCTATATTTATGTGTGGATTATTTATATGTTGTAAAATATGATGAAATGATAATGTTGTGAGTTGTGAGAAGCATGATGTGAAATATGTAGACGTGTTGAGATTTATACAAAATTTATTAGTAGACCATGTTGTTAAGTTGTTAGAGAAGAAATGTATGTTGCTATAAAGTTGTATGTTGTGCCATGTGTTGAAAAGATATTATTTTATGATGATTGAGTTGTAAATTATGAGTTGAGCTAATAAGTTGAGTTGATTGTGTTGTTTAAAGTTGAAATGAGATGTTGTGTTGTTAAAATATGTTGTTAAACAACGTTGATGAGTTGTTGTGCTGATATACCATGTTGTTTAAGTTGAAAGTTGATTGAGATGATGAGTTGAAAGTTGTATGTTGTTTAAGTTGAAAGTTGATTAAGATGATGAGTTGAAAGTTGTGTGTTGTTTAAGTTGAAAGTTGATCGAGATGATGAGTTGAAACTTGTGTGTTGTTTAAGTTGTTAAGCTGAGCTGTGCTGTTGAGTTGCAAGCTGATTCAGTTGTGATGATAAGTTATTGATCACTAGGACTAGAGGAGATATTTTCGAAGTTACTCATCCCATTGTGCGGATTGAGATAGTTGTGGTGCTCTGAGAGTCGAATTTGTTGAAAACCCTCATTGGGAAGTTATCCCTTGGAGTGGACGTTGTGTTGTTCTCCTCTAGGACTTAGTTGGTCCCGTGTGTGGGCAAGGTCGAGCTATATCGATTACAAAGCAACCACGGTATAGGGGCAAGGTCGAGCTATACCAATTACAAAGCGACCACGGTATAGGAGCAAGGTCGAGCTATATCGATTACAAGCGATCAATTTGAGTAAAGTACGAAGTCGGGAACTTAGTTCCTAACCGAGTACTATACTTCCTTGTTTAAGTGGCAAAGTCTGAGAAATCGTTATCGTGTTGTGGATTTCTATCCAAATTTGCTGTTTACCTAGCAAGCCCAAAAAGGTTCTGTGTTGTCGGTTCAGTAGGACCTAACCACTTAGACTACTTATCACGTTGTAGGAGATCTCTAAGTTGAAATGCGTGACGATGAATAAGTTGTTGATGAGTTGATTTGTTGTTGATAAGAGTTGTATCTATGTTGTTGTGTTGTTAAGCTATGATTGTGTTGTATGTTGATCCTGTTGAGGATGATGATAGTGCTGTTATGTTGTAAGTTGCTTAATTGTATACAAGTTGATGATGATGCTAGTGTCGCTAGATTACCTGTGTTGTAAGGTGTTTTAAACATGTGTTGTTGAGAGGTGTGTAACACATGTGTTGGTTGTTGTTATGATGAATATGATAACTATTCCAATGGTTTGTACAGTAGTTGCATTGAAGTGTTGATATAACGTTGATATGTGGAATCAAGTTGAAATGATGTTAAGATGTATAATATATGTATTGTTTATCTTTTGTGTCGGATGTGAAGATGATTCTATAGTTGTGTTTCATATTTGATATTTATGAGTTGTTTATTGTCTCTAGCTTACCCTTGCATGTTTCCATGTGGTTGAGATTGCGATGATTATACGTTATATGGAGTAGGGTAGGGATAGTCTGGGAGATAGCTGCTAGTGGCCACAGGAGGTGCCTGGAGATGGATGTGTTTTTTTGTAGGCTACCTTATAGTAGCATATTCTGGTTATATATAACTAGTTGTTGTTCGTTGCTTGATTAGTAACTTTTGTTGTAAATATTTTATTATATTATTCTAGTATATATTTTTCAGTAATGTGTAGTATTATTTCATAGTGTGATGACCACAGCGAGTCGTTACACAAGAGAAAGTTTAGGCTTAATTTTTTATTATTATTTTTTATATTTGTTGGGTTATGCTCTAATTAAGGAGATGTGATATAAAAAAATTTATCCGAATTTCCGCTGATAATTAATTTATAACCTGTGTAGGGGTGCTGGTTTTTTAATACTTAATAATTTGTTTAAAATGTAAAATATATGCAATTTAATTTAACGGAGTGGGACCAAGACCTCAGCATTGCGGGCACACAACAATATACCATTAAATCATTACAATAATTGGTATGTTTATGCCGTATTTAATAATTTTGAGACCATAGTCATTTTTTTAAGTCATATATTCTAATATATTTTCATTTTTGTTTTAACTTTTGAACACTAATATTGTTAATTGAAATTTAATAATCAGTCTATAGTCAGTTATTTAATCACTACTTATAATATAGTTAATGTTAATTTAAATCTAAAAAATATTTTTAAAGAAAAATTGAGAATAAAAGTGACAAATATTATTAATTTTTTTAATAATATTTTAGTACGTAAAATTTAAAAGAAAAAAAAAATTAATATCAAATTAATGCTCACTATTTTTTAAAGATTTATATAGTTTTTTTAATAATTCATCTACCTTTAGAACTCTCAAATATTGGGATTCACATTAAAAAAGAAGTTTAAAGTAATTATTTACATATATATATATATATGTGTTTTTTTTTTCAAATAAGCTTTGAATAAAGGAAAACAATTTCCTTTCATATGTATAAAAAATAATCGAAACTAAAATAATTAATTTTTAACTCTCTCGTACATACTATTATTTTCATCAAAATATTTATTTTATGAATCAAGCTCTATTTATAAAATTTAATCTTAATATCCAATTTAATGTACTTTTTGTTTGAATTTAAAACAAATATAAAGTAATTTTTCTTATATTATTTTAAATGAGCAATAAAATTTCCCACATAATCTATATAATATTTGTTCATATGTGTACACATTTTTAAACTATATATACTTAATTAATAATAAATTAAATATAAATTATATAAAAAAATTATCAATCAATAATCAAAATTATCTTTTATAAATGTGTGTATTTGTAAGTGTGAAAGTTAAAAATTTGAAAGGGGTCTGCTGCCTAGTTGACCTTACAGTAATCACAATCTTACATATATTATGCAGCGTGAACTATGCATATATAATTCTAAATATTATGTATAATAATAATAAAATGGATATAATTTTTAGTATCCAAAAATTTCTCAATTTTATCTTTCAATTAATTATCTTAATATATATATATATATATATATATATATATATATATATAACTCAAAAGAATTGTTCAATGATTAACTATTAAAAGAAAGCTGTTATTCCCTAGAAGACACAAAATATCTTTCATCCTACTAATATTTTATAAATCTGTTCATATGGTTTACTTAATTATGTATTAATTTAACTAATAATTAATTTATTAACTTAATATCTTAACTGAATTGATGAGTAACCAGCATGTTATGATAATATTGATATATAATATATGTCAATGTCATGATGCTTAATATCAATTAATGGATAGTGTCTTAATTGATAAGCAATCTAACCCTATTAATACTGATTTATAGTGTAAATGTAATAATATATACTTGCTAATGATTTTGGTGAAGTGAAATGTTGTAAAATTGCAGTGAGTTCGATCAGAAGGGTATTTTGATTCATATAAAATCATTTATTTTATAGTGTTTATAATTTTTTTTTAATAATAATAATAATAAGAATAATAAATCTCGAAAATCCTCAGTATGTGGTTCAAAAATTTTGTTCTACTTTCATTTTCTCTACTATTTTCATTGCAACACAAATTGGAGCCTAGCTAGAATGGTTGTCATATCATATATAAATTCAAGGGTACATATTTTATGCAATTGAAATTAACTCAAAACAATTACAATAAATCCACATCCACGAGAGTGACATTCTTTGTTTCCTCTTTGAATTTTATTTACTAAAATGTTATATCAATTCATAGAGACTCTATACGTGTAAAAAAGTGAGCCACTCAATCATATGTCTTTTAATATTAAAATTAAGATAATGTCTATTTTACATCATTTTTTAAAAAATATCTTCCATTATATATGATGAATTGTTCCTACATTGATGTGTGTCGTTGAGTCTTTTAAAATATAAAGAAGAAGAAAAATTAACAAGTTGCTCTGTTCTGAAGGTTCTAGTACTTCTCTGATTTTATGTCTCCTCTTGTCAGTTAAATCACAGCAAATTGAAGTCTTTATATTGTTGTCTAGCAAAAGTTCAATAATTATTTTTTTTTCTTCTTTTATCATGCATATTAACAAATGTCGAGTAATACATTTAAATAATTAAGTAATATATTATGTACCTTATTTAGTAAAATTATATAATTTTAATATATATATATATATATATATATATATATATAATAGCATATTATTAATTTGAGAAGTTTGATAAAAGTTATTAAATATAAGTTTATATTTACTTTGAATTTAAATAAAAAAGTATTATAGAAATTCAATTTCACAAACAATTAAAAATAATAATAAATATGAACTTTTTTGGCTGTTAAATAAAAACAGCCACATAATATAGGGAAAAAAAATTAATTTCAACATGGAAACATAAAGATAGTGAGAGTCACATATTTATTTATTTCTACTCTTACAACCATCCAATCTTGTTTCTACCTTCTCATTTGCACTGTCCCCTTCTATTTATTTATATCCAGGCAACCAAACACAACATTAATGTTGGAAATTAAAAAAATAATGGAGCACAAATAAATAAAAATTAAATTTATTTAAAAAGTCAATACCAATAATATAATACTTCAAAATTAAAAATAGAGAGTCAATATAACAATTGATTAAGCACATAAAATAAATTAGAATAATAAATAATAAGATTAGAGAAGTCTGAGTTGAATTGAAGCATGTAGAACGTTATCATTAAAGAGAAAAAGTCCCTATTGTACTAGTAATTTTGAATTTTATAATGCATTCCTCTCCTAGAATACGTTAACTCATTATATTATTTAAATGTAGCGAAAAATTCCTGAACCAAAGACCACTGCTCCTATAACACCCCAATTTTCACAAATTATATGAAGGCCCAAAGCCCAATAAGGGTGATTTAGTAGCCCAGAACGGGCCGTTCCAAACTACTAAAAATGCCTATAAGCCCTAGTTGGGAATGGGCCATTCCCAAATTGGAACAAGCCGTTCCAAACCATCAAAATGGCCTATAACCCTAGTTGGGAACGGGTTGTTATGTATTAAGCATGAGCTATTCCAAACATGGTTGTTATGAGTTAAACTCAACTCTAGAACGGGTCATTCCAGATGCAAATTTAGCACATAATGAAAGGATCTACAACAGGCCATTCTGGATCCAAAACGGACCGTTCTGGTCACTTCTGACATCTATAAATAACAGACTCTAGCACTGCTCCTGGACACACTCTCTAGAGACCAAGGAGAACCAAGAGAAGGAGATCAACCAAATTTTGCTCTAGCTTCATCTTCTACTTGTCCAGGTAAGGGGAGAGTGAGAAACCTCGCTCGGGAGTGTGAGAATAATTGTTGGGTAGCAGGATTGATCCCCAATTCCTTGTCTGATGTATGCCTATAGGAACAGGTACTTTATGAAAGTTTTCTGTTTTACTTTTTGATTATTCTGTTGTGTTCCTTGTTGGATGTGATGTATGAATGTGTGATTAATTTTAAAAATAGACAAGTTTTGATATGAATTAGAGTGCTATGTGGGTTCTTGTGGGAAATCCTATGAAGTAAAATTAGGGATATGATCTTTGGATGAATTTTGAGGCATTATATGTAAAATTGATTATGGATTCATTTTTTGGATAATTTCTGGGTGTGGTTATGTGCTATTTTGCTATGTATGACTATGAGAAGTTCCTTGTATGAGACTATGTGAATATGACGTGAAAATGTGAAAAGTGAGCATATGATCTGTGATATGATATTATGAAATAATGTGACATGAGATATGATGAGACGTGATAAGTGAATGTGTGACATGCATCATGTGCATATATGACTCTAGGTGTGCTGCTTAAGCCGCATACCAGTGATGTAACAAGTTATTCTAGGTGTACCTTGGGTCACTAGTGATGAAATGATCTATTCCAGGTGTGCCGCTTAGGCCACATACCATTGATGTAACAAGTTATTTCAGGTGTACCTTGGGTCACCAGTGGTGAAATAATCTATTCCAGGTGTGCCGCTTAGGCCGCATACCAGTGATGTAATAAGTTATTCCAGTTGTACCTTGGGTCACCAGTGATGAAATGATCTATTCCAGGTGTGCCGCTTAGGTCGCATACCAGTGATGTAACAAGTTATTCCAGGTGTACCTTGGGTCACTAGTAATGAAATGATTTATTCCAGGTGTGCCGCTTAGGCCGCATACCAGTGATGTAACAAGCTATTCTAGGTGTACCTTGGGACACCAGTGATGAAATGATGAATGAACGTGCCCCTAGGTATTCTGTTGTAGCAGCATACCAGTGATGAGAAATGTGAAACTTTTGTTGGCGCCACATGCATGCATTTATGAGTCAAGTCCATGACATCATTGCATGATAAATGAGTGTGCATGTTATACTGATTGTGTATGTGTATTGTTTACATGTGATTTGTGCTTGTGACTTATGTTTTTTGTGTGTGTTATCTAACCTTATTTCTACACTTGAACCTGAGTGAGATGTTTCTCACTCCCTTGTTATTCTTGTATGTGTTTAATGTGACGTAATTAGTAGACTGGAATGGACCGTTCCAAACTACTAAATGAGCCTATAAATCCTAGTTGAGAACGGGCGTTCCCAAACTGGAACGGGGTGTTCCCAATCTGTAACAGGCTGTTCCAAAAGTGGTCGTTGTGAGTAAAACTCAACTCCAAAACGAGCCGTTTTGGATATGAAGTTTTACACATGATGAGTGAGTGTAGAACGGGCCATTGCGGATCTAAAACAGGTCGTTCTGGCCACTCCTGAACTTCTATAAATAGGACTTGTGTGCAGTTGAGGAGAAAGTGAGGTTTTAGAAAGAAGTTCTAGATAGAAGGACTCTGGGTCTATGAGCTCCTTTTTCTATCAAATTTCTTTGTATGATTCTTCTTCTCCTCTAGATCACTAATGTCTTCTATCTTCTCTTGAATTTTAGACTAGAAAGCTTATTTTTGGAGGAAGTTCAAGAGTCAAGCTTTGGAGGATATTTCTTCTTCTCCTTTTTCTTCTTCTTGTCAGATTCTTGGCTTTATAGAGCCAATCTTCAGGTGAGGGAAGCTAGAATGTAGGTTGTTTAATTTCAGGGGAGTTTAGGAACTCCATTGATGTATGAATTTTGAGAAGTTGTTGAATTAAAGAAATTCCTCATTTTTGGGGTTTTTTTGGGAAAAATGGGGTTTTTGATGATTTTGATGTGTTGATTTGTTGCTTGTTGAATCTGAGCTCATTTTTGAGTTGTATGAAGCTTATATGTTGCGTAATTGATGGAATTAAGTTGTTTACATGTGAAATTTATTAAAGTTGTATAGTTGTATAGTTGAATAGAAAGTTGTCAAGTTGGTATGTAATGTCTATTGTTGAAAGTTGCCTTAAAGCTACCTATTGCTTATTGTTGTAAAGTTTCTTATTGTTGTAAGATGCCTATTGTTGTATTGTTGTAAAGTTGCATATTGTTGTAAGATGCCTATTGTTGTATTTTTGTAAAGTTACTTATTGTTGTAAGATGTCTATTGTTTCATTATTGTAAAGTTGCCTATTGTATTATTATAAAGCTGCCTATTTTTGTATTATTATAAAGATGCCTATTGTTGTAAAGTTAGGGACATATGGTAAAGATATATGTCCTATGTTGAGATACATAGTACTAAGGTGATAAGTTGAAAGTTATTTTAAAGTTGAATCCCTTAGTACTGTGTGGACGATGTGGAAGTAGTCGATCCATGTCATGGTTGAATGACCAAAATGAGTAAGGTATCTAGTTAGAGATGTAGTCTTTGACTAGGTATTGGAGAGTGCGTGGTACTTGGAGGGCAGTGGGTGGACTAACCCCATATGTGGATTGGTTATGCAGATCAAGGCCGTGGTAGGTTCATACCCAAACCCTTCTACCCTGACAGTAGTACTGGACCTCCTAGTCTAAGTGGCACAACTGAGAAATCACCTATTGTTGTCTATACCTGGTTCTCTTCGGAGTTCCTAATGATGTCCTATACCTGACTAGCTTGGTTAAGATAGGTCAAACGTTGGATTCGGTAGGGTTTATGCCACCTAAACTGCTCAACCTCAGTTTTTGGAGCTCTCCTAGTTGTATATGCGTGACGACGCATTAAATTTTAAGTTGTATATTGTTGTATTAAAGTTACTTCTAAGTTGTATGAACGAGTTAGGTTTTTATGTTGAACTGTGTGGTTGTGTTATGATGATGATTAGATGAATGAGTAGTATAATATTTCCCTATACTTGTATGGTTGTTTATTGAACTCTAGCTTACCTTTCTGTTTCCATATGTGGATGGATTTCCTTGATCATACTGTGTATGGGAGCAGATCAGGGCTAGGTTGGAGCTGTTGGCTACGTCTGCTACTAGAAGTGGAATTTTTGGTTCTTAGTGTCACAGTTCCCACCTTGGGTAACAGTTGTTGCGCTTGACCGACACTAGGAGATATTAGTTTTCGATAACTATATAAATACCTTATATTTAAAAAATCAATTATTCTTATATATTTTCTATGTTTTTGTATTTATGAGTTATCCAATTTTATTATTTATCTTAGTTCACTATTAATAGTGCGATTACTAAGTGTAGGGACCATGGTGGGTCGTTACATTTAAATTGTGTTGCAAGTGATCATCAACATGAGGATGTTTGTGATGAGGCTTAGGCTTCAGTTGGGAGTGCTCTGATAGGATATGTGACATCGGGACATAGTTAGGACTAACCTAGGATGTTATTTCCATTAAAGTGTTTTGAAAACCTTAGTTTCTTTTCTTTTGTAATTTCTACATTGGAGTTATGGTTTATGAATTGTGAATGTGAATCTTCTACTTTATGATATTTGAGACACTTGTTTTATTCATGAAAGATGTTATCAACTATGAAAGATTTTATTTACTCAGAAAATTATAGTTTACAGTTATTGTGCATTATGTCGGGGTAGAGGGTGTCACAGCTCCAAAAATATATTTTAGTAGTAGAAATAATTTTTAAGGGAGAGAGATAAGTGAACTATAGTATTTTTTCTCTTAGTCACGTACCTCTTTCTCTCTCTATATATATATGTGTATATATGCAACAACATATGCTTAGTTTTAAAAAATTAAAAACTTCGACTGCAAGTATTGTTCCTAAAAGTAAGCAACGTGCAATTCGAAAGCAAAAAATAACAATGTGCAACAAGTTTTCCTAAAAAGTTGTAACATACGCTTTGGTCAAAATAAAATTCAAAATTTTATTATTAAACCATTAAAAAGAAATTAACAAAATAAAAAAAAAAAGTAAAAATGAGGACTTGGTCAATTAATAGATGTGAACACATAAAAGGGATAAAGTTGATTGCAAAAAACTAAACAATATATTTAAATATTAAATTATAATATTAATAATTTCCAACATTCCCCACTAATTTAATGAAGAAATGTTAGAATGTTTATTAATAAAAGACAACATGAGATTAAGTTTAAATAAGCTATCACAAATTTATCATTTCCCAACAAAAGAATCATGTCAAGAAATTACAATTCTATTATATTCAAAAATAACTATAAAACCTTATTGAACTAACAAAGCAACACTAATAAAATATTTCCTAATTTTAGAAACATGAAAAACTTCTTTTAAGACAAGACGATTTTTTAAAGATAATTCTAATTCTACTCAACCTAGGGCAATAACGTATGTTAGGCTCCCATTCCCAATGCTCATAGTATGTGTGCCACATTCCTAATATGAAAAGAATAATTTTTTATTAGCACACACATGAACATTGGCTCCAAAGTCAATCTATCAATCATTTGAGTTATAAATAAAATTTAACTCTAGGCTAGTGACATGATACCTGTTCTTACCGGGGATCTGAGGTAGAGTTGATCCGTTGGGTAAGGTCGGTAAGCCTCCTTCACTGGTACGCTTGATGTTCCAAGATGGGGGTGATACCTGCAAAAGAGACTCCGATGCTAAAGTTAGGGTTTGTGGGAGTATTAGTCTCGTATAAGTAATGCACGTACCTTGGTGTGTGTTAGGGTTATGTTGGGCCTTGGGCCCGAGATCAGTTGTGATCTGCTTAAGTGTCGAGTTGACGTCACCTAGCACGTCTTCGAGGTCGCTTTACGCTCGAGATGCCGAGTTCGAGCTTGGCTAGGTAGTACGGATAGTACACTAGCCCCCCGAGCTTCGAAGATCGTAGGTCGAGGAGTTAAGTCCGAGCTTGCCAAGGGGCAGCGGCCTTTCGCGTACGCCTGTCTGTCAGGATGCCACGTGTTGCAACTGTCGCCTCGTTCTCGGAAATGTGTAGGCGACGTGTTAAAGGGAGTGACGATTATGCAATGATGACTTGTGATCGTCATAATGGGCCTCATTTAATGTGTCGTCAAGTGTGTCCCTTGGGTGACACGTGTTGTGACCGTTTGAATTTTGGGGAAAAACCTTTTCTTTTCCTTGCGCCTCTTCCCATTCACTTTACTCTCTTTCACTTTGTCTTCCTTCTTGACTTCTCGCGCACGCTGATCCCTACGCCTCCGTTCATTCTCCATCTTCATTTTCTCTATCTCCGTCGTCGTTTCCGGTAACCTAGTTGTTATTAGGGTCATTTTCTGAGGAAGAGTACCAGGTACTTCCCTTCTGCAGTCTTCTTTCTCCTTCTTCTCAAATCTTCTTTCATTCTTGATGGCCAGAGAGAGTGATGCCGGGTCTTCCGCGCCTGCCAAGGGCAAGGGTAAGGCGCGCGGGCAAGGCGGTGGCCACCGAAACGGCCGCCGTCGAAAAGAAGACGACGTTCCTGGCTATGACTGGGTTAGGCGCGGCATGGGGGAGTTCCAGAGCGTGTTTAAATCGTTCCTGGAGGTCAATGCGGAACGCATAGGATCTGCGAGTCTTCTGTCCTCAAGTTCATCCGTCTCGAGCTGTGTCGGCCCGATGTCCGACCCTCCCCACTTCTATATGTACTAGTGTTTCTTTAGGGATTTAGGTGTCTGCCTCCCCTTCACTCAATTTGAGTGCGATTTTCTGAACTTTATCAACTCGGCTCCTTGCTAGTTGCACCCAAATAGTTGGGGTTTTTTGCGGGCTTTTCAGGTTCTATGTTCAGTCCTAGGGATAGAGGTGTCTCTTCCCGTTTTTCTCCATTTTTACCAGTTGAAAATAGGGGTTCCTCCTTATGGCTTACTATCTCTAAGTGGGAGTAAGGATGGGGGTCTATTTTCCCTTTACTCCCAGTCATATAAAATTTTAAACAAGAGTTTTTCCGGGTGGCGCTTGTAGACGTCGACTCGTTAGAGGATGGGGCCTTCTACTTCGGTGGGTTGCCGAAGTTCCCCTTTTACTGGCGGCCGGTCCCGGCTAGGTTCCACGGAGTGGGGGAGTTGCAATTGACGGCTTCAGAGTCGGCCGCTATTAAGAACCTTGAAGCCCTTCCTCGCCCGCTGGATTGCAAGCTCGTCCTGTCGCTTGCGAACTCGGTGTACAAGGAGAGGGGCTTAGAGAGTGAGTATCCTGTCTTTCTTAGGTTGTTAGAATTTGTAAAAGTTTCTTTTGCTGATGTAATTGCTTTTTTTTTTTGTGTTTGCAGGCATTATGGGCAGAAACAAGTGGCGTGAGTTGAAGCACCGCTACAATATCACCGAGATCTAGGTTCTAGAGCCTCAGGAGGAGGAGGTGTCCCCCCTAAAGACAAACAGAAAAAGAAAAAGGGGGAGAGAAGGAGGTCGGGGGGACCTCTGCCCCTCGTAGTACCGAGGAGGTGACCTCGAGGGCAGACGCTGACGCGATCGATCTCACTAGGAGCTCTCCACCGCCCGAGGAGGTTCCTCGAACGTCGGTTGAGGAAGGGGTTCAGGTTGCTGGCCAGGCTGCCCAAACCGTTGCCCAAGCCGTCGAGGTGAGTATCTTGTTTTCTTTAACTTTTCTTCTATGTTGGTTTTTCTTGGTTTGTTGAGGTACTATCGCTCTTTGCAGGCAGGGAACGCTGCCGAGGTGGTGGCTCAGGCTACTGAGCAGGTTGCCCAGGACGCCGAGGTTAGTACCTTCATCCCTTGTGGCTTTTTTTCAGCATTGTTTTTTCTTGATTTTCGTCTTGTGAAGCAATTTTTGGTATTTTTTTTTTGTAAGGGAGCCTCCAAGAGTCAGTACCTTGCTAGTCGCTTCGGGAAAGATAGCGCTATGACGCGGCTGGACCACGTGAGCGCGTCAGAGGACATTGACTCGTTGTGGAGCGTGGGAGTGACTGCGGAGAAGTTTTTCCCCAAAGGCTCGCTGAGTTCGGCTGATCGGGCTATGGTGGAGACGATTGGGCTAGTGGAAGGCCTTGATTCTGCTGAGGTCTTTTTGCAGAGGGCGATGGCCATTGTGGACCATTGGAAACGTAGGTGGGCCAAGCAGCAGAAGGACCTTGAGAAGATGAGGGGCCGGGTTCAGCCGCTGGAGGAGGAGAACAGGGCTTTGGTGGCCGCCCTTGACGAGGCCAAAAGGCAGAATGAGGCCGGGCTTCGAGCTGCAAGAGGAGATCTCGCCAGGGTTTGGAAGTCTCTAGATATCACCTTACGGTCTAATGAGGCCTATGCTTCCCAGGTGGGCACGCTGCAGGAGCTCACCTCCTCTTCCCGGAGTCGGGTGCGCTCCCTAGAGGATGAAGTGACGTCGCTGAAGGCCGATTTGGTGGCGGTGGCTGAGAAGCGTCTTTGTGATGAGGTGCTTCTCAGCGGCCAAGCAGAGGAGAATGCCGCTCTGAAGGTGGACCTGGCTAAGTTGGAGGAGGCGAAGGCTGGAGAGGAAGCTCGAGGAGACTGAGCGGGCCGTCGTGTTTGAGCACAAGAGGGGGTTCCTCAAGGAGACTTGCCAGGCTAGGCTTCTGGCACCAGGGTTTGACTTCTCCGCCATGCACGTGGAGAAGGAGGTCCGATTTGGGAAGCTGGTCATGGAGGACAATCTCGAGGATAACTCCAGTGAAAACGCCTCTACGTAGGCTAAGTTTGTAATAGCCTAGGTCCTTTACTTCTTTATTTTCCTCTTTGGATTCATGATGTGAACTCTGCAAACATTGTTGTGTATATATATTTTTTGCTTATTTGCTGTTGCGCTTTTCTTTGACTTCGCGTTGATTTTTTCCTGTTTGCGTGATTTGAACGCACGTTCTGCATTTGTTGTGTATCTTTGTACTTTGTGGATTATGCCGAGGTTCAAACTTGGCCTCGAATGGATTATACCGAGGTTCAAACTCGACCTTGAGTGGGTTTTGCCAAGGTTCGAACTCGACCTTGAGCGGATTATGCCAAGGTTCGAACTCGACCTTGAGTGGATTATGCCAAGGTTCAAACTCGACCTTGAGTGGATTTTGCCAAGGTTTGAACTCGACCTCGAGTGGATTATGCCAAGGTTCGAACTCGACCTTGAGTGGATTATACCGAGGTTCGAACTCGACCTTTAGTGGATTATATTTAGGTTCAAACTCGAACGTAAATATGAGCGAGATAAGTTGGACCGAGGTTCGAATTTGACCTCATCGTAGTGTGAAATATGTTGTGTTAAGGTTCGAACTCGACCTAAACTAAGAGCAAGATAAGTCGGACCGAGGTTCGGATTCAACCTCGTCGTAAAATAAGATAAGTTGTGCCAAGGTTCGAACTCGACCTTGGTCTAATCATAAAATTAATGTTAGGAGAATATGAATGAAAAGAATGAGTTATTTTATTAATTGTGTAAATGTGCCTCGTTAAAAACCCTCTCAGCCAAAACCCATTTTTCTGTTTTTTGAGATAAAAGAATGAGGCGGGAAAAGAGTGCACAACTCATTCGTATAAAATTAACTGAAGTAAAACTTGAGATGCGTGGCATTCCAAGTTCGTGGTATGGACTTTCCGCTGAGTTCCTCCAGTCGGTATGTTCCATTTTTCAAGTCTTCTACAACTCGGAATAGGCCACCCCAGTTGGGTGAAAGCTTTCCATCTAATGTGTCTTTCTGAGCTTCGCCTAGCAAACGCCACACCAGGTCGCCAACTCGGAAAGAGCGAGGCCGCACTCACGTATTGTATCTTCTGGAAGCTCGGAGCTTGCAGGCTTCTTCGTGGATTTGAGCTTCGTCTCTGAGCTCGTCAACTAGGTCGAGGTCGGCTGCTAACTCTTGAGCGTTCTGCTCGTTGTTGAAGACTTGGCGTCGGTGAGATGTCTCTCTGATTTCCACTAGAATCATTACGTCAGCTCCGTAAGTCATCTTGTAAGGCGTTTCTTGCGTTGTTGACTGGGGGATACAATGGTATGCCTAGAGGATGCTAGGAAGTTCCTCAGCCCATTGCCCCTTGGCGTTCTCGAGGCGCTATTTGAGTTCTCGAAGTATCACCTTGTGAGCTGCTTCGGCTTGGCCATTATTTTGCGGATGTTCCACTGAGGTCGGAAGATGCTTGACTCCGAGTTCCCGAAGAAAGTCTTCGAAGTCCTATGCGATGAACTGTCGGCTGCTATCAGTAACAAGGGAATGGGGTATCCCAAACCTGCATACGATACTCTTCCAGGTGAATTTCCGTATGTTCTCAGTGGTGATCTTAGCGAGTGGGCATGCCTCGATCCACTTGGTGAAGTAGTCGATTGTCACCAGGAGGAACTTGAGCTGACCCTTTGCGGGGGGGGAATGGCCCGAGGATGTCCATTCCCCACTGGGAAAAAGGCCATGACGACATCATCTGGTGAAGAGCTTCGGGTGGTTGCCTATGTGTATTACCGAACTGCTGGCATTCTTTGCACCTTTGTACGTAGTTCTGGCAATCCGATTTCAAAGTGGGCCAGTAGTATCCTGCTCGGAGTACTCTGGTTGCCATTGAGCGTTCCCTGGAATGCATGCCACATATGCCACGCTTGAATAGTTCGTCATCGATGATCACAAACTTGGCCGACCTCAACCTCATCTTCCAAGCTTCGTCCCTATCTTCGTACAAAACTCCTGCCTTCAAGTAGCTCTAAATGCCTGTCATCCATCCCTAGTCTTCGATGTTGCTGGTGTTGACGATCTTGTTGTCTAGATTAGGTGAGTGCAAGGTCTCCTAGATGATGGTCCGATGTTGTCCAGGGCGTTTGGTGTTGGCAAGCTTTGAAAGGAGGTCGGCTCTAGTGTTTTGTTCTCGCGGTACATGCTGTATAGTGAACTCGTCAAAGAATGAGATTTGTTGTGATGCCATGTGGAAATACCGTTGTAGGAGAACGTCCTTGGCCTGATACATTTTGCTGAGTTGCTCTACCATGAGTTTCGAGTCGTTGTTGCAACTCACTCGCCGAGCCCCGAGGTCATGAGCCAGCCTTAGCCCTGCGAGAAGCGCCTCATACTCGACCAGGTTGTTGGTCACCTTGAAGCTAAATTTGAGGGATTGCTCCAAAGTGACTTGGTTCAGTCCTTCCAGGATGACACCTGCACCACCACCTTTGGAGTTGGAGGACCCGTCAACGTGTAAAGTCCATACCTCTGGTTCTTCGACTAAGGTAGGTGTGAGCTCGGCAACGAATTCAGCCAAGCATTGGGCTTTCAGGGCTCCGCGATTTTCATACTGGATGCCGAACTCGGACAAATCTACCGATCAGGCTACCATCCGGCCGGTGAGTTCCAGCTTTCTCAGGATCTGCTTGATGGGGTAGTCGGTCTTGACGATTACTTGGTGACTTTGGAAGTAAGGTCGAAGACGCCTGACTGCCGTGATAAGGGCCAGTGCGAGCTTTTCAATGGTCTAATACCTTTTCTCCATGTCTTGGAGGACTCGGCTGATGAAGTAGACTGACGTCTGTGTTTTTTGGTGCTCCTGCACTATGACCGTGCTGATTGCGCTTTCTGTCACTGCTAGGTAGAGGAGGAGGTCGGCTTTGTGATCCGGCCTTTGAAGAATTGGTGGAGTGGTGAGGAAGGTTTTGAAGCTTTTGAAAGCCTCCTCGCATTGGTCCGTCCATTCGAAGTTCTTTGGCTTGCGCAGCAGGGTGAAGATGGGCCCTGCCTTGTCCGCCAACCTGGGGATAAAACGGGAAAGGGAGACCAACCTGCCTGCCAGACGCTGGACATCTTTCACGGTCTGTGGACTCTGCATCTGAATGATGGCTTTACACTTTTTCGAGTTGGCCTCGATCCCCCTGCTAGTGATCATGAAGCCCAGGAACTTACCTCCCTAGACACCGAAGACGCATTTTTCTGGGTTGAGACGCATGTTGTGTTTCCTGATCTGGCTGAAAACCTCGGCGAGGTCAATAGCATGACCCTCGGCCAAGGTGGTTTTGACCACCATGTCGTCAACGTAGACTTCCATGTTCCTCCCAATCTGCTGGTGTAAAACCTTGTCCATCAGTCGCTAGTAAGTAGCCCCTGCATTTTTGAGACCGAATGGCATCACTCGGTAGCAGTAATTGGCATGATCAGTGATGAAGGATGTATGCACCTCGTCAGGTGGGTACATCATTATCTAGTTGTACCCGGAGTAGGCATCGAGAAAACTGAGGAGGGCGTGCCCGGACGCTCCGTCGACCAGCCTGTCAATGCTCGGCAAGGGGTATGAGTCCTTGGGGCATGCTTTGTTCAAGTCGGTATAGTTGACGCACATCTGCCACTTCCCTGAGTTCTTTTTTACCAGCACCACTTTGCCAACCATGTGGTGTACCTGACCTCACGGATGAAGCCAGCGTTCAACAACTTTTGTGTTTCGGTGATGATGGCCTCCCGCCTCTCGCCACCGACTTTCCTCTTTCTCTGGGCCACTGGCTTTGCCTCCTTATGAATTGCTAGCCTGTGATTGATGAAGTCGACGTCTATGCCTGGCATGTCGGCACTGGACCATGCAAAGAGGTTGGCGTTCTTGAGGATCTCAACTTCGAGTTGTTGCCATAACTCTGGCCTCAACTGCCTACTGATCTTCGTGCATTACCCCGGGAGTTTTCCGATCTGGAGATCATCGAGCTCGTCGATGGGACTCGGTCGTTCATCGTGGGAATCAGACCTCGGGTCGAGCTCAGTGATCTCCCCGTGGGTGATGTGAGCCATTGTAGGAGGATCACTCTTGCATCGCTCGCCGGACGAGGAGATTTTCAGACTCTCGGTGTAACACTGCCGAGCTATCTTCTGGTTTGCCTTGACAGAAATAATGTTCCCACCACTCCCTAGGAATTTCATGGTGAGGTGTGGGGTGGACATCACTGATCCGAGTTGATTCAAGGTCAGCCTCCCAATGATTATGTTGTAGGAAGTGTTGGCTTCCACGAGGAGGTATCGGACCATAATCTGCCTTGTGTCTGGAGAGGTCCTGAAAGTTATCAGCAGGTCCACATATCCCCGAGTGTGTACTCGCTCTACTGCAAAACTGACTAGGGGCTCTGTGTGAGGTTGGATGAGAGAGTGAGAGATGTCTAACCTGAGGAACGTTGGCCAATACAGGATGTCAGCGAGCTCCCTTGGTCAATCAGTGTCTTGTGGACCTCCCAATTAGCTACCTCCACGGCGATTACCATGGGGTCATCCTGGTTGGGGCTGACGCCAGCGTAGTCATCGTCGGTGAAGGTGATCGGCGATGAGCTTTGGTGCGAAGCCGAGGTAGTGGAGTGAACGCTGTTGATATTGCGCAGGTGTCTCTTCCGGGCCGAGCTGCTGGCACCTCCCCTTGCGAAACCACCTGCAATTGTATTGATTACTCCCCATAGGGGAGCTGACCCTGTTTCCTGGCTTACCTCGGCTTGCACTGCTCCGTCGGTGTTTTGCTGGGAGCTAGAGGGTTGGTCCGTGCGAGCTCCCGAACCACATCCTCTGCCTTGTCCTCGTCCACCATAGCCTCCTCGGTGACCCTGCTTTCGTTGGACATATTGGCCGAGGTGGCCCGCCTGGATGAGTTCCTCAATGCGGTCTCGGAGTGTGTGGCACTCTTCAGTGGTGTGACCGTGGTTCCTGTGATACCGGTAATGTTTGAACTTGTCTGCACTATTGGGAGTATGACCTGGTGGTGGCAGGGTGAGCAGGTTTCTATTACTGGCCTCCTCCAAGATGTGAACTCTGGGCGTGTTCAGGAGAGTGTAGAAGTCGTATCTCCCCCCTTGCCTGTCCTAGCAATTTTCTTGAACTGGCTGTCATTGGTGACCTTCATCTTGTCTTTGTGGCCACTGTCAGGCTTTGCTTGTGATTTCCCGCGAACCTGGTCGCGGAAGGCGGAGTGTGATAGACTATGGCCAAGGCCAAGGAATCCAAGAGGTGATATCTTAAAAGAACCAAGAGGAATGGGATGATCTTAAAGACCTTTTTCATATGTTTGTACATATAGTAGTTTCTTTGTATAGGCTTATTTTTGCCTTTGTATTTGTGAGGCACTTTACTTGCTTTTATTAGTGGTTGTATATTGATTTTAAGGTAGGTTACTTGGAGAGTTTAACTCCATTTAACCTCCCTAGTTGATACATTCATTTTGTATTTTTTCAGTAGGAAAAGGGGGTGACATTTAGCAAAGCTAGGGAGTGTGCTTAGAAATTGGGCCTGAGATGGGCCTAGGCAAAATTTTTTATATTAGACTCATTTTTCTCCTAATTTTTCATAGATTTGATTTAGCTAGGTCTCATCATCATTTGATGAACCTAACTAAACCAAATCAACAATTTTTAAAATAATTCAAAGGAGAAAATGGAGCCTTGGCCGCCTAGCTCATTTGCTTTCTCTTTGGCCGAAATTTGTAAGCTATCTTCTTAGTTTTTGAAGCTTCTCCTCCAAGTTTCTAAACCTTGGTAGGGTGGGCTGACTTTACCATGGTTCTTAAGTGAACCATGGTCAAGGTTAGCTTCTCCTACAAGTTTTAGAAATCATGGATGGTTAGCTACACCTTACCATGGTTCCTAGTGAACCATGGTTAAGGTTAGCTTCTCCTAGAAGCTACCTTTTCCTATATATTTGTAAAAGCCTCTCTTGTATTCACTTTTGGACATTTTGAGAAATAGAAATAAGATTTCTTTCTCACTCAAGAGTCTTAAAAACCGTGGAGAACTCTTTCTCTAAGGTTTCTATCAAAGTTTCTTCAAACTTTGTCTTGGTTCCTCAAGCTTCTACAACAAGCTAGGAGTAACCAAACCTATTCCATTATTTCTCCACCATTGGAGAATCCTCCAAGGTGATTCCGCCACCTCAAAGGAGTTCTACCTCAAGAGTTCTTCGGTCCTTTGCATGGAGACTTGGATGAACAACTTTCTTCTCCAAGTGGTTCCATCAGAGTGTTCCTCCATTTGAATGTACCCAACAGCATAGGCGCAGAGCTCGTCCATGTCGCGAGGGGCCTCACGACATAGGCTATCGATGAAAGGTCCGAGCTTGAGTGCGATGAGCATGGCATGCAGGGCGACTTTAGGGTTTAGGTTCCAGATTTTAACCGAGATGTTGGCAAAACGCTCCATGAATGCCCTCAATGACTCTTCGTCACCCTGGCGAAGGCTAGCCAAGGCGGCCGATGTGACATGGTGGCGTCGACTGGTGGCATACTAGGCCGTGAATCGCCTCACCAGAGTGTGGAAGTTGTCGATGAATTCAGCCGGTAATTGGGTGTACCAATTGAGTGCGCCCCCTTTGAGCGAGGTCGGAAAAACCCTATACAGAATAACGTCATTATTAGTGTAGAGGTTTACCTGTGTGGTATACAGGTCGATGTGCTCGTCCAGGTCCGTCGTGCCATCATAACGATCGAGGTGGAGAGGCTTCCATCCGTGAGGGAGTGGCGTCTCCATGATGCCATCCACAAAAGGATGACGGCGGAAGGTTGGTTGACCCCCCGTGACATGAGTAGGGGCCTTGCTGACTTCATGGGCTGACTTGTTTGTCGGTGCATGAGACCGATGCATGGCAGGTCGTGGAGTCGGTGCCCTAGTCGCAGTCCGGGGTTGAGAGATCGAATGCCCTTCTTCCTCGTGGAGGTTGCTCGCCTGAGGAGGATGATCAGAGGGGCGTCGAGGGAGCTAGGTGCGAATCCGCTCGTTTTCAGCGCGTAGTGCCGCTAGGTCAGCCTCATTAGCGGTCCGTATCGCTGCTAGGTCGGTTTCGTGCTTGGCATGCATGTTTTACATATCGGCGTCGTGTTGTTGCCGCATCTGCTCGACCTGGTCGATCAATCTCCTCAATGCAGCTTCGCTATCCATGGTAGTTATGTGATCTAGGTCGTCTGTTGCTTGTCTGCTATGGCTTTTGGTGAAAACCATAAGCGTGACCGATAAGAGTTGTCTTGATCGGCCCCACGGTGGGCGCCAAATGTTCTTACTGGGGATTTGAGATAGAGTTGATCCGCTGGGTAAGGTCGGTGAGCCTCCTTCACTGGTACGCTTGATGTTCCAAGATGTGGGTGGTACCTGCAAAAGAGACTCCGATGCTAAAGTTAGGGTTTGTGGGAGTATTAGTCTCGTATAAGTAATGCACGTACCTTGGTGTGTGTTAGGGTTATGTTGGGCCTTGGGCCCGAGATCAGTTGTGATATGCTTAAGTGTCGAGATGACGTCACCTAGCACGTGTCCGAGGTCGCTTTACGCTCGAGATGTCGAGTTTGAGCTCAACTAGGCAGTACGGATAGTACAATACCTATCAGATGGGGAATCCAAGTTAGCATTAAGAGTAATAAAATTAGCTTGAGGTTGAGAAGATGATTTTGGATTAGATGTAGAGTATCTTTTGGTTGATGACGACGATGAAAACAATTCTTAACAAAAATGATTGTTTCTCCCACAAACAAAGCAAAAAGACTCATATCCTTTAATTTTACTCTTTGGTTTGTAATTGTTATTAAAAGTCTTGTTTTTATTTTTTGGAGAAATGGGAGCTTTGACCAAACTTATTATTAGAAAAAACTAGATTTTTTTGTAAAACTTTTGTTTAGGTTTATTAGAATTTTCTACTAAATGACTCTTAGCTTGAAACCGAGGTTTATGTGAATCATTTATTGAAATACAATGCTTATCTTCAATTCGCAAAGAAATCAATAAGTCAAATAAAGTGAATTGATCAAGTTTATGCTTAAGGCATCTTACAAATTCAGACCAAGAAGAAGACAATTTAGAAATTAAAAAC
Source organism: Cajanus cajan (assembly GCF_000230855.2). NCBI lineage: Eukaryota > Viridiplantae > Streptophyta > Magnoliopsida > Fabales > Fabaceae > Cajanus > Cajanus cajan. Next base: position 55,198,056 of record NC_138518.1, read on the forward strand.
TAACAAACATTATATCAAGTTAAGTAATTTCTTTTATCTTCATGTCATAAATAATATTTTCAAATTCATGAACTTGGTCAGAAAAATGTTTTTCATCTTCCATTTGAAAATAAACCATTCTTTCACAAGAATATCTTCTTAAACCCTTTTTAGCAAAATCATATTTCAGTTCAAGAGCATCTCATAACTCTAAAGAAATTTTTGTATGACAAAATATTTTACAAATATTATCATATAGAGTACTCAAAATACGACTATGACACAAAATATCTTTGTCATTAGAAGAAATATCATAAGAGCTAACTTTAATCAAAACACCATTAGAACTTTCTTCATATTTTCCATTTAAAATAATAGAAAATAAACCCAAGTCTATAAGCCAAAATTTCATTTATTGTTACCAATATAAAAAATTTTTGCCAATAAATTTTTTTGACTTAGTGTTCAAAGACTTTAAAATATCCATTGCATACATGTTGATATTGAACAAGAAAAGAAGTTTTTCTCGCTAAGATTTTTGGAAATTAAAAAACTAATGGAGCACAAATAAATAAATAATTAAATTTATCAATAAAACCAATATCAACAACACAATGAATACTTCAAAATTAAATATAGAGCAATTAGTATAGAGTAAATTAGAATAATAAATAACAAAATTGGAGTAGTTTAGGTTAAAGCACGCATAATGTTATCTTTAAAGAAAAAATGCCCTATTACACTTATAATTTTAAATCTTACCGTGTTCTTCTCTCATAAGATATATCAACCCGTTTTAACATATGCAGTTGTAAGTGAATTGTTGTATTTCTTTTTCTTTTACTCATGCAGTTATATATAGATGCAACAACATGTGCTTAGTTCCGAAAAATTAAAAAATTGGACCGTAAGTTTTGTTCCTAAAAGTAAGTAACGTGCAATCCGAAACTAACACATAATAATGTGCAACAAATTTTTTTTAAAAGCTACAACGTACCCTTTGGTCAAAATAAAATTTTTATTATTAAGCCGTTGGAAAAAACTAACAATTTTTTTTAATAAAAAAAGTAAAAATGAGAACTTGATCAATTAAGGAATGTACACATGTAAAAGGGGATAAAATTGATTGACAAAAACTAAACAAATATATATATATATATATATATATATATATATATATTAAATTATAATATTAATTTAATCCCTCAAATCGTTTATTTTATCTCTCACATTTTAAGTTGAACTTTTTAATCACCATTTTTAGAAAGGTCAAATGAATTTTGAGTTCTTTTATAACATTTAATATTTTAGTTTCTTAGTATATAATTTTGTGATTTTAGATTTTTAATTCTATAAAATTATTAGAAATTCCCCAATACATTTGTATACTGAATGAATAAAAAATTAGTAGTTATCTTAATTCAATACAATTTTTTATTTGAGATGATATAATATTCTCTTTTCCAAGCAATAAATATTGTTTTAAAAAAACAAATCCTAAAATAAATATCATATTAAATTTTCAATATAGTTTTGATTAAGTATTTTCTATTTATATGCTTTAGAAAGTAATTATTATGTTACATTATTTCTAACAAAAATAATTAATCTATTAACTTTATAAAATTACTATCATCTTTTATCTATTTACTAATTTATAGAAGAAAAAAAAAGCTTAAAACTATACTCATTGAGTACTAAATAAGCAATTAAGCATTGATTATTATGACATATACCACTAAATACTAGTCCTTTCCACACGCAGATACACCTTACAAGAGTGAGCAAAAGTAAAATCAACAACATATAGGAAAATCATCAAACATAAGAAGTTTCATATTACAAATATATAAAACCTGCCACAACAAAGCTGAAGATAGTTCTGATGATGGATGAGAACATTTCATATATGTTCGTAGAAGAATTTCTTGAAAAGTTGCATATGTGCTATCTGAAAGTGCATGGACACAATAACAGAACCATCGCCCTCTGGGCTCAGAAGAATAAGTGCCCTATCATGTGAAACCACATACGCTAAACCAAAATATATAGGCTTTCCCCACCCAAAATCTGCTTCATAAACTGGCATGCTCATCCAGCTTGTTACATGAATATTAGGGTTCCCTTGAAAAGGAGCAAGGCTACGTTCTCCTTGTCCCATGAAGAATGCCTTTATGCAATCTAACTCTTCCTGCCCTAACACCATCTCTTGTTGTGACCTTATGTACTCATTTGAAAGCATTTCAATTGCTTCTCTTACTTTTTCGGCAGCATAACTCAATGGCTTTCCCATGATTTCTCCAACGTAACATTTTGGTGTCACTGTTGCCGCCAAAGCATTCCCGAAATAGTTCCTAGGAAGAGGAGGAATTAGCCTAGTGCGAATATCCGCATTGAACCAAACCAGAGTTGGTTGCTTCTCATCAAGTTCACGAGCCTTTGATGCACATCTCCATATATGAGCAGTGATAGCTTCAAATCTGCTATAATATCTCGACCCTTCTTTCACGGGTTGCTCATTGGCCTTCTTCTTCAGCTTCTCCACTTGTTTCGCTGTTAGCTTCAATAACACAACACTTGTCTTCTTCTATTTCTCAGCAGCGTTGTCAGAGCTTCCTAGCTTCAGCGGAAGAGGCTTCAACTCTGGGTGATCAAAGCGTGGCGATGAAGGTGAGCGTTGGAATTTGAGCACTGTTCTGTCCAAAAACGGCATTTCATGAGGCTCTAGTGTCTCCCCTCGAGCCACCTTTGCCCATGAATTGATGAACTGAATGCCACCAAGCCCATCAGACAAAAGATGAGAGTAAGCCACTCCAATGGCAAAGCCTTCACCACCATGGAACCTTGTCAATTGCACAAACAACAAAGGAAGCTCCTCTATAGGTTGAGCAGTGTACGTAATCAATCTTTGGAACGAGTTCCTTGATGGATTCAGAAGGTGAAAAGTCTCCATAATCACTCATTGATTTTGTGGTTTCAGCTTCAAGAAATGTGACTCCCTTTGCACTGCAATCCAATTCCATTCGACCACTTTCTGCTAGGCTCAACCTGCCAGCTAATGGATAGTAGGGCACTAAAATGTTGCCAAGTGAGTTCCTAATTCTCTCAGTGGTGTTGTTGCTGTGCTTTGCTTTGTAAATATAGATAGTGGGTGTGTGACCCGAACGCACCACTTGGTCATTATCTGATAACCATAAACGAGTCTCGGGTGTTTCTTCATTTGGAACAACACAATAAGAAGCAACAATGGCTATCATTTTTGTGCTTGTATTGTAGGTTGTTTAGCTTGAGGTTGTAGATGTATTTTTCCTGTCTTGGCTCAACATTATATATATATATATATATATATATATATATATATATATAGAACTGGTGTTCGATGACGCTTTGCTGGTTACTGAAATTTTTGTCATGCTGTCATGTATTAACTGATGGTTCTTATTAGGAAGGAATGTAACACATGAGTTGTCATATCTGTGTGGCGGAGGTTTTATTATAGTATTTGTAACATGCATAAAAGGGCAAGAAGGGAAATTGACATCAAAATTACTAGATGATCCTTCAGGACGCGTGGCACAAGAACCGGAAAATAAGGAAACCGTTAGGAGAAGCACACGTGAGCGTAAGGAGAACGTGTATTTGAAGGATTATGATCGTGGAGGAAAGCATGTTGATGGTATGAAATTTCTCTCTGAATATTCTGTCATTCTTTCTCTGGTTTTCTCCTTCCTCCATTGCTCATTTCTTCTGGATCTTATCTCCGTTCAGGTAGACTCAGATTGGGAAGCACTGTTCGTGAGTCTTGAGGAATGTTCGAAGTTGTATGATTTGTGGTGTTATTGTTCTTAAAAATTGTAGCTACATTGTTCCAGAGTTGCAATTGATTTTCTCTGTTGTTTCATCTTGTTTCTTTGATTTTCTCTGCTGTTATACTCTGTTTCATTGGTGCTTTCATTGCTCTTCATGGCTGAGAACACCAGGTTGAAGGAAATTCAAGCTGAATTGAAAACCCAAGGTAGTGAGATTCAGCGATTGTTGGAGCGTTTTGAATTGCGAGATCGTCAGCAACGCGAATATAATGCTAAAAAAGAAACTGAAAATCAAGCTCGATTTGATCAGATCCAAGCCACCTTGGATCGTTTGTTGGTTAAAAACAATGACACTCAGCATCATGAAGAGTCTACGATGAATGTGGTATTACCTGTGAAAGATATTTCTCTCGAGTTTCCTCATTTTGATGGTAATTCTTCGGTGCTTGGATGGATCTTCAAGGCAGAAAAATTCTTCAATTATCATAACACACCAGATGCTTCTCGGGTTGAGATTGCAGCGATGCATTTTGATGGTGATGTGGTTCCTTGGTTTCAGATGTTACAAAGGTTGACAGCAGTAAATACGTGGGCAGACTTAACTCGTACTCTTGAATCTCAATTTGGTCCTTCACCATTTGATTGTCCTATGTCAGAATTGTTCAAGCTGCAACAATCGGGTTCTGTTTCAGATTATTATTTGAAATTCATGTCTTTAGCTAATCGGTCGTTCGGTCTTAATGATGAAGCACTCCTTAAGTGTTTTATGAGTGGTTTAAATGCAGATATTAAAAGAGATGTTATGGCTTTGTTACCGACGTCCTTATTAAGAGCTGTTGCGTTGGCAAAACTTTATGAAGAAAAATATTGTCCCACACCAAAACAGGTTCCCAATAAACCATTTGTTTCAAATTACCATTCTAGAAATGTATCTCAATCAGCACCCCAACCATCTCAGAATCAGAAAGTTAATTTCAAGACTAATCTTCCAGCGTTATTACCTACTCCAAGTGGTCCTCCAATTAGAAATGCCAATATTAAAAGGATTAGCCCGGCGGAAATGCAATTAAGGAGAGATAAGGGACTGTGTTATTTTTGTGATGAGAAGTTTACCTTTAATCATAAGTGCCCAAACAGACAATATTTGTTTCTCCAATTGGAAGAAGATGATAGAGTCGAGTCTGAGATTATAGGAGAAGCGGAAGTTAAAAACGCTGCTATGGAAGATCATCATTTGTCATTGAATGCTTTGAAAGGTGGAGTCGGTGTGGGAACTATTAGATTCTTAGCTTATATTGATAAACTGCCGGTTCAGGTACTGATTGATGGTGGCAGTTCAGATAATTTTTTACAGCCAAGGGTGGCTAAATTTTTAAAGTTACCAGTTGAGCCAACTTCTATGTTCAAAGTGATGGTGGGAAATGGGAATTACATGAGTGCTGAAGGAGTGGTTCAGCAGCTTAATGTGCAAGCACAGGGACATTCATTTGTGTTACCTGTTTTCTTATTACCTATATCTGGGGCGGATTTGATTTTAGGTGCTAGTTGGTTAAAAACCATTGGTTCTCACATTGCTGATTTTGAAGCATTACAATTGAAGTTCTTAAAGGATGGAAAATTTATCACATTGCAAGGAGATAAAGATTTAATTCCTGCTCAGGCACAGTTACATCACATTAGAAGGATGATGCATACCAATTCAATAGCTGAGGTATATAGTATGAAGTTGGTTGAAGAGAATTCACACTCTTTTCCTTTGCTCGAATTGCCAGCGGACATGGAACCTGAACTAGCTCTGTTACTGCATACATATGGATCTGTTTTTGCTAATCCTACTAGTTTACCACCTTCAAGATCACATGATCATTCTATTTCGCTGTTAGAAGGCTCTAATCCTGTGAAGGTTAAGCCTTACCGGTATCCTCATAGTCAAAAAGAAGAAATTGAGAAGTTGGTGGAGGGAATGTTGAAAGAAGGCATCATTCAGCCTAGTAGAAGCCCTTTTTCTTCCCCTATAATATTGGTTAAGAAAAAGGATGGGTCATGGAGGGTTTGTACTGATTACCGAGCTCTTAATGCAATAACTATCAAGGATAGTTTTCCTATTCTGACAGTTGATGAGTTGATAGATGAGTTATTTGGTGCTTATTATTTTTCTAAGCTTGATCTTAGATCTGGTTATCATCAAATCAGATTAAATCCTGCAGATAGACACAAGACAACTTTTAGAACTCATCAGGGTCACTATGAGTGGTTAGTCATGCCCTTTGGCTTGACTAATGCCCCGGCTACTTTTCAAAGTTTAATGAATGATATTTTTGCTGGCATGTTAAGGAGGTTTGTCTTAGTATTTTTTGATGACATTTTGGTGTACAGTGCTAATTGGAAGGATCATTTATGTCATTTGGAAGTTGTTTTGAGTGTTTTGAAGAAACATGAGTTGTTTGCAAGATTTTCTAAATGTAGTTTTGGAGTGACACAGATTGATTACCTTGGGCATACTTTGTCTGGTTCTGGTGTAGCTATGGACAATGCTAAGTTGGAAGCAGTACAAGCATGGTCTCAACCTAAAAACCTGAAACAGTTAAGGGGGTTTTTAGGCCTCACAGGCTATTATCGAAGATTTGTGAAACACTATGCAACTATTGCTGCACCATTGACTGAATTACTAAAAAAAGATGCTTTTCTTTGGACTTCGAAAGCAACAGAAGCTTTTGAACAATTAAAGGTAGCTATAACTTCTGCTCCTGTTTTAGCTATTCCTAATTTCAATGAACCTTTTGTTCTTGAGACAGATGCTTCGGGAAAGGGAGTGGGTGCTGTCCTAAGTCAAAATAAGCACCCTATTGCTTATTTTTCAAAGAAACTTTCCATGAGAATGCAGAAACAATCAGCATATATTAGAGAATTCTATGCCATCACTGAGGCATTAGCTAAATTCAGGCATTACCTTCTTGGCCATAAATTTATCATCAAGACAGACCAGAAAAGTTTGAAGGAATTATTGGAGCAGAAATTGCAAACTCCTGAACAGCAACAATGGTTGCCTAAGTTTTTGGGCTACGATTTTTCCATTCAATACAAACCTGGAAAAGAAAATATTCCTGCGGATGCCCTATCTAGAAGTTTTTTTATGGCTTGGTCTGAACCTAATTGTTCTTGGCTGCAACAATTGGTGCAATTAACTCAAACAGATCCTACATTGTCTAACATTTACAATGCTGGTGTTCAGGGTCAACAATCTAATTCTGAATATAATATCAAAGATGGTGTTCTTTTTTGGAAGGGTCGTATTGTGGTTCCTAATAATACAGATCTGAAAAAGCAAATTCTTATGGAGTTTCATGATTCAAAAGTTGGCGGGCATGCTGGTGTTACCAAGACAATGGCTAGAATCGGTAATCAGTTTCATTGGACTAATATGCAGCAGGATGTTAGAAAATATATCAGAGAATGTGCTATCTGTCAGCAAGCTAAAGTTGAACAGGCATTACCAATGGGATTTTTGCAACCCCTACCTATTCCTCAACAGGTTTGGGATGACATTGCTATGGATTTTATTACTCATCTTCCTCCTTCAAATGGTTATGCAACAATCATGGTTATTGTGGATAGATTATCCAAATTTGCTTATTTTATTCCTATGAGGTCTGATTTTTCCAGCAAATCTGTGGCTGAAGCTTTTATTACTCAAGTGGTGAAGATACATGGAATTCCAAAATCTATTGTTTCGGATAGAGACAGGGTCTTTATTAGTTCATTCTGGCAGCACTTGTTTAAATCACAAGGAACAACATTGTCAATGGGATCTTCTTACCATCCTCAGTCTGATGGTCAAACAGAGAATCTGAACAAGACACTAGAGATGTATTTGAGATGCTATGTATATGAAAATCCCAAGTCTTGGGTCAATATGCTGCCTTGGGCACAATATTGGTATAATACTTCTTTTCATCATAGTGCAGGCATGACTCCGTTTCAAGCTGTGTTTGGTAGACTTCCTCCTCAAATTGTGAGATATGATCATGATCCTAAAGATCCCATCTCCGTACAAGAAACATTGAAGGATAGGGACCAACTATTGTTGCAATTAAAAGCAAATTTGTTGAAATCTCAAAACTATATGAAGCAGCAAGTGGACAAAAGAAGGAGAGATATTCAGCTGGATGTAGGAGATTTTGTATTGGTTAAATTACAACCGTACAGGCAACAATCTTTAGCATTACGGAAGCATCAGAAATTGGGTCTCAGGTTTTTTGGACCTTTTGAGGTGATTCAAAAGATTGGTTCAGTAGCATATAAATTGAAGTTACCAGAGACAGCTAAAATACATCCTGTTTTTCACATTTCTTTGCTCAAGAGGTTTCATGGTAAATTACCACAACAGTATGTACCATTACCTCTTACTACTTCAGAGTTTGGCCCTACAATTCAACCATGGGCAGTTTTGCAATGTAGAGTGATAACAAGAAATAATAAGAAGGTGTCTCAAGTTTTAATTCAGTGGGATATTTCAGAACCTAATGATGCTACATGGGAAGATGTTGCGGAATTGAAGAATTCCTATCCTCAGTTCAACCTTGAGGACAAGGTTGTTTTTGATGAGGAGGGTAATGTAACATGCATAAAAGGGCAAGAAGGGAAATTGACATCAAAATTACTAGATGATCCTTCAGGACGCGTGGCACAAGAACCGGAAAATAAGGAAACCGTTAGGAGAAGCACACGTGAGCGTAAGGAGAACGTGTATTTGAAGGATTATGATCGTGGAGGAAAGCATGTTGATGGTATGAAATTTCTCTCTGAATATTCTGTCATTCTTTCTCTGGTTTTCTCCTTCCTCCATTGCTCATTTCTTCTGGATCTTATCTCCGTTCAGGTAGACTCAGATTGGGAAGCACTGTTCGTGAGTCTTGAGGAATGTTCGAAGTTGTGTGATTTGTGGTGTTATATATTGTTCTTAAAAATTGTAGCTACATTGTTCCAGAGTTGCAATTGATTTTCTCTGTTGTTTCATCTTGTTTCTTTGATTTTCTCTGCTGTTATACTCTGTTTCAGTATTTCATGTCATTTGGTTGTTTTGGAAAATTTCAAAAGCTTATGTAATATCTAATCTTTAACTTATTTATATGATATATTACCTTTGAAAATTTCAGTTCCTGCAAATATTTCTCTGCCTTGTTTTAATTTTTTCTTTCTTTCACTTTTAGATGTTTACATTTGATTACTGTTATTTTAGTCCTTATCATCTGCTCTAATTAGATTAATACCAAAAATGGTTAAAAAAATATAATATAATACATTGATTAAATTAATTAAAATAATAAATGTAATTTTTTAAATTCAGATAATTAAATTATTTTCTACGCACATGATTTAATTAAATAATGTGTTTAATTATTATTTGATATAATAAAAGAATTTCATATCATATAATTTTATTTTATAAATCACATTTACTTTTTAACTGGACAGTGTTCTTGCTTTATATCTTTACAAATTATAATTTAATTAAAAATTATAATTTATTTGTAATATACTAGTTTTATCTTTTAGAGATAAAATTACTACTTGTAATATATCAAAATTAATAAATTATATTACAATTAAAAAATTGAGACTTAAAAAAAAACAAAAGTAAAACATTAAAAATGAATTATAAACCGTCTAAGTAAATTACAATATATTTATTTTAAAAGAGTACAATGTTAAAAAAAATAAAAAATTGAAAAGTAAGAATAAAATTAAATTTAATAAAATTAAATATTGATAAAAAAAAATAAAAATTTAGGTGCAATAAAAAATACTGTTCATGATATATTAAAAATAAAATAAAATTATATATAATTACCTTATTTATATAAAATAATAAATAAATTATTTAATTAAATAAAATATTATAAATAAATCAACATTACTTAATTTTAAAAACTACAAAAGTAAATTTACAATAAAAAATATTAAGAACCTAAAATCAATTCACCAAATTAAAAGAATAAAAATTGAATTTAAACCTAAAATGTGTACATTTCAATTAATATATACGGGTAATGTTAAGGGGAAAACTATTGCCTCTCTTAAATGTATCCTGCCTTAAGTTTACCTAAGAACGATGTTTCCTCCTATAAATATTATCAAGCATATTTAAAAAATATATATATAATATTTTTGTATGATGTGACACCCTTTATTTTACATACATAGATAAATTTAAGATTTCTTAATACATATATTTATAAAAATTAATCCAAATTCATGTATAAATAATTCAAATGAAATCTCTAACATAGGATAAAGAGTATCACATAATAAACTTTGAAATAAACATCCTACTATGCAAAAATAGAAAATTAAACTTGAATCCTATAAATTGATAAAAATATTCTTAATCGAAGTCTCGATGTCACATATCCTATCAAAGCACTCCCAAAGCAAGGATTATGCCTCGTCATTAACATCATCAAGATCTTGATGAGCATTACCTGCAACAACATTCATACAAACAAGACATGAAAATAAGGGGAGTCAAAAATTTCTTACTCTAGTTCATGGCATTATTCCTCGTCTTGTTATCTTTCACAATTTCTTCCTTCTCCAAATCAATACTTCATTTATTTATAGACAGAACGAATTATAGATAAACTAACTAATATAAACCGAATAAATAAATATGCTTGAGTCCTTAGCACTCCCTAAATGAGTCCTAGGAATGACAGTAATGCCAGTGACAGATTTTGAGAGGAATGACCAAAGTTTACAGAAATAAAATTGTACAGTTCTTGGACAACAAAAATGTGGTTAAAGAGTAAGTTCAATCTAGTGAAAACCCAGATTCAAAATTTATGTTTTAATGTATTGCTTTACAATGATTCATTGAGGTGTAGAATAATTGTGCATGAATCTTCAAAAATCTCCCAAGACACCAAAATGATAAACAAGAACTCACTTTGCTGTTAATTCCTAGAATTCCAAATCAAACATTGTTTTTAAAACATAAAATTTGCATTTTTACACCAACTTTGGTCTCATTCATATGCATTTTTATAAATAGATATGCAAATCATATGGCTAAGATCAAGTATGAAGAACAAGGGGGAAATATAAAGAAGCACTAAGTGAATTTAAGCCAACCTAGTGAGAAAGTGGAGAACAGGTAGAGAATTTCAAGGGATGGAAAAATGATGAATGATAATATTTTGCTGATTTAAATTGTAACATTAGGAATTATTATAATTTAAATTTACCACTAACTTTTATTTATATATATATATATATATTATATATGTACTTATTATTTTAAATACTTTATTTAATATAACTTTCCACACCCAATACTAGACTTTAAGTTCCCTCGGCAACACATCATATCTTTGCAGAAATCTTGAGTAATAATCATTTTGCTGAAAAAATTACTAGCAAGTTTTCCAGCTTTCCAAAATCATCTCCAAATACAGTTCTGAAATTATTCCATTTCCCTTCAAAAATAAGATTATAATCCATTTCTTCTCAATAATGTGAGTGAATATGGAGGAAAACTATAATGATAGGTCAACCGTGAAAACAAACACACATTACCAATTACACACAAGAGATAAATAAACAATTAGATACGCATGCTGCGCCATACTCTTCACAAAGTAAACAACAAATCAACAATAGTGACTCACTAGTGAGATCCTAAAGAGTGAACAAAAAGTGTTGCCTTAATCTCAAACCTTACCAAATCATCATTGGCCTAAATCTCAATCTGCGGAAGAACAATAATCTCAATCTCAAACCTTACCAAATCATCATGAGTCCTATCTTGCAACGTCGACAGAGACCCTGCCTTCAACCTGCTCGAAACCGTCGGCGACGAAACCCTCCAAACCTTTGGCTTGCTACTCGCGGTCGTAGTGGATTCGGAATGAAAAACCCTAATTCTAAATCCTTTTATATTTGTTTTTATTTATTTAATGGGTTAACCCGTTTTATTTGTATTTCTTGCACCCTTTTTTTATTAAATACATTCCCTTTATTCTTTTTTTAAAAAATATTACTAAATATATTTTTTTAATCATATTTGTGAGACCCTTTCCTTTTTCTTTTCTTCCCCAAAACCCTACCTTCACTCATTTTGACTGATTCATCTTCTTCTTCTCAACTCACTCTCACTTTCTCCTTCCTCCTATTTGTTGATTCATCTTCTTGTGGTGACCTTGGTTTTGAAGGTGCTGATTCAAGTCTAGGGCAGAGCTAGCTGAAGAATTGTCTCTCTTCTCCATTCGTTTTCAGACTCCTCCTTCTTCCCTTCGTCCTCCATTTCCCGAAGCTTGGATCTTTTGCCCGAGGTAAGGGAAGCTAGTTCTTGCGGATTTTGGGAGCAAACGAGTTCTAAAAACTCAATTTCTGATTGATGGTTGTTGATTCTTGGTGGTGATTGCTAAAAATGGATTTTTGGGAGTTTGGGGTTTCATTGCAAAAATTTGGGTTTTCTTGATTCTATGGTTGTATGTTGGAAATGAGAGGTTTTTCGTGATGCTTGATGGAAATGCATTATTTTGGGCCGATTGCATGTGAGATTTCCTGGTTATTTTACAAGTTTTGATGAGATTTTTGAAAGTTTGAGGGTTGCTGCGGGGTATCACGCCAGGCGTAGTTCTTTGCGCCGGGCGCGTGACCATCAGAGACTCCATTTAGGCAAGCACGTCGGGCGCAATGGTGAATGCACCGGGCAGGCTTGAGGATGTCTTGCCGGGTGTGGAGACTCCATGGGAGTCTCTGCCAGAGGTGGCGTTGGGCGCAATATATATTGCGCCAAGCGTGAAACTTGGAGAAAGTCTCTGCCTACCCTGCGCTGGGCGCGGGTTCGTACGCCGGGCATGTGAGATCCTATGAGGTCTCTGCCTTCCCTCACGCCGGGCGCAATAGGTATTGCGTCGAGCGTGTTAGTCCCTGGTGCTCTCTGGTTGTGCCGCGCTGGGCGCAACCACGAGTGCGCCGGGCGCGGAGATGACAATTCACTATATGCTGTAGAAGGTTGTTTTATGATGATGTGAGTTGAAATTGTTGGATATGATGTGATGATTAGTAGATAATAATGTTGAACTATAATTAATTATGTTGCTAAAAGTTGTATTGTCTTGAATGTAGAAAAGTTGTGTTGATTGTTGGATAAGTTGTTGTAGGCCGAAAGGCTGAGTTGTTGTAGGCCAAAAGGCTGAGTTGTTGTAGGCCGAAAGGCTGAGTTGTTGTAGGCCGTAAGGCTGAGTTGTTGTAGGAGATCTCCGAGTTGATATGCATGATGACGCATTGTATGTTTTTGGATGTTTATGGATGATTATAGTGTAAGGATTGATGGGGTGCATATTGATGAAGTGTTGATAAATTATAGTTGTTCTTGTTACTTAAATCTTCTTTTATGTGGATTCTTCTTATGCTAGCTTACCCTTTTTGTTTTTCATGTGGTTGGACTGTGATGATCATACTATGTATGGGAGCAGAGCAGGGATAGGTGGTGGACAGGGGTGAGTCTGTAGCTGACAGGTGGAGCTGAGTTCTTTTGATGTTTCGTTTGTTTCAGACACTTGGCATGGTGGCTTTTGATGTAAATTTTTGTATTGTACGCCCTAACCCTAGTCGGATTGGGATACACTACAAGAAAAATACAAAATAGCGACCGAAATTAGCGACCGAATTTTATCGGTCGCTGTTTAGCGACCGAATTAGCGACTGATTAAAATAGTGACTGATTTAGCGACCAAAATTTATCAGTCGCTGTTTAGCGACCGATTTAGCGACTGAAATTTTTCAGTCGCTATTTTGCGACCGAATTAGCGACGGATTAGAGTGGTAGCGAGAAAATCGGTCGCTAAATCGGTCGTTATTTACTTGTGTTTCATGAAAATATAATTTGCGACGGAGCGACCAATTTTGAAAATAATTATCAAACAATTGCGACCGAATTAAATTCGGTCGCTAATACTGAACTTTTGAATTTTTTAGCGACCGATTAAATTTCGGTAGCTAAATTTTTTTTATTAAATTTTGAACCAATGTGACTTTCACGCATTTTTCAACTAAAATTACAAAGCTAGGATTCGATCCCTGGTTGTGGGGGTTATGAGCCAGCAGCCATACCGTTATACCAACTTGATTTCTTAGTATTCTTGGGAAAGTAATATATATATATAATACAGAAGCTTATAATTTTTATTATCTTATAATTTAATATTGGATTTCTTTTGATTATAAAACATAGTAAATAAAATCTAAAATTTGTATTAGTTTATTTGATAAAAATATTTAATTAATTTTAATATATAATAAATTTAATATCAAAATATTTATTTGGATTTGAGTTATAATTATTATAATTTTTTTGATTTAATATTAGATATCTTTTGATTATAAAATATAATAAATAAAATCTAAAATCTGTAGCAATATCTTTATACAAATATTTAATATCAAAATATTTATTATAATTTTAATTATGATTTTTATAATCTTTTGATTTAATACTGGATTTCTTTTGATTATAATATTTTAATGTGTTTTATTTGAAATACCAGTTAAAATATTTTATTATCTTTTTATTTTAATTTATTATAAAATAATTAGAATATTTAATTTAGTATTATTAAAAAATAACCATTATAAGATTTAATTTATTTAATTTCATTATTTATTATAATACTTTTAGTCATTGTATTGATAAAAAAAATAATTTTAATTAAAATATATTTAAAAATATTTTAGTTAATTTATTATCATTCACTTACTTTATTAAAAAGTGATAAAATATAATTTATTTTCAATTAATTTAATAAATAAAAACTTTAAAATATATATTTAAAATGTGTAACAATTTCTTAATAGTGAGAACTAATTAATTACCTCACGCTTTCTTTCCTCCAAGTCTTTTTCTTGATTTTCTTTTCTTAATATGTGTCATTTTTTACGGTGTTAATACGTACGCACGTTTATAATCATTTAATAGCAGAAAATGAGAATATCAACTTCTTAATTTAGTTTTCGAGGATAAATCATAATTAATATACAAATACTACTCATTTCAGATCAAGGAAAACAACAAATTTTCTTTTGGTGCATTAACAAAACAACCATTTGCCATAACACGTGTTTTAACAATTTCTATTGTTTCTCCCTTATCATTTGAAATTTGTCATGAGCAGAGGTGTTAAAATTGATTCAGCTCATTGGTTTAATTACTAGAGTGGGTTAAGCTCTCATAAACTGTTATGTTTATTGTTTTACCGACTAGTATATTGTAAAAATAAAATCTCCATGTATGTTTTGTGTGATTAAAATAAGGAATAATATTCTCTTTTTAAATTTTTAATAGTATATTGCTTTTATGGAAGAGCATATACGACAGCATGATGAGCAGATGCAATATATACTACGTCATCTCAACATTGACCCTTTAAGGCCAACTCCTCCTGCACCGAGTACTACCCTAGATGATCCTGACCATGCTGTTATGATGCTCTTGATGACATAGCAGAAGACCCTTAATTAAGCTTCTTTATTTTACTTGTTTCAGGATATTTTATTGTATTTGACTATTACTTTGTTCAAGTTTAAACGTTTTATGTTATTATTGTGTTTTTAGCATACTATATTGACATACTTATATTTTATTTAGTTTTCACTATAATATAAATTTTCTTTGATAAGATTTTGTCTTTTAGTATGTTCTAGTTTATTATTATAAATTGTGTAATAAATATATTGTTAATTTCATATTCGTTAATTAACAGGTATAAATTTATAATTAAAAAAGAATTTAAAAATACTGGTATATTTTAGCGACCGAAATAGCGACCAAAATTATTTGTAGTTAATTCAAGTTATTAGCGACTAAAATAGTGACCAAAATAATTGGTAGCTATTTCAATTTTTTAACGACCGAAATAGCGACCGATTTTATTCGTATCTATTTCAGGTTTTTAGCAACCGAAATAGCGACCGATTTTATCCGTACCTATTTCAGTTGTTTTTAGCGACCGAAATAGCGACCAATTTTATCCGTACCTATTTCAGTTTTTTAGCGACCGATTTAGCGACTGATTTATAAAATGTTTTTATTAAATAAATACAAAAATTAGCGACGGAAATTGCTACCAAAAAATTCGGTCGCAAAATTGGTCTCCAAAAGTTAAGAGACCAAAATTTTAGCGACGGATTTTTATTGGTTAGCGACTGATTTTTCGGTCGCTAAATTGCGACGGAAAAAATTTCGGTCGCTATTTGAAATAGCGACCAGGGTTTTAGCGACGGATTTTTTCGGTCGCTATTTCGGTCGCTGAATGAAATAGCGACTGAATTTACCTAAATAGCGACCGATTTTGGTAGTAGCTAAAACTTGATTTTTTTGTAGTGATATTTGTATATATTTATATTCTAGATCCTATATTTATATACTCGTTCTATTCTGTCTAGTGTTTCCGGTGTGTTGTGGGTGTGAGTGTAGTGGCCTGCCAGGTCGTTACAATATTTCTATAATTTATTTTTATTATTTTTAAACTTTAATATTTTTAGTATTTTTAAACCCTCATCTTCATGAAATTATATATAGATAATATATATAATTTAGTATTTCAAAATATATTTAGGCTGAATATTTGTTATAAATAATTAAAATTTATAATAAATTATATATAGATAAATATTATAATTCAATATATAAATTATATTTAAAATTTATATAAATTGATATTTAAAATATATAAATTATATTTTAAATTTATGATAAATAATCTATATAATAATAAGATATTATTTTATTAATTTATAATTTATTTTAAAATATTAAAATTAAATTTATAAATAATTATGAAAAATAAAAGGTTAAAAATCAGATTAAAAAAGAAGTTAAAAACTTCTTAAAACTCTCAACAAAAAATCCTAAATATATTTACTTCAAATAAAAATTCTTATTTAATGTATAAATATTCATCATTAATATATAAAGACATTAATTTTACTTATTTTCTAAAAATCTCTTAAAATAGATCAAACTAAAATTTTTACTATAATCTATTTAGTTTAAAAGTATAGGCTACAAGTTATTTAAAAAAAAACTTATATTACATTTAAAATATTGATTTATTTAAATAAAAATAAATAATAATAAATTAAACAGTGTCAAAAAAATTTTAACTTACAAAAGATACACAGCATAAACTTATGACGAGTTTAACTTTATTTAAAAGTTAATTAATTAAAATTAATTTAGATATATGATTAAATATTATAAAAAAACTAATAATTAAATTATATATTATATTATTATTATACATAATAATTATTAAATTGAGAATATATATATATGATCAATGTATTTTAATTAAATTTTAAAGTAATATATAAGCTCTAATAATGGATGTCCCCATTTTCTGAATATGCAGAGACATATATATTTCTGTTCTAAAGATTAATTAATTAAGTTAAATATAATTAAATGAAAAGAGAAAAAAAAATTAAATAAAAAATTTTAA
This sequence comes from Cajanus cajan, assembly GCF_000230855.2. Classification (NCBI taxonomy): domain Eukaryota; kingdom Viridiplantae; phylum Streptophyta; class Magnoliopsida; order Fabales; family Fabaceae; genus Cajanus; species Cajanus cajan. The sequence goes on from NC_138518.1 coordinate 55,215,349, forward strand.
TTTTTTAAAAAATAATTACGTGAAAAGGAAACGTTACTTTTAAAAAATTAATTTTATTAAATAGAAAATAATTAAATAACATAAAAATATTAATTTTAAAAAATAATTTAAATATATTAATTATATCTTCTTAAAAATATTTTTATTTAATCACAAATTCTTGTTAATTGTCGATTACAGTTAACTATATCTTCTTTAAAAAAAAATACTACTTCCTTCCGTCTTTATATAGCTCCTTTTCATACACTATTTTAATTACATAAACTATATATTTTCTAAAAAATATTACTTTCGTTAAACATTTTCTTATACTTTTCATACACTGTTTTAATTACATAAACTATATATTTTCTAAAAAATATTACTTTCGTTGAACATTTTCTTATACTTTTCGATTAATTATACCTTCTCTAAATTATTTTTATTTCATTAATTTTTTAAAAAATAATAAATATTTAAAAATAAGATAAAATTTGTTTAATTTAAATATTAATTAATTAAGTAAAAATAATTGAATAAAAAAGATATATTTAGTTTTAAAAATGCTTAATTAATTGAAAATAATTAAATATTATTAGAATAGAAAAGGGGAAAAAATCACATAGATGATCCTGTTTCAAAGATTAATTAAATAAAAAATCAAAAAAGTTAATTTAAATTTTTAATTAAATATTATTAGAATTGAATAATAATTAAAAATTCTTAAAAATGCATATGGAACGGCCTGTTCTGAAAGCAGAACGGCCCGTTCTGATGACAGTCTACGCATGTTACTTTTGCATCTAGAACGGGCCGTTCTAGATGAAAAATTAACACGTAACTAATGCAACCAGAACGGGTCGTTCTGGTATCAAAACGGCCCGTTCTGGACTCAAAACGGGCCGTTCCAGAAATCTGATTATAAAAAAAATCTCTAACTTTTATTTAGCGACCGAATTTATTTTGTCGCTATAGGGTGCATTGCTTTGTATTTAATAGCTACCGGTCGCTAAAAAAGTAAAGTTTTTTATTTAGCGACGAAAAATAATTCGGTCGCTAAATTTTTTTCAATTTAGTCGATAGGCCGTCGCTGATTCCGTCGCAAACTTTGCAATCATAACTAGCGACTGAAATAGCGACCGATTTTTTAGCGACGGATTATTTTGATCGCTAAATCGGTCGCTATTTTCTTATTAAGGATCAGTCGCTAAATCGGTCACAATTTAGCGACAGATTATTTTCGGTCGCTAATTTTGGTCACTATTTTACATTTTTCTTGTAGTGAAATAAGGGGAATCAAAAATTTCTTACTCTAGTTCATGGCATGGAATAAAAAATTAGATAGTCAAACCCACTTCATACATTAATCATACAATAGCATAAGAATAACAATCAACTATCACAATCATTTATTTATCACTACCAACACAAGTACTTGATAACAACGCATCAATCATAAGTAATTCAGACACATGCTAGTATGGAATGCGATAAACACAAACTCTCGATTTGCATGCATGTGGTACTAATCTCAATATATTTGTAATGCATATTAACGATTTGTCAATTTGTTGATTTGCATGCATATGATACATGTCACACAGACTCTTTCATATTATGAATTCAATGTATACATATGTCCAACAATTTGCCACACGTACGATTTGTCATACTTAAAATAGTTATTAATCATACATACCTATTACCATATATACAATTTTCCAACATCGTTCCATTTGCAACATTCATTCATCATAACATCACAATTTCACATTCACTCATCATACTCAATCATATCCATCAATTAGCACAAGGATCATTATGAAACCATCTAACCACATATGAAAATCTTAGCCATAATCACTAAGAGATCATCATCAAAAGTTTAGGGTTTAGGGTTTTTAAAAATTATAAATCTGTAGTATTTTAGCCTACACGAGACAACTTGACCTCTGCTCACTAATTTGATTATAACTTGTGTAACGACCGCCTAGCCGTCGCACAACAAACCGTCACCACACTGAATAGAATATGCATATGAAAGAGAAATTATATATACATAAGTCTAGCCTGGGGCTCAACAAGTCAATAAATCCAAAACTACAAAATAGCTACACCAAGTAGCCCATAAACAAAAAGTTTGCTCCTGCTATCACTTGTAGCCCTGCTATTACTCTCTAGCCTATCCCTGCTCTGCTCTCATACACGGTATGATCATTGCAGTCCAACCCACATGGAAACAAGCAAGGTATGCTAGTGAAAAGAATCAACATATAATTAAATTTATAAATAGCTTTCCACTTAACAGCACATTATTAGTCTCAATAGATTTAACATACAACACATAACAGCATACAGCTACATCTCAGCTACACAACACACTGCACACATACAACTAATATCAATCAGCAAAATCAACATCAAACAGCTTATGCGTCGTCACGCATTTCAACTTAGAGATCTCCTACAACATGGGTGAGCAGTTTAAGTGGCTAGGTCCTACCGAACCGACAACAAGAACCTTTTTAGGTTTGATAGGTAAACAGAAAATTTGGATCACTACAAAAAAAAGTCAATTTAGCCACCGAAATTAGCAACCGATTTTTTTTCATTGCTGATAGCGACATAATTAGCGACCGAATCTGATTTGGTTGCAAATTTTATTTAGCGACCAAATTTTTAGTGGCAAATAATCGGTCGTTAAAATTATAATTGTTGATTAAAATAGCGAGGGAACGGTTTCGGTCGCTAAAAAAATAAAAATATTATTATTTATAATAATTTTAGCAACCAAATTAAAATCGGCCGCTAAAATTATTATAAATAATAATATTTTTATTTTTTTAGCGACCAAATTAAAATCGATCGCTAAAAAATAAAAATATTATTATTTATAATAATTTTAGCGACCAAATTAAAATCGGTCGCTAAAATTATTATAAATAATAATATTTCTATTTTTTAGCGATCAAATTAAAATCGGTCGCTAAAAAAATAAAAATAAAATTATTATTTATAATAATTTTAGCGACCAAATTAAAATCGATCGCTAAAAAAATAAAAAAATTATTATTTATACTAATTTTAGCGATCAAATTCAAATCGGTCGCTAAAAAAATAAAAGTATTATTATTTATAATAATTTTAGCGACCAAATTAAAATAGATCGCTAAAAAAATAAAAAATATTATTGTTTATAATAATTATAGCGACCAAATTAAAATCGGTCGCTAAATATAAATTTTTTAAAAATTTAGAAATATTTTTCTTTTAAATGAAAGCAAATATAAAAATATATAATATTATTTTTATAATGATAAAAATATTAATGATAAGAAATAAAAATTAATACCCTCCCAATAAAATTAATTTATTTTTTAAAATAATACAAATTATATAATTTAAAATAGATAATTAATATATCATGATGTATTAAAAAAATGAGAAACATAATGCTATAAATGAAAATTAAATAATAATCTTTTTAATTGAATTTTTTTAAAAAAAATAGACTAATTTAAATAATAATTTATCTAGAAAATTTATTTATTTTTCTCTTGAGAAATTTATTTCTCTTTTACCATGCTTAATATTTTATTACATTATTAGATAATATGAAAATACATAATTTATTGTGCTTTCCAATTTTGTTAAGATAAATAAACTTCTTTTCATAAATCTTATTTTATGTTCAGTATTATTTTCAAAATTGACTTAAACATCTAGTTCAATTGATATAAACACTTTAGTTCCATTAAATTAAAAATAATTGGCTTATATAAAGATTAATAAAAATTTATCAAACAAATATAAAATTGATAAAATATAATTAATGTTCCATTAGTTTAATAAATAAAAATTATAAAATAAATTATATATATAAATATATACACCAATAACACATGAGATCAATTATTGAATATATGAATATGATCCCACTATGAAAAACTTATTCAACAACAACCATATTTTGAAATATTTTTATTTTTTTAATAATAAATTAATTTTTAATATAAAAATATTTATTTAAAATATATCTAATTATACATATATATTTTAAAATTATATTAATTAGATATGTATATAATAGTTTATCTTAAAAATAAATTCATTTAGATATTATAAAATATTTTGTTTTAAACATCAATTAAATAATACCTTGCTACTTATAATTTATTTAAATATTTATAAATGAATATTACATTAACTCCATTGATTATTTTAATCCTTGTCTTTAATTTTATTATATATAAAAATTATTTACCTAATATATTTTGAAATTATTTTCATCAATCTTATTTTATTTCAATTGATATTTTAAAAGTTAGGCTTAATCATTCAATTCAATTGATATAATCGTGCTAGTTTCATTGTTTAAAAGCAATTGACTTATACAAAAATTAGTAAGAATTTGTGAAACAATTATAAAATAAAATATTTTTTAGTAATTTAAAAGAATTATTATCCTTTGATTTTAATTTACTCATAGATGTTCATAGTATTTAACTTATGATACATACACCTCCTTTTTATTACAATTACACCTACTTTGTTTAAAAAGGCTAAAATTGCTGATAGTAGAGCTCGAATCCATACAAATACTTACGTGGAAAAAATCTTAAGTCTTCCCCCTTAACTAATCGGACAAACCACCCGCTAGTTCTTTTTGATCAATTTTTAATACATCACAATGCGTTTCCTTGCTTTTTTCTCTCTCAAATAGAATACGTGATTGTTTTAACGGAGTTTTTTTTTATTCGCACATTTATTTTAAAGTTTCATGTTGAAATAAAATTCCAACACAAATTAACATATTTTATAACTAATATCTGGTTTTAAACTTGATATGAAAATATTATGATATAACTTGATAAGATTTTAAATTAGTATTTTATTAATGATTGATAATTAAAAAATAAAACAAGGATAAATACATTTTTGAATTTTATATCTTAGATTTAAGATGAATAAATATATTAAGTTAATTAATAATTTATTTAAAATGTTAAAAATTAATTTATAAAAATAATATTTTAAAAGAAAAGTGTTATAATAACATAGGTGTAACTTTTACTAAGTATTACATCACTCAATAACTTTATATTAAATGTCAATTTTATAAATTCAACCATTATATTGAAAGTTTTTTACTCTTAGATCATATATACAAAATTTTATATGAATTCAAGATGATTTGATACTTCATTCTTGTAAAATAAAATTGACGTAACATATACATTTCAAAATATATTAAAATATGAGCACTTTGATTACCTTCAAGTTGTTGTTCAATTTTAACAAAACTTGAAATAAACATATAAAGTGATATGAACTTTTAATTTAACGGTTGGATTTACAAAAATTTACATTTAATATAAAGTTATTGAACAATGTAATAGTTAGTAAAAGTTATATCAGTGTTATTATAACCCTTCTCATTTTAAAATATAAAAATTATTATTTAAAATTTTAAATTTATAATAGATAATTTAAGTTGTATCATTATATTAATTTTAAATAGAAATAAGTAGATTGTTAATTATAAAAGTAAGTATATATAAATAAAGATTAATTAAATATAATATAATAATTATTATTAGTAATATAATTATTAAATATATTATTATATTTTTATAACGGTTCGGATACACCGAAATGAGAGGGATCCAAAGATAGTATAAGTATAAGATTGTATAAGTATGAGATTTTTTTGGTATAAGTATGAGATTGTATATTTGAGGATGACTTAAATGAATTAATTTGTAATACCTATACTGACAATATACATATGCCTTTCTGTAATTTATCTCATAAGAACTCCACAGTTAAGCGTGCTTGACTTGGAGTAATATAGGGATGGGTGACCTTCTGGGAAGTTTCCCAAAAATTGTGTAATTAAGGACAAAACATGCTGAAAAGTGAAGTATTGTGAAATAGAATCCTTGAGAGGCCAAATATGAGTATTTCGTAGTGACCGAATTTGCAACGTCTATAAAATTTAATAAAATAAAAAATAAATCTTTAGCGACCGATTTATTCGGTGACTATTTGGTCCCCATACACTTCAGCGACCAAAATCATTGCAACCATTTTGTGACCGAAATTTTCGGTCGCTAAACAGCGATCAAAATTTTCGGTAGCTAAACCAAAATTTTCGGTCGCTATATTGCTTTGCGACTAGGGTTTTTGTGACTACTTAAATTCGGTCGCTAATTCGGTCGCTAAGGCAAATAGCGATCGATTTTAGCAATTTAGCGACCAATTTTGGTGGTCGCCAAATCCAATTTTTTTTGTAGTGGATATCAATCCACAACTTCACGATTTCTCAAACTTTGCCACTTAAACAAGGAAGTATAGTACTATGTTAAGATAGAACAACTGGGTTTTATGCCTACCATGACATTAGCTAGCTTAACTAAGCCACCTATGGAATTAGCCTACCAACTATCCTTGAAATACTACAACCTTCCGATACTCAGTTATAGGAACTAAGTTCCCGACTTCGTACTTTACTCGATTGGCTGCTTGTAATCGGTATAGCTCGACCTGGCCCCTATACCGTGGTTGCTTTGTACATGTGTGCCTCGACCTTGCCCACACACGGGACCAACTAAATACTAAAGGAGAACAACACAATGACCACTCCAAGGGACAGCTTCCTAAGGAGGGTTTTCAACAAATTGGGCACTGAGAGCACCACAACTTCCTCAATCCACATAATGGGATGAGCAACTTCGAAAACATATCCTCTAGTCCTAGTGATCAACAACTCATCATTACAGCTTAAACAGCTCACATTCAACAACACAGCTCAACAATTTAGATAGCATGTTCAACATTCAGCACAACTCAACTTAATAGCATTAACAGCTTAAACTACATACATTCCAGCTCAACTTAACATCATTAATCAGGATAAACATTATACAACATTTTCAAAGTTATAGAAAAAAACACCTTCACGCCCGGCGCAATAAAACTTGCGCCTGGCCTGGACCCAACCCGAGAGCTCTAAGGCTCTTACACGACCAGAGCAATACCAATTGCGCCCAGCACAATAGGAGTCAGTGACTCCCATGCCCGGCGTACCAAACTCACGCTCGGTGCAAGTAAGACAGAGACCTCACCAAGGTCTCACTACCGACACGCTCATTCTGTGCCCGGTGCCACCCAGGTAGAGACCCTTATGGAGTCTCGACGCTCGACGAGATTGAATCATGCCCGGTGCCATGCCAGTATGTTAAGTCTCAATTTTACCTCTTTTTGGATGAGACTTATTGAACAAATTCCACTCATTCTCTGAACCATTGCAATGTAATTGTTTTCTTTTTGGTTCATTTTGTGTGCACATATAACTAACCCAATTTCATCTAACAATACCTTAATCCACCTCATTTTTTGTGCAGGTATTGAGTGAAGAGTGGAAAGTTGAAGATCCTTAGGATTGGAAATCTAAGGAGCTAAGGAGCAGAGCAGAGTGGCTGCGTCGGGCGCAAGATGAACCGCGCCGAGCTTGAGAAGAACAAAGCACCAATCTCTGCAAGTTCACCTGCGCCAGGCGCGAGACTACCCGCGCCGGGCATGATCGAGACAGAGAGTATTTGAACTCTCTGGAAGACGTTGCGCTGGGCGTAAAAGGAAATTGCATCGGGCTTACACTGAGGCAGATAGTGTTCAAAAGAGCCTGCGCCGGGCGCGGAGACTTACGCACCTGGCGCGAAACCCTAATCTGATCTCCCAAGCTCGTATTTGAAGCCATTTTCGAGGGAGAAACCCTCATTCTCACATTGGGCGCCTCCAGGAGCTGCGGAAGGGATTCCCAGGGCTTGGGATCGTCTGTGTGCGGATCTTTCCTTCGGTTCTTCACTTCCTCTTCCATCTCTATTTTGTTTTCACCCTCATTTTGAGTGGTTTTACCCATTTTTGTGGGGTTAGATGTAACCAACGAATCCTATTGTAATCCTTACGTTTTCTATGATATATATATATATATATATATATATATGTTGTTCATTCATTGTTGTGTTTGTTTCTATTCTTAATGCTTGCTTTGGATTGATCACCCTTTGCATGATTTAAGGTTCCATTGAGTATTGGGAAATACCATTGAAACTAGTTCTGGAACATATGCCTAGTGGATATTGTATCTAGGGATAGAGCTTGACCCATTAGTAGTCTTAAACCCTAGTCCGTAATGCGGGTGTAGGTATTGGGTACTCAAGGGATTGATATTCAATATCCGCACCTAGGCTCTTTCTCTAAGGGATTAGGTTTGTGTAAACTTATGGGTTGACTAAGCAATGTATGTAACAAGAGATTAAGGATTCAGTAGTGTAACGTTCGGTGAAGTCTAACCCCCACAACCTCACAATACCACAATACCATTTCTTACCTCTTCCATTCTAAATCAATTATTTTTATAGTTTTGACATTCCAATAGTCATAACTTTGAATTCACTTCACAAACTATGAAATTGGAAGTATTCTTTAGTCACAAATAGTCAATAAATGCTTATTTTACCTTCTAATCCCTGTGGATACGATATTTTTACTACTTGAACGGCCGGTATACTTGTCGTGTTTGAGACCGTTAATGGAAGTTAACTGATATATAGATTTAAACAAAAGTGTTTTAACAGAAATCTCAACAAGTTTTTGGCGCCGTTGCCAGGGATTAGAAAGGAAATTTAGTATTTATAGCTATTTGTGATTTAATCCTTTATTGTTTTTGTTATTTTTTATGGTGGCAATGCACGTTGAGGCTAACCTGTGTACTCTAGTCTTCTGTTTTCTCTTGTATGCAAGGTATTATTTGAACTAGAGTGACTCATTCTTCTGAGCCATTGTTGAGCAATTATGAGGTTGAGCACATGGCAAGGAGGAATTACAACAACAGGAGGAGAAGGAGAACTGGAGCAATTCAAGTTGGTCACCGTCAAGCTCGGGACAGTAAACAAGCGCTTCCTGGGAGGCAACCCAGAGATCTGAACTGTGTTTTAGATTTTGTGTTGCATGTTGTTCTGTGTTATATGTGTTGTTTTGTATTATGTGTTGTGTTTTGTGTTATATGTTGTTTTGTGGTATATGTTGTTCTCTGTTATGTGTTAGTTGTTAGAATCATGTTTGAGTGGGTAAATATAGGGTACATCTTGTTTGGAGTGTGAGGAATGAGGTAACTCTATTTTCGGGTGGTTATAACGCCTCCTTTCAAAGCAAATTTAGGCAAAACTGACTATATCAGGGTTACGCGCCCAGCGCGTTTTACCTCGCGCCCAGCGCAAGACTCGAATTGTGGTCTCTGGAACCACCACGCCGGGCGCAATTGAAATTGCGCTCAGCACGATATCAGTCACACCCGGCGCGATATCAGAGTTGAAACCTCTATGATTTTTTACTGATAACAAGCCCGGCGCACCTATGTCGCGCCCGACGCGCACTCTCCTGATACCCCATATTTATTTGTTTTCAATCATGCTTCTTTGTGTTTGTTTGTTGTGTTTAATTTTGGTCTGAGGATGTTCTTCATCTTGGTTATAATTGCATGGTCATCACTGTGTTTAATTGTTATGCTCACCATGTTCTTTCATAATTATTCTCTTTCACCACTTCTGGTTACTAGGACTTTCAGGCATATACTGATTGGCCTGGGGACCAGGCTTCTAAGTTTGGGGGAGTGGAGCTGCTAATGCAGATGCGGTGTAGCACCTCTTGAGGATGATGACCAGATGGGATGGAAACAAATGGAGTTCACCTTAGTTTACCTCTGTTTGCAATTTATTTCTTTTTTCTCTGTTTGTTATTTTTAGTATTTTAAATTATTTCTGGATTACTCTGGTTGGTCATTTTTTGTGAATATTCTGCGTTAGCACGGTGTTTAATCTTGTTGATACTTGCTTTGCTTGTGGTCGATTCTGGATTGTGGTTTGCTTGATGTTTATGGTGTGTGTACCTTAGACATTTTCAAGTCACGTTAGATCTTTAGTTCATGACTAGTTGCATACGGGTTTCAATGTTGATCATAGAACTAAGCTAAGTTTGATAATTTGTGGATGCATAGCCAGGTGAGGTTGGAGCCTAAACACTAATGAGTAAACTACGCTTAAGTTGCATGATAGACTTTGCTTGAGTTTCCCTGGTGGTTTGCTTATGTTGTGCATTTATATGATCAAGGCATTCATATCTTTTATTTTGTTAACCTTCTAAGCCAAAAGCCATCTCCACTTTTCACTTGACCCATACCTTCCTAAGCCTAAACACCACACCTTCCACTTGTCCCAAACCATGAAAAAAAAATTAACCATAACCCTTGCTTTGGTTAAGAGAGCAAACTGATGATATCAAATAAGTTTGGGGGAGTTGAAGAATGGGGAATTTTGGGAAGAAGAAAGTATGTGGTCAGCCATTACAAAATATATATATAAAAAAAAATATTAAGATGCAAAAGAATAAATATGCATCTCATAAAGGCTAATGGCTTGGATCCGGTTAAGGGCATGTGCAAAATGTTGTATGAGGGTATGGAGAGGGACATCATTGTAAAATCTTATTTGCTCTCTTAAGGTATAGCACCTTCAATCCTTGAAAAATCATAAAATAGTTATTGCTTGACCTAGATTTGCCCTAATAAAGACCTTGTGATAATTGCTTGCATTTGTTTTACCACTGGTTTCATTTGGAAACGAAGAGCAAAGTTGAATCATGTGGCGTGAGTAGTAGACTAGAGAGAAACACTCACCCTATACACTAGTTTGCATAGAGAGAAACACTTTCCTAGTGAGGATGCATACACAGATAGTCACTACTTTTCTCAGCTCTTTGATCTCTTTCAAAACCTTTGTTTGCCCCTTGTCATGTTCTATTGCAATAATTGTGGCTGGAAATCCATCTTAGGTTCATGCTTGCGAAAAGATAACACAAGTGAACTAGGATGTAGAACTTAACACACTTGCATTGCTTGTTATTTGCTAGATTGATTACCTTTTGCTTGAGGACAAGCAAGGTTCTAAGTTTGGGGGAGTTGTTAAGTCTCAATTTTACCTCTTTTTGGATGAGACTTATTGAACAAATTCCACTCATTCTCTGAACCATTGCAATGTAATTGTTCTCTTTTTGGTTCATTTTGTGTGCAGATATAACTAACCCAATTTCATCTAACAATACCTTAATCCACCTTATTTTTTGTGCCGGTATTGAGTGAAAAGTGGAAAGTTGAAGATCCTTGGGATTGGAAATCTAAGGAGCTAAGGAGCAGAGCAGAGTGGCTGCGCCGGGTGCAAGATGAACCGCGCCGGGCTTGAGAAGAACAGAGCACCAATCTCTGCAAGTTCACCTGCGCCAGACGCGAGACTACCCGCGCCGGGCATGATCAAGACAGAGAGTATTTGAACTCTCTGGAAGACGTTGTGCCGGGCGTAAAAGGAAATTGCGCCGGGCTTACACTGAGGCAGAGAGTGTTCAAAAGAGCCTGCGCCGGGCGCGAAGACTTACGCGCCGGGCGCGAAACCCTAATCTGATCTCCCAAGCTCGTATTTGAAGCCATTTTCGAGGGAGAAACCCTCATTCTCACATTGGGCGCCTCCAGGAGCTGCGGAAGGGATTCTCAGGGCTTGGGATCGTCTGTGTGCGGATCTTTCCTTCGGTTCTTCACTTCCTCTTCCATCTCTATTTTGTTTTCACCCTCATTTTGAGTGGTTTTACCCATTTTTGTGGGATTAGATGTAACCAACGAATCCTATTGTAATCCTTACGTTTTCTATGATATATATATATATATGTTGTTCATTCATTGTTGTGTTTGTTTCTATTCTTAATGCTTGCTTTAGATTGATCACCCTTTGCATGATTTAAGGTTCCATCGAGTATTGGGAATTACTATTGAAACTAGTTCTGGAACATATGCCTAGTGGAGATTGTATCTAGGGATAAAGCTTGACCCATTAGTAGTCTTAAACCCTAGTCCGTAATGCGGGTGTAGGTATTGGGTACTCAAGGGATTGATATTCAATATCCGCACCTAGGCACTTTCTCTAAGGGATTAGGTTTGAGTAAACTTATGGGTTGACTAAGCAATGTATGTAACAAGAGATTAAGGATTCAGTAGTGTAACGTTTGGTGAAGTCTAACCCCCACAACCTCACAATACCACAATACCATTTCTTACCTCTTCCATTCTAAATCAATTATTTTTATAGTTTTGACATTCCAATAGTCATAACTTTGAATTCAATTCACAAACTATGAAATTGGAAGTATTCTTTAGTCACAAATAGTCAATAAATGCTTATTTTACCTTCTAATCCCTGTGGATACGATATTTTTACTACTTGAACGGCCGATATACTTGCCGTGTTTGAGACCGTTAATGGAAGTTAACTGATATATAGATTTAAACAAAAGTGTTTTAACGGAAATCTCAACACAGTACCCAAAATTTTGAGTCACTATCTGATATCACGCCCAGCTCGGTTCTCCCCACGCTTGGCGTGAGCCATCCAGGGACTTCCATTCCCAACCTCGCCCGGCGCAACCAACCTTGCACTCGACATGCTTGAATAATGGAGCTCTCTGATGGACACACGCCCGACGCAATTTCAAACAGTAACCCTCACCACTTTGAAAATTTCACCCAAAACCTGCAAAATTAGTCAACTCAAACACATGCAACCCATCAAATGAACTACATTTACAGCATTCAACTCAAAAACCATCTCTTTTTCAACATGCAACCATCAAACGCATAAAAATCCCCATTTTCCCCAATTTTCCCGAAACCCCAAAAATGCATAACTCTTCAAATTCGGCCATCAATCTCCTAAATTCAAGCATTACATGAGTTCTTTAACCGATTTACAAGCAATCCACACGAAACCTAACTTCCCTTACCTCGGAGAAGAAGAATCCAAGCTTCCGGGGAAGAGGAGGAGAAGAAGAGAAATGGAAGTAGGAAGAAAGGACCGGTGCTCTCAGCTAGCTCCTTGCTCAGCACCTACAAACAAAGCAATCACCACAAGGAAGTTTGAGAAAAGGAATGGGATAGAGTAAAGTGAAGGAAGAGATGGAAAATGAGAAGGGAAGGGTTTTGAGGAGTGGGAGGTGCGGGTCTTACAACTTGAGTTCTAGCCTCCTTTTTGGGTGACTATAGTGTCATTGAAAAGCTAACTTAGGCCTACAACTCTTATGAATAACACAACCTAATTCGGCCATCTAAAGGCTCTCGCAATGCTTATAAGTGTCAGATGTTATATTTCACCCACAAAATATGAGACTCATCTTGTGACTAACATAATTCACTCATTTCTTATCATTTTTATGTAATTATTGCATCTAATCCAAAAGTATACTTTCTAACCCAACAATTGGAATTTAATTTCCTTAATCACATACTTAGAAACCACATAAATATCAAGGTATATTCGTATCAAAATTTTCAGAATTAGGCACAACTCATATCTAGACTCTCTCTCCAAAACCAATTGATAAAAACACATATTAAAGCCTAATATTAGTCTATCACACCATCAATTACACAAATTCAATCTTAATTTCACATAATTACATACTCATAATATCTTCTCATACAATTACCCAAATGCATTCCCTTAGGATTTCGATAGGAACCCACCAACAACTCAAATCACATCAACAAACATCAATACACGAAATTAATCATAGATAATCATAATTACAATAATTACAAGGGTAAAAGAATCATAAGGAAGACTAAAATTTAATTAAAAATGGAAAATATTTGGGAACGTTTAAGCCATCTACTATTTTAAATAAATACAAAACCGCAATGTTTATGCCTAAATTTGACAACATGACCTTTGCTTACTAATTTATTCATAACTTGAGTTATAGACCTCCTTTTTAGATTATTCCAATGGAATTTGAAACATAACATCCAAGGCTACAAATTTTATGAAGATCACAAAACCTATATATATATATATCTTCCATTTAAGTCTACTAAAAAAGCTTACAACATATGCATGTTACATTTGTAACACCCCAGTTTTCCAAAATGGTTACTATTATTATTATGATATTTGGTAGTTATCTTTTATTCCAAATGTAGCTAATTCATACTCCATTTATGCTTAATTATAGGCTTTAGAAATATATGTATATTGTTGGGCTTAATTAGATAGTTGTAAACTTTCTTTTCAATAAAATCGTTTTCGCTGGGCTGACTGGCAAACCTCGGTGTTTAGGGCATTTGGGCTGTGATGGTCCAAATGATGCAAAATTGGTGTCAATGGAAATCTAAGAGAAAAACGCACAACTTTTACAGAAATAGCCATTTGCAAAATCGGTCGTTTAGGAGGTCAAAATTGGAATTTGATTGATACAATTGTTTCTCGCTGGACTGATTGGCAAGCCTCGGTTTGTGGGGTATAACTTGGTCGGTGGTTGTTCAAATGATACAAACTTGGTGGCTATGGAAAGATAAGAGAAAATCCTACAACTTTCATGAAGGAAATATTTTCAGATTCGGCTGTCTATAAGGTCCAAATCAGTAGCTAAAGTCGATGAGGAAAAGAACATGGCACCAACTCCATTAATTCATCCCACCAACTTTAATAATTCATCTCACTAATTCATTCCACTTAGTTTTGTCTAAGATTTTTTCATTATTTTCCATTTTTTAATGTGTCTTGAAGGCTATAAATAGCCCTTCACTTCTCCATTGCAAACCATCCCTCAATTCTCATTCTCTCTTCTCTTATACTCTCTTCTTCTCCTCTTCTTCTCTTTGAAGACCTAGAGGAATCCATAGGAGGTGGTTCTATCCTAGTAGAAGGAGCCTAGAGGAGGAAGCTCTTCTTTAGTTTCAGCGCTTGTCATCCAGGTAAGGGGGGGAGTGAGAAACCTCGCTCTGGGTGTGGGATTGTATGCTGGGTAGTGGGATTGGCTCCCAATCCTGTGTTTGTTATATGTCATATTGTTTGTATGTTCTAATTGCTTGGTTGATATACGTGTATGAATAGAAACTATGTTGAGACTATGATTGTGAAAGTTGTGAATATGATGTGATAATGTGAATGTGATGATATGATATGATGATAATATGATATGATGTGATGATGAAATGTGATGATGTGAAATGACCATGAGATAATATGAAATATGATTGAGACATGAGATATGAAATGTGATAATATGTTAATGAGATATGAAATGACCATGGAAAGTGATAAAGTAATATGAGAATGCATAGAGTCTTGTTTGACATGCATCATATGCATACAATACTCCAGGTGTGCCGCTGAGGCCGCATACCCACGACTAACAAGGTGTACCTTTGGGTCACTCACGATATGATAACCAGGTGTACCTTTGGGTCACCCACGATATGATAACTAGGTGTACCTTTGGGTCACCCACGATATGATAACCAGGTGTACCTTAGGGTCACCCACGATGATATGAGAATCTTCCGTATGGCGCCACATGCATGCATTTGTGAGTCTAGTCAAGAAAACCAATGCATGATATATGTGCAAATATGAGATATTGTTATTTTACGTATGTATTGTTTGTGTTTGGCTATCTAGTATATATTCCTACACTGTGAGCCGAGTGAGATGTTTTCTCACTCCCTTTTTCTTTGTGTTGTTTTTCTTTAACCGTTATACAGGTGATTCTCAGCATGAGGCTGAGGATGTTGGTGGTGAAGCTTAGGCTTCTTTATGGGCTATGCTCTGATAGGACATGTGACATCGGGGTATAGATAAGATTAGATTAGGTTGTTAAGGTTATTTTAAATTACTTTGAAAACTTTGAGATTTATTTCTTTGTAATTTCCGCTGATTATGTTTGTTAAAAATGTGATACTCTGTAAACATGTTTGATTATTAGAGTTATATTATTTAAATTTATTGATTTATGATATGCGGGGTAGAGGGTGTCACATTTAGTGGTATCAGAGCAGGTCGATTCTATCGGCCGTGAGTTATGTTTTTAACATGTTTATTTGATAAATGAATTGATTGTGAGATCTATAATGTTGGTATGATGCTTGCCTATGTCTATTAATTGTATTATTTCTTTAGAATATGGCTGGTAGAAATGATCGTGCGATTGCTGATGCTCTCCAAGCATTAGCCCAAGCTATGAACAACAATAATATGAATGGAGTTGCTCCTAACTGGTTGGAGCAATTTCAGAGGAATAATCCACCCACTTTCAAAGGAGGTTATGACCCAGATGCCGCCATGAATTGGTTATCAGAGATCGAGAAAATCTTTAATGTTATGGATTGTCCCCTTACAGAGAGAGTGAAGCTAGCCACCTTCATGCTGACAGCTGATGCTTACTTTTGGTGGGAAGGAGCACTTCGGAGGATAATTGATGGAGGCGTGCACTTGAATTGGGAGAACTTTAAAAGAGTATTTCTTGAGAAATATTTTCCCGATGATGTGAGAAGTAGGAAGGAAATGGAATTCCTTGAACTCAAACAAGGAAATGATACTGTGGAAGCTTATGCTGCCAAATTTGATGCTTTGGTCTGCTACTGTACACACTACCATGGTGAGAATGGTGAAAGGGCCAAATGCATAAAGTTTGTAAATGGTCTGCGTCCTGAAGTGAAAACAACAATTAACTATCAGGAGATATATCATTTTCCCATTCTGGTCAATAAGTACAGCATTTATGATCGTGACAACCGTGCTCGTGCTGCTTTCTATAAAGGAGCTGGAGGTCCTACTCGTACAGTGAATCCTAGTACTTCTGGTAGGAGTAAGCCTTATTCCACTTCTACAAGATTTCAAGGGAGTATGTCTACTACTAATAGAAGTAAACCCTTTACTAAAGAACCCACTGTGAATACTATTGGAAGTGTTGGAGGATCTACTTTTTCAGGGAGGTGTGGGAAGTGTGGACGTGTTGGTCATAACAAGTCAGAATGTCGTGACAAGGAGATTACCTGTTTCAACTGTAGTGGTAAAGGACATATTAGCACTCAATGTCCTGAACCACCAAGAACACGTGTCGTTGGATCAGGATCGCAAACCGAACGACCAAAGACTGTAGGAAGAGTATTTGCTCTTAGTGGTGTTGAAGCTGCTCAGTCAGAAAATTTGATACAAGGTACTTGTTTCATAGCTGAGACTCCTTTTGTTGTACTATTTGATTCTGGTGCAACTTATTCCTTTATTTCCATCTCTTGTGTCCAAAAACTGAAATTGCCTGTGTCTTTGTTAAATTTTGATTTAGTTGTTGAAACCCCTACTAATGGTTCAGTAACTACATCCCTAGTGTGTTTAAAATGCCCTTTGACAATTTCTGATAAACAGTTTCTAGTTGACTTAATCTGTCTACCTCTTAGTCAATTAGATGTAATCCTTGGTATGGATTGGCTATCTTCTCACCATGTTCTTTTAAATTGCTTTGATAAATCCATTTCATTTGGTGAATGTAAGAGTACGGAATTTCTTAGTGCTTCTAACATTAAAACTTGTTTAAAGGAAAATGAAAGGGTATACATGATCTTATCTTCATTAACAGTTGAGACTGAGAGTAAGCTAGATAAGATTCCCTTAGTGAGAGAATTTCCAGAAGTATTTCCTAAGGATGTGTCTAGTTTACCACCTGAGAGAGAGATTGAGTTCAGTATAGACTTAGTGCCAGGTACCGCACCCATATCTATAGCACCATATAGGATGTCTCCTAAAGAGTTAGTTGAGCTTAAGAAACAGATAGAGGAACTACAAGAGAAACAATTCATTAGGCCTAGTGTTTCACCTTGGGGAGCGCCTGTTCTATTGGTCAAGAAGAAAGATGGGAGCATGAGATTGTGCATAGATTATAGACAATTGAATAAGGTAACCATTAAGAATAAGTATCCATTGCCTAGAATAGATGACCTTATGGACCAGCTAGTTGGGGCTTGTGTGTTTAGTAAGATAGATTTGAGATCAGGTTATCACCAAATCCGAGTGAAATCCGAGGATATCCCAAAGACTGCTTTTAGGACCCGCTATGGGCACTATGAGTATTTAGTGATGCCTTTTGGTGTGACTAATGCACCTAGTGTTTTCATGGACTACATGAATAGGATCTTTCACCCTTACTTGGATAGATTTGTAGTGGTCTTCATAGATGATATTCTAGTATATTCTAAGAATAGGGAGGAGCATGCTGAGCACCTTAGGATCGTTCTTCAAACCCTTAAGGAGAAACAGTTGTATGCTAAATTGGCAAAATGTGAATTTTGGTTGGAGAGTGTAAATTTTTTAGGACATGTGATATCCAAGGATGGGATAGCTGTAGATCCTTCTAAGGTAGAGGCGGTTCTTGAATGGAAAACACCTAAGTCAGTTTTTGAGATTAGGAGTTTTCTAGGACTAGCTGGGTATTATAGGAGATTTATAGAGGGTTTTTCTAAATTAGCTTTACCTTTGACCAAATTGACTAGGAAAAACCAACCTTTTGTGTGGGACTCTAAGTGTGAAGAGAGTTTTCAAGAACTTAAGAAAAGACTAACTAGTGCCCCTGTGTTAGTATTACCTGACCCTAGCAAGACTTTTGAGGTATTTTGTGATGCTTCCAAATCAGGTTTAGGTGGAGTACTTATGCAGGAAAGAAGGGTAGTAGCCTATGCATCTAGACAACTTAAAACCCATGAACAGAACTATCCTACTCATGACCTTGAGTTAGCTGCTATAGTTTTTGTACTTAAGTTGTGGAGGCACTACTTGTTTGGCTCTAGATTTGAGGTGTTTAGTGATCATAAAAGCCTTAAGTACTTGTTTGACCAAAAAGAATTAAATATGAGACAGAGAAGATGGTTAGAGTTTCTTAAGGACTATGACTTTCAGTTGAACTATCACCCCGGCAAAGCTAATGTGGTAGCTGACGCTTTGAGTAGGAAATCCTTGAGAATTTCTTCTTTAATGATGAGGGAATTGCACATGATTGAGGAATTTAGGGATATGAGTTTAGGGTGTGAGCTAACTCCTAAGAGTATTAGGTTGGGAACCTTGAAGGTGACTAATAACTTGATAGATGAAATTAGAAAAGGTCAGAAGGTAGATCCTTTCTTATTGAGTCAAGCTGAGAAGTTGAATCAAGGTGTGGAAAGTGAATTTAGAATTGGAATAGATGGAGTATTGAGATTTAGGGATAGGTTGTGTATTCCTGGTGTGCCTGAACTTAAGAGAACAATTCTTGAAGAAGGACATAGGAGTAGCCTTAGTATTCATCCTGGAGCCACTAAGATGTACCAAGACCTTAAGAAGATGTTTTGGTGGCCTAAGATGAAGAAGGAAGTGGAGGAATTTGTGTATGCCTGTCTAGTATGTCAAAAAGCTAAGGTAGAACACCAAAAACCTTCAGGTTTGATGCAACCTTTGGATGTGCCTGTATGGAAATGGGATAGCATCTCTATGGATTTCATAGTTGGGTTACCTAAAACTACGAAAAACTTAGATGCTATATGGGTTATTGTAGATAGATTGACTAAGTCTGCCCATTTTATTCCCATTAACATTAGATACTCTTTGGAGAGACTAACCAAGTTGTACATAAGTGAGATTGTGAGATTGCATGGGGTTCCTACTATTATAGTTTCTGACAGAGATCCTAGGTTTACTTCTAGATTTTGGGACAGTTTACATGAGGCTCTAGGCACTAAGCTTAGATTGAGTTCAGCCTACCATCCCCAAACAGATGGCCAAACCGAAAGAACTATTCAATCTTTGGAAGACTTGTTGAGAGCTTGCATCTTAGAACATGGGGGTAGTTGGGATAGTTTCCTACCTTTGATAGAATTTACCTACAACAATAGCTACCATTCCAGTATTGGGATGGCACCCTATGAAGCTCTATATGGTAGGAGATGTAGAACACCCTTGTGCTGGGTAGAACCTGGAGAGAATGTTATCTTAGGACCTGAAATAGTTCAACAAACTACTGAACAAGTTAAGATGATCCAGGAGAGAATGAGAGCAGCTCAGAGTAGGCAGAAGAGTTACAGTGATAAGAGGAGAAAGGACCTTGAGTTTAATGAAGGTGATCATGTATTCCTTAAAGTTACTCCTTGGACAGGAGTAGGCAGAGCACTAAAATCTCGTAAGCTTACTCCACGTTTCATTGGTCCTTATCAAATCCTTAAAAGGATTGGTGAAGTAGCCTATCAAATTGCCTTACCCCCATCTCTTTCAAATCTTCATAATGTCTTTCATGTTTCCCAACTCAGAAAATATGTCCATGATCCTTCCCATATCATTGAGTCTGACAACGTTCAATTGAAAGATAATCTCACCTATGAAACAGTTCCTTTAAGAATTGATGATACGAGGGTGAAACAACTAAGAGGAAAGGAAATTCCTTTGGTTAAGGTCGTTTGGGGAGGAAATTTTGAAGAAAATGCTACCTGGGAATTAGAAAGCAAGATGCGTGAAGTTTATCCATTCCTATTTTCAGGTAAATTTCGAGGACGAAATTTCTTAAAGGAGGGGAGAATTGTAACACCCCAGTTTTCCAAAATGGTTACTATTATTATTATGATATTTGGTAGTTATCTTTTATTCCAAATGTAGCTAATTCATACTCCATTTATGCTTAATTATAGGCTTTAGAAATATATGTATATTGTTGGGCTTAATTAGATAGTTGTAAACTTTCTTTTCAATAAAATCGTTTTCGCTGGGCTGACTGGCAAACCTCGGTGTTTAGGGCATTTGGGCTGTGATGGTCCAAATGATGCAAAATTGGTGTCAATGGAAATCTAAGAGAAAAACGCACAACTTTTACAGAAATAGCCATTTGCAAAATCGGTCGTTTAGGAGGTCAAAATTGGAATTTGATTGATACAATTGTTTCTCGCTGGACTGATTGGCAAGCCTCGGTTTGTGGGGTATAACTTGGTCGGTGGTTGTTCAAATGATACAAACTTGGTGGCTATGGAAAGATAAGAGAAAATCCTACAACTTTCATGAAGGAAATATTTTCAGATTCGGCTGTCTATAAGGTCCAAATCAGTAGCTAAAGTCGATGAGGAAAAGAACATGGCACCAACTCCATTAATTCATCCCACCAACTTTAATAATTCATCTCACTAATTCATTCCACTTAGTTTTGTCTAAGATTTTTTCATTATTTTCCATTTTTTAATGTGTCTTGAAGGCTATAAATAGCCCTTCACTTCTCCATTGCAAACCATCCCTCAATTCTCATTCTCTCTTCTCTTATACTCTCTTCTTCTCCTCTTCTTCTCTTTGAAGACCTAGAGGAATCCATAGGAGGTGGTTCTATCCTAGTAGAAGGAGCCTAGAGGAGGAAGCTCTTCTTTAGTTTCAGCGCTTGTCATCCAGGTAAGGGGGGGAGTGAGAAACCTCGCTCTGGGTGTGGGATTGTATGCTGGGTAGTGGGATTGGCTCCCAATCCTGTGTTTGTTATATGTCATATTGTTTGTATGTTCTAATTGCTTGGTTAATATACGTGTATGAATAGAAACTATGTTGAGACTATGATTGTGAAAGTTGTGAATATGATGTGATAATGTGAATGTGATGATATGATATGATGATAATATGATATGATGTGATGATGAAATGTGATGATGTGAAATGACCATGAGATAATATGAAATATGATTGAGACATGAGATATGAAATGTGATAATATGTTAATGAGATATGAAATGACCATGGAAAGTGATAAAGTAATATGAGAATGCATAGAGTCTTGTTTGACATGCATCATATGCATACAATACTCCAGGTGTGCCGCTGAGGCCGCATACCCACGACTAACAAGGTGTACCTTTGGGTCACTCACGATATGATAACCAGGTGTACCTTTGGGTCACCCACGATATGATAACTAGGTGTACCTTTGGGTCACCCACGATATGATAACCAGGTGTACCTTAGGGTCACCCACGATGATATGAGAATCTTCCGTATGGCGCCACATGCATGCATTTGTGAGTCTAGTCAAGAAAACCAATGCATGATATATGTGCAAATATGAGATATTGTTATTTTACGTATGTATTGTTTGTGTTTGGCTATCTAGTATATATTCCTACACTGTGAGCCGAGTGAGATGTTTTCTCACTCCCTTTTTCTTTGTGTTGTTTTTCTTTAACCGTTATACAGGTGATTCTCAGCATGAGGCTGAGGATGTTGGTGGTGAAGCTTAGGCTTCTTTATGGGCTATGCTCTGATAGGACATGTGACATCGGGGTATAGATAAGATTAGATTAGGTTGTTAAGGTTATTTTAAATTACTTTGAAAACTTTGAGATTTATTTCTTTGTAATTTCCGCTGATTATGTTTGTTAAAAATGTGATACTCTGTAAACATGTTTGATTATTAGAGTTATATTATTTAAATTTATTGATTTATGATATGCGGGGTAGAGGGTGTCACAACATTTCGTGCATAAAATATGAGGTTGGTCTTTGAACTCACATAACTTGGTCATTTCTTAACATTTTTATGATTCTTGAGTCTAAACTATAACTCTAAATGTTTATTTTCTAACCTAACAATCAGAACTCAATTTCATTAATTAATTACATGCAAAAAAAATATGTAAATACCAAGGTATGTTTATATCAGAATTTCAGAATCTAACACAACTCACACCCAAATTCTTTTCTCTTAATCTAATTGGTAGAAACTCTCCATAGATTATGTTACACTTCTAAAAAACACAATTGACACATATAACTTTATACCCAATCAATCTCCTCGTACAATCATCAATGCATTCCCTTAGGATTTCTCAAGAAACCCATATAGATTTTAAATCATACAATTACAATCTCAAAAGATGAAATCAATCACCCATTCAAGCAATTCATACAATTAATTACATACAAGAAGACCAAAAAGTAAAACAGACACAATTAATTGGAGAAAACTCGTCATATATGAGCATATATTAAACATAGGATTGGGAGCCAATCCTACTGTCCGACATACAACCCACACCCAAAGTGAGATTTCTCACTCCCTCCCTTACCTTGATAAGCTCTAGATGACGGATGCATGACTTTGTGATTTTCTTCCTACTTATGTTCTCCGAATTCTGACGTGCGTATGTGAAAATAGAGGTATAAAAAGGGTTTGACCAGAAAATTCATCTTTTTAATAAAACCTAACCTCCCTTTAACTCTCTAGTTAAAACATACTAA
The DNA here is from genome assembly GCF_000230855.2 of Cajanus cajan. Taxonomy (NCBI): domain Eukaryota; kingdom Viridiplantae; phylum Streptophyta; class Magnoliopsida; order Fabales; family Fabaceae; genus Cajanus; species Cajanus cajan. The sequence goes on from NC_138518.1 coordinate 55,238,481, forward strand.
CTACAATTATTTCGAAAATCCCTTTCCTTTTAATTCAAATACTATATTGTTCTTTAATAAAATATCATATAATACATTTTAAAATATATAACACAATTAAAACAAATATTTAACAGTCCCTATTAATAAAATAAAAATATCAAAATTATTAATAAAATATTTATATATTTTTATGAAAAATGGAGTGTTACAATAATGATCTTATAGGTAAATATCTATAATCAAGTTTTAATTTTGATCATTAATTATTTTTATCTTTAATTTTTCATCATTTATGGTCACATGCTTTTACTAGATACCCTAATATATATATATATATATATATATATATATATATATATATATATATATATATATATATATATATATATATATATATAAACATTAATTTGAATTAATAACACGAAGTATCAAATAGTTTTCAAATTTTTTAAAATTTTGTAAACTTGATCTATGCATTAAGAATATTAAATTCAATGGTTTGATAATTAAAATTTTATATAAAATTTGAGTTATTGAACGAAATAAATCTAAGTAGATTTATTCATAGAGTAAACGGAGCTTGATGACCACCCTTTTTCTCCATCTTTCCTACTCTATCATAAGTCATAACTTTTGGTTGTGCGAGGTAAATGCAACTAAATACAAGCTAATTAAAATTTTAACAGACTATAACATGTTTTATATATGGGCTCAAAGGTTTAGAATTAAATGTTTGATTAAAATGAAAATTATCACTGCACATTTCTTGAATAAATTTAAGAATATATATAATCTTTTATCAGATTAAGATGTTATATATAAAGATATAAAAGGAAGCACTCAACATACTACCATAAAAAAATGAAAAGACAAAGTCACATTTGATGAAAATATATGAACTTTATTCAATGCATAAAATTGTACATCACACACGCAATTTTATTTTATTGAAAGTAAGGATGTGATAGAACATGGAGATGGATCACATGCTAATTTCCTAAACAAAGAAAATCACGTCACACATAAAATGTATGCATAAGCAAACCTAGGACATTTAAAATGTGGATATTAGTATTTCATATATCGTCGTAGAAGAATTTCTTGATAAGTTGCAAATGAACTGTTGGGAAATTCAAGGAGACAATAACACCATCTCCATCTGAACTTGGAAGAATCAGTGCTCTCGGTTTTTGAAATATAATTCCTAAACCAAAATGCACATACACTGGCATCATACAAAATCTGCATCATACACTGGCATGGTTATCCAACTTGTCGATATAAAGACATGATCATTAGGATCTGGGGAACTAATAAGGCTTCCTTGTCCAGAGAAAAAGGCCCTTATGCTATCCAAATGCCCTTGCCCAAAAACAGAACTCAATTGTGACGTTATATACTCATCCGTAACTGCATAAACTGCTTCCCTTATCTTTTGAGCAGCATAAATTAACGGACTTGATATGATATCTCCCACACAACATTTAGGTGTCACTGCTTTTGCCAAAGCATTCCCAAAATAGTTTTGAGGGAGTGGTGGAATCAACCTATTGCGAATGTCAACAGAAAAGCTAACTCTGGTTGGATGGTTCTCACCAATTTCACGAGCCTTTTCATAGCATCTCCATATGTGAGCAGAAATAACTTCAAATCTGCTATAAGGCCTCGACCCTTCTTTCAAAGATTGGTCGTTAGCCTTCTTCTTAAGCTTCTCCACGTGGCTTGATGTGAGTTTGAGCACCTCAACACTCATCTCCCTCTTCTTTTGAGTAACTTCGTCTGTTTTGTGTTGTTGCGTTGAACCCCACTGGGGGATATCAATGCGTGTTGTCGATGGCTGGTGTGGGAATTTTAGTAATGTTCGGTTGAGAAATGGCATTTCATTATGCCCTAGTATTTCTCCTCGAGCCAGCTTTGCCCATGTGTTGATGAAATTAATAGCGGAGGTGCCATCAACCAAAGGATGAAAAATAGCAATTCCAATGGCAAAGCCTTCACCACCATGGAACTTTGTTAATTGCACCAGCAATAGGGGATGCTCCTCTATAGGTTGAGGGTAATCAACGGTTGGAACAAGTTTGTTGGTGGATTCAGAGGGTGAAAAGTCTCCATAATCACCCAATGTGTTTGTGGTTTCAGCTTCAAGCAGTGTCACTCCTTTTGCGTTACAATCCATTTCCATTCTACCACTTTCTGTCAACGTCGTTCTACCAGCCACTGGATAGTAGAACACCAAAATCTTGCTAAGAGAGTCTCTCAACCTCTCAATGATGGTGTTGTTGTGTTTTGCTTTGTAAATGTAGATTGTGGGTACATGACTTAGGTGCCCGACTTGGTCACTGTCGGATAGCCATAAGGGATCTTTAGGAGTTGGTTGATTTGGAGTGACATTATACGAAGCCACAATGGTTATCATTTTTGTGCTTCAAGGTTTGAATGTGCTTGAAGATTTATATGCTTCATACCTTTTGCTCTCCATCATCATGTAATATATATGCTAGAAAAAACAGTCCTATTGAAGACGAGTAGTACAATAATACAACACAACCCATCAAATATTTTTGCTTTTGTTGTTTAATTATCCTTTAATGTCATAAATTTTATCTTTTAATTCTTACCGTTAACAAATACTAGTATCAATTTTAGTTTCTATATATATATATATATATATATATATGTCCTTTTTGTGAGGACCCCCCCTTCCTTTTTCCTTTCCGACTCCACTCCCCCACTCATTCTCTCATTTCTTTTTTTTTCCTCACTCTCACTTTCTCCTTCTTCTTACTGCTGATTTTCTCTCCCTGTGGTGACCTTAAAATTGAAGGTGCTGAGCAAGCTTAGCCAAGAGCTAGCTGAAGATTTCTCCTTTCTCCGTTCGTTTTCCAGTTTCTCTTCTCCTCTAATCTCCGCGGTCCCGAAGCTTGGATTTCTTGCTTTAAGGTAAGGGCAGCTAGTCTTTCATTTTGTTTAGATTGAAATGCACTCTGTGAACGCCTTTGTGGTATGCTAATTGCTGTGTTTGAGCCGAAAATCTGCTGGGATGGAAGATTGGTGGCCTTTTGGTCTTAGGGGTCTTTGGGAAAATTTCAAGAAAAATCTTGTTTTGGGGTTGCATGTTAAAAAGGAGATGTTTTTCATGATGTTTGATGAAAATGCAGACTATTGGATGGATTGCATGTTAGTTTCCTGGCTGTTTTGCAGGTGTTTAGGAAAATTTTTGAACTTCGTGAGCTGCTGCTGAGCTTCACGCCGGGCGTAGTTCTTCGCGCCGGGCGTGTATTCATCTGGAGGTTTCACTTAAGCAAGTCCACCGGGCGCAAAGATGTATGCGCCCGGCGAGATTGTGAACGTAAGCCTCTGGATTGACTCGCGCCGGGCGTGGCTTGAACCACGCTGGGCGTGCCAGCAGTAGGTGACATATTCTTTTGGGGGTTGGTGTCGCGTTGGGCGCGTGTTTGGACTCGCCGGGCGCAGAGGCTTCTTGGGAGTCTCTGCCAAGGGCACGCCAGGCGCAATGCGAATTGCGCCGGGCGCGAGACCCTGGTAGGTCTCTGCCTTTCCCACGCTGGGCGCGGGTTAGGCCGAGCCGGGCGTAGGAGACCCCTTGAGTCTCTGCCTGAGCTTGCGCTGGGCGCAATTGAAAATTGCGCCGAGTGCGTGAGGCTCTTGAGCTCTCTGGTTGAGGTACGTCGGGCGTGAGCATACTTGCGCCGGGCGTGCTGGTCTCCTGGTGCCCCTGGATGTGCCACGCCGGGCGCAATTAAGGGTGCGCCGGGCGCACAAGAAGATTGTGACATATATGATAAGGGTTTTGAATTGCGCCGAGATTGTTAATCAATGATGTTATATGCTGAACTAAGTTGTATTTGATGGATATGCTGTGATGGCTAGATCCTAAAACCGAGATAAAGATGTTTAGTTGCACTAGTGGTGAATTGTTGAGCTGAACCCGATAAATTTAATATACAAAATTTCATAGTCGAACGGAACTATAGAAGATTGTGTTGAGTTGTAATAATCAATATGCTTGTTGAAATTTCTATGTTGTGTTATGTTGTGCTGTGTTGTGCTGTGTTGTGCTGTGCCGTGCTGTGCTGTGCTGAGATGTGAAATGTTTTAGCCGCTAGATCGGTGTTGTTATCAGCCACATAAGTGGTGTTATTTAGCCGCTAAGTCGGTGCTGTTGTAGCCGCCTTGCGGTGCTGTATTAGCCACTTGAAGTGGTGCTGTTGTTGCTGATGAGCTGTGTTGATATTGCCGCTACGCGGTACTGATGTTGTTAAATGATATGAGTTGTACAAGTGTGCTAATATTTATCACGATGGATTTATTTTAGCGTTATATATATCTATTTGTATGTTGATTTGTAATTGCACTAGCTCACCCTTTGTTGTTTCCATGATGTTGGACTGCAATGATCATACTATGTATGGGAGCAGGGCAGGAATAGGTCGGTGGCTGATGGTTGGACAGTAGCTGGCATTTGGAGTCAAGCCTCGTAGGATGTCTATATTTTGTTGTTTGGCTACTCGGTGTAGCACTGAATTGATGTATCGATATACACTTTAACGCTATTCAGACTGGAACTTTGTATATTTATACATTATAGACTCTATATACGTATACTTGTTCTAGTTGTCTGGTGTTTCTAGTGTACTATACCTTGTGTAGTGACCAGCCGGATCGTTACACTTTAGTGGTATCAGAGCCGGTCGAGTCTAGTGGACACTCTTTGGGGGTGGTCCCTTTAGGCTTTTTGTTGTGTTAACTCTAGCTGTGCTGTTTTGTTGTGATGTCTGTTGTGCTGAAAATTGTTGTGATGAATTATTGTGCTGTTGATTGTTGTTGGTTTAGTATTGTTTACTAAATATGTTGTTACTTTTGTAGACGATGACTAGGACCAACGAGCAGATAGCCCGTGCCATAGAGATGATGGCTATGGCTATGCAACAGCAAAATGCCTATTTTGCTAGGATGGAGGCTGAAAGAGCTGCAGCTGGTGCAGCAAGGCCTACAGGATCACAGCAGAGCCGGGATCTTGCTGAGTTCCAGAAGTGTAATCCCCCACAGTTTGCAGGGGATGCGGATCCAGAGGTAGCTGACCGCTGGATCCGTGAGCTGGAAAAGATTTTTATTGTCTTGGGATGTCCTCCAGAGAAGAGGTTAGCCTATGCTGTGTACATGCTTGTGGGAGAGGCTGAGCATTGGTGGAGAGGCACCTATCAGATGCTTACTGCTAGAGGAGTCAAAGTTGATTGGGAGTGCTTCCGGACGGTATTTATGGAGAAGTACTTTCCGGAAAGCGTGAGGCATGCCAAGGAGGCAGAATTTATGCGACTGCATCAGGGGGGGATGACAGTATCTGAGTATGCAATGAAATTCGAGCACCTGGCTCGTTTTTATTCGCAAGGTATAGCTGAGGCCTGGAAATGCAGGAAATTTGCTGATGGGTTGAGATATGAGTTGAGGAGGGTGGTGGTGCCTATGGCCATCACTGAGTTCCCGACCTTAGTGGAGAAGGCGAAGGTTGTGGAGCGGTTGGAAAGTGGTAACCGTGTTGTGAGGACAGCTGGAGGGTCATCTTGGTCCAAGAAGGGTGAGAGTCAGAGGAAGCCGTATGACAAGCCCCAATCACAGCAAGGGGGTTCTGTTGTTCGGCAATCTTCTAGTGCTGCTAGTGGAGGTAGACAGAGTGGAGGTGCCACACTGAGATGTTTCAGGTGTGCTGGGCCCCATTTTGTTAGGGACTGTCCTCACACAGAGAGTCATTGTTTTAGATGTCATCAGATGGGCCACGAGTCGGCTAGTTGTCCTACTAGGAGCAGACCAGAGAGGAGCGCTCAGAGGAGTGATGTACAGAGGGCTGAGACTCAGAGAAGCAGTGCACAGAGAGCTGACACTCAAAGGGGTGATAGACCCACTACTGCTGGTAGGGTATTTGCTTTGACAGGTGCTGAGGCCTCGACTTCTTTTGACCTTGTGAAGGGGAAAGGCAAAGCTGCTGGTAAGGATGTGATGATTCTTTTTGATTCCGGTGCTTCCCATTCTTTTATATCTTATGCATGTGCTGCTATGATGGGTGTACCTGTGTGTGATTTGGGGTTGAGATTGCTAGTGTCTACGCCTGCTTCTGCTTCTGTGATTGCTTCAGAATTGTGTGTGGGCTGCCCGGTTGTGGTGAGTGAGAAGAAGTACAAGGTGAACCTGATTTGTTTACCATTGGTGGATATTGACATAATCTTAGGGATGGATTGGTTGTCTACCAATCGCATTCTTATAGATTGTGCCAATAGGAGGTTGATTTTCCCTCAAGAGGAGGATGAGCTGTTGATCTCAGCTGGCCAGGCTGAGTCCTTGTTGAGAGATGGAGCAGAGTGCTGTCTTCTGCTTACTGCTATGAGTGTGGAGACCGAGAGGGTCTTAGCTGATATTAAAGTGGTGAGAGACTTTGCTGACATATTTCCTGATGAGGTGCCGGGGCTGCCTCCTGTTAGGGAGTTGGAGTTCAGTATTGACTTGGTTCCAAGTGCGGGGCCAGTGTCGGTGGCTCCCTATAGGATGGCTCCTGCTGAGCTGGTTGAGCTGAAGGGTCAGTTGGAGGACTTGTTAGAAAAGCGGTTGGTACGACCGAGTGTCTCACCGTGGGGTGCTCCGGTGTTATTAGTAAGGAAAAAGGATGGAGGAAGTCGATTGTGTGTTGACTACCGGCAGCTAAACAAGTTGACCATTAAGAACAAATATCCACTTCCCCGGATAGATGACTTAATGGATCAACTGAGGGGAGCATCGGTATTTTCCAAGATTGACTTGAGGTCAGGCTATCACCAGATTAGGGTGAAGGAGGGTGACATACCGAAGACCGCTTTCAGGACTAGGTATGGTCACTATGAGTATGTTGTGATGCCGTTCGGTGTGACTAACGCTCCCGCAGTGTTCATGGACTACATGAACAGGATCTTCCGGCCATTTTTGGATAAGTTTGTTGTGGTGTTCATTGATGACATCTTGATCTACTCAAGGACCCGGGAAGAACACGGTGAGCACTTGAGGACAGTGTTAGAAATTTTGAAAGCGAAGCAGCTGTATGCTAAGCTTTCAAAATGTGAGTTCTGGCTGGATGAGGTGAAGTTCTTGGGCCACGTTATTTCGGCTGAGGGAATTGCTGTTGATTTGGCCAAGGTAGAGTCTGTGTTGTAGTGGGAGCACCCGAGAACTGTCACTGATATCAGGAGTTTTGTGGGTTTGGCGGGATACTATAGGAGGTTCATTGAGGGATTCTCCAAGATAGTAGCGCCTTTAACTCATTTGACGAGGAAAGAGCAGCCTTTTATTTGGACTGATGCTTGTGAGTAAAGTTTTGTTGAGCTGAAACGAAGATTGACTACTTCTCCTGTACTAGTATTGCCAGATTCTGGTGAGCCTTTTGATGTGTACTGTAATGCCTCTCATCAGGGTCTAGGGTGTGTATTGATGCAAAACAGGAGACTGGTGGCATATGCTTCAAGGCAGCTGAAGACTCATGAGAGAAACTATCCCACTCATGATCTGGAGTTAGCAGCGGTGGTGTTTGCTTTGAAGACTTGGTGTTTGCGGTGGTGTTTTCACTTCACCCTTCTTTTTTCATCCTTTCAGCTTCTTGCGCACGCTTTCCTTCCCGTCTTCATTCTTTCTTTCTATCAATGGCCGGTGGTCGCGGTGCTAGTTCTTCTGCGCCTGCCAAGGGCAGGACGCGCGGCAAGGTGGTGGCTACCGGAGGTGCCGTCGCCTCGAGGGCGGGTTCGCCTCCACCTGCAGACCTGGAACAGGGCGTTCCTGGTTATGGTTGGGTGAAGCGTGAAATGGCCAAGGTCGAGAGTGTCTTTAAATCTTTCTTGGAGGTTAACTCGGTTTGGAGGACACATAGGGTTTGCGACCCCTCTATCTCCCAACTGATTCGGTTGGAGCCCTGTCCGGCCGGAGATTGTGTATTCATGGGGGAGTCTACCGGCTCACCCCACTTTTATGTGTATCAGTGCTTTTTCAGGGACCTGGGCATTCGTCTTCCCTTCACTCAGTTCGAGTGCAACTTTTTGAACTATATTAATGCCACTCCCAGCCAGTTGCATCCCAATAGTTGGGGTTTTCTGAGGGCGTTTCAAGTTCTCTGTACAGTGCTAGGGATAGAGGTGTCTCTTCGTGTTTTCCTCAGCTTCTATCAGTTAAAGTCGGGTGCTCCGCCTTATGGCGTTCTTTCTTTGAATGGGGGTAAAGATGGGGGTTTGTTTACCCTTTACTCCCAATCTTACAAGAATTACAAGCAGGAGTTTTTCCGAATTGCTCTTGTTGGTGTTGACCCATCTGAGGATGGTGTGTTCTACTTTGGTGGGCTGCCGAAGTTTCCTTTTTATTGGTGTCCCGACCCGTCTGGGTTCAACGGGGTGGATCCTTCGCAGTTGACGGCTTCGGAGGTGGCTGCCGTTGAGAACCTCAAGGCGCTTCCCCGTCCTCTAGATGTTAAACTCGTTCTGTCACTTGAGAGTTCGTTGCACAGGGAGAGGGGTTTGGAGAGTGAGTATCTCTTATTTTTGTGATTCGTTAGGGTTCGTGCAACTTTGCTTTTGTTGACATGTGTTCCGCTTCTTGTTTGCAGGTATATTGGGGAAAAACTCGTGGCGCGAGTTAAAGCATCGTTACAGGGTTACCGAGCTCGAGGCTCCTGAACCCTTTGAGGAGGAAGTTTCCCCCTTGAAACTGAACCGAAAAAGGAAGAAGGACGAGCTGGGGACCTCTGCTTCTTGTAGGGCGGAGGGGGTTACTTCCCACACTGCCGCTGCCGAGGCAGTGGATTTGACTGGGAGTTCTTCGCCCGAGGGGGGAACTCAGGTGGCTGTTGGTGGGGTGCCGCCAGTTAGTGGGCTTTCAGCCCGGTCTGTTGGGGTATCTGCCCAAGCTAACGAGCGAGTGGCTAAGACCACATTGGTAAGCGTCCTGCCCAGCTATTCCCTTTCCTCATGTTATTCCTCGATTTTCTGAGTTGGGATTGTTGGTTATAGGTGGGAGTTGTCGCCGAGGCAGCTTCTCGAGCCGTCGGGCAGGATGTTTCAACCTCCGAGGCGATGGCTTCAGTCGCGACTTCGGCTGGCCGAGCTTCCGCGGTAGGTGGAGCGTATTCTTGATCCTGATCTCCCCTTCTCTCCCCTCCTTCTTTTTTTTTGTTGAGCTTATGTCTCTTGTTCTTTTTTCCTTTCGTAGGCAGGCAGGGTTGGTGTTTCTGGTGCGGGGTCGGGGACCTCCGCATCTGCGCCGATTGGCATTTACGGCCAGGTTCCTAGCTCCGAGGTTCCGACGTCCGCTCCGGTAGCAAAGGGACCTCCGAAGCGTCCGTACGTCGCCTATCACTATGCACGGGAGGGTGCATCTACGCGGCTAGAGCATCTGAGTGCGTCAGAGGAAGTCGACTCACTGTGGAGTGCCGCTGCGACTCCGGAGAAGATTTTTCCTAAAGGGTCCCTGAGTACGGCTGACCAGGCGCTGATCGAGTCAGCTGGGCCGGTAGGGAGCTTTGATGCTGCTCAGCTCTTCTTGCAAAGGGGCATGGCCGTTATGGATTATTGGAAGTACAAGTGGTCCAACCAGCAAGGGGATGTTGCGATGCTGAAGAGTCGAGTTCAATCCCTGAGCGAGGAGAACAAGATTCTAAGAGAAGAGAACGGCGTTCTGAACTCGGCTCTGGGTGAAGCGAAGCTGCAGGGGGCCGAGCTTCAAGCGGCAAGGGGAGACCTTGCTAAGGCTCAGCGCTCCAATGAGGATTATGTGGGTCGAGTTCGCTCTTTAGAGGATGAGGTATCATTTTTAAAGAGCGAGCTGGTGTCAATGACTGAGGAGCGTCTTCGCGACGAGGTCGTTCTTGGCACCCGGGAAGCGGAGATATCTGCTCAGCGGAAAGCCTTCTCGGCGCTGGAGGCTGAGAATGCCTCACTCAAGAGGAGGCTTGGGGAGGTTGAGCGTTCCGTTGTGGTGGAGAACAGGAGGGGTTTCCTCAAGGCTGCTCGCCAAGCTAGGCTCCTCGCGCCCGGGTTCGACTTTTCCAGCATGCATGTGGAAAAGGTTGTTCGCTTTGGAAAGCTGGTCGGGGAAGATGACGTCGAGGATAGTTCTAGCGATAATGCCTCTGTGTAGGCTAGTTTTGCTAGTTTTTTCATACTTGTATTCGTGTTTTGAACATGTTTGTTTTGTATATATGTGCCCTTTTTTCTGCGCCTAGCTTTGAGATTCGGAGTTGGCCTCAGTTCTTGTTTGGTGGCGTGCTGTGAGGGCTTGAATTTACTTTAAAGTAGTAATGTCGTAGTTCGAGATTAGTTTTGGACGATCGTGCTTAGGTTGGCTTTTCGGCCTTTGGTAAACACGATGACGCTCGTATGTTAGTGAACACGTTGTAGTTCGTACTGGTGTTGTCCTTGACTTCTACTAAGCGCGACAAGGTTCGTACTCGACCTTTTGTAATCGTGCGGCGAGGTTCGTACTCGACCTTTAGTGAGCGCGCTGAGGTTTGTACTCGACCTCTTGTAAGCGTGGCGAGGTTCGTATTCGACCTGCGTCGAGGTTCGTACTCGACCTCTAGTGAGTGCGTCGAGGTTCGTATTCGACCTCTAGTGAGCGCACTGAGGTTCGTATTCGACCTCTTGTAAGCGTGGCGAGGTTCGTATTCGACCTGCGCCGAGGTTCGTACTCGACCTCTTGTGGGTGCGTCAAGGTTCGTATTCGACCTCTAGTGAGCGCACTGAGGTTCGTATTCGACCTCTTGTAAGCGTGGCGAGGTTCGTATTCGACCTGCGCCGAGGTTCGTACTCGACCTCTTGTGGGTGCGTCAAGGTTCGTATTCGACCTCTAGTGAGCGCACTGAGGTTCGTATTCGACCTCTTGTAAGCGTGGCGAGGTTCGTATTCGACCTGCGCCGAGGTTCGTACTCGACCTCTAGTGATCGTGAGCAGGAGGAGTAAAGTGTAAATAAAAAGGGAATGAGTCATTTTATTGATGGGAATATATGCCTTGCTAAAGAGTACATGGCTCATTGGTACAGAGTTCAACTGTAATAGACCTTGAGATGTGTGGCATTCCAAGTTCGTGGTATGGGTTTTCCATTGAGTTCTTCTAGTCTGTATGCTCCATTTTTCAAGTCTTCTGTGACTCGGAAGGGGCCACCCCAAGTGGGTGCGAGTTTCCCATATGACGTGTCTTTTCTTGCTTCGCCCAGTAACCGCCATACTAAGTCTCCTGCTCGGAAAGCGCGAGGTCTTACCCGGGTGTTGTACCTTCGGGAAGCTCGGAGCTTGCAGGCCTCTTCGTGGATTTGGGCTTCCTCTCTGAGCTCGTCCACTAAGTCGAGGTCAGCCGCCAGTTCTTGTGCATTCTGCTCGTCATTGAAGGTTTGGCGTCTGTGGGATATTTGGCCGACTTCTATTGGGATCATTGCATCAGTTCCATAGGTCAGCCTGTAAGGGGTTTCTTGTGTTGTTGATTGGGGGGTGCAATGGTACGCCCAGAGGATGCTGGGGAGTTCCTCAGGCCATTGTCCCTTGGCGCTTCCTAGTCGCTTTTTGAGCTCCTTGAGGATGACTTTGTTGGCAGCTTCAGCTTGGCCATTGGTTTGGGGGTGTTCCACCGAGGTTGAGAGGTGTTTGATTCCGAGTTCATTGAGGAATTCTTCGAACTCTTGTGCAATGAACTGCCGCCCGTTGTCAGTAACGAGGGCATGAGGGATTCCAAAGCGGCAAATGATGTTTTTCCAAGTGAATTTCCGCACGTTCTCGGTGGTAATTTTGGCGAGTGGGCACACCTCGATCCACTTGGTAAAGTAGTCGATTGCTACTAGAAGGAATTTTAGCTGTCCCTTCGCGGGTGGGAATGGTCCAAGGATGTCCATTCCCCATTGGGAGAAGGGCCATGCTGACATCATATGGTAGAGGTTTTCGGGGGCTGTCGGTGCGTGTTGCCAAACTGTTGGCATTCTTTGCATTTTTGGAGGTGGCTTTGGCAATTTGATTTCAAAGTGGGCCAGTAGTATCCAGCTCGGAGTACTCTGGCTGCCATTGAGCGTGCGCCAGAGTGCATACCGCAAATCCCTTGATGGATTTCCTTGATGACATAGGCTGCCTGAGATGCTGTTAGACATTTAAGCAGTGGGGAGGAGATGCCGCGCTTGAATAATTCATCGTCAATGATGACGAACTTGGCCGATCTCATTCTTACTTTCCGAGCTTCATTCTTGTCCTCGGGTAGGACCCCTTCTTTCAGGTATCTTCAGATGCTTGTCATCCAGCCTAGGTCTTCGTTGTCGCTGAGGCTGATGATTTTGTCATCCAGGCTGGGGGAGTGTAAGGTTTCCTGGATGATAGTTCAGTGCTGCCCGGGTCTTTTGGTGTTGGCGAGCTTCGATAGGAGGTCAGCTCGGGCGTTTTGTTCTCGCGGTACGTGTTTTATGGTGAATTCATCAAAAGTTGAGATCTGGTGGGAAGCAACGTGGAAATACCGTTGCAGCATAGTGTCCTTTGCTTGGTACGTCCCACTGAGCTGCTCCACCATGAGCTTTGAGTCACTGTTACAGTTTACTCTTCGAGCTCCGAGGTCGCAGGCCAGCCTCAGTCCTGCGAGGAGTGCCTCGTATTCCGCTTGGTTATTGGTCACTTTGAATTCGAATTTGAGGGATTGCTCCAAGGCGACTTGGTTTGGTCCTTCCAGAATGATGCCTGCGCCGCCTCCTTTGGAGTTGGAGGATCCGTCTACATGTAGAGTCCATGCTTGGGGTTCTTCGATGGCAATTGGCGTGAGCTCGGCTACGAAGTCGGCCAGGCATTGGGCCTTGAGTGGGCTGCGACTTTCGTATTGGATGCCAAACTCGGATAGTTCTACTGACCATGCGATCATGCGTCCGGCGAGTTCGGGCTTTCACAGGATTTGCTTGATGGGATAGTCAGTTTTGACTACTACCTGATGGCTTTGGAAGTAAGGTCGGAGTCGCCGGACTGCGGTGACGAGTGCTAATGCCAGCTTTTCGATCATCTGATATCTTCTCTCCGCGTCCTGGAGGACTCGGCTGATGAAGTAGATGGGGATCTGTACTTTTTGATGATCTTGTACGATCACTGCGCTGATGGCGTTTTCTGCTACTGCCAGGTAGAGGAGAAGGTTGGTGTTGTGGTCCGGCCTCTGTAGGATTGGTGGGGTGGTGAGGAATGCTTTGAAGCTTTGGAAAGCTTCTTCGCACTGACCTGTCCATAGGAAGTCTTTTGGCTTTTTTAACAGGGTGAAGATTGGTCCTGCTTTCTCCGCAAGTTTGGGAATGAAATGGGACAGTGAGACTAACCATCCAGCCAGGCGTTGCACCTCTTTTACTGTTTGCGGGCTTTGCATCTGAATGATGGCTTTTCATTTCTCGGGGTTGGCCTCGATCCCTCTGCTAGTGATCATGAAGCCGAGGAACTTACCTCCCTGGACGCCGAAGACACACTTCTCTGGGTTGAGGCGCATGTTATGCTTTCTGAGCTGGGCGAACACTTCAGCGAGGTCGGTAGCATTGTCTACTGCCGAAGTGGTCTTGACTACCATGTCGTCGACGTAGACTTCCATGTTTCTTCCGATTTGTTGATGGAAAACCTTGTCCATCAGCCGCTGGTAGGTTGCCCCTGCGTTTTTGAGGCCAAAGGGCATCACCCGGTAGTAGTAGTTGGCTTGGTCGGTGATGAAGGACGTGTGTACTTCATCGGGTGGGTACATCATTATCTGGTTGTACCCAGAGTAGGCGTCAAGGAAGCTGAGGAGGGCATGTCCGGAGGCTCCGTCGACTAACCTGTCAATGCTCGGTAGAGGGTACGAGTCCTTGGGGCATGCTTTGTTTAGATCGGTATAGTCGACGCACATGCGCCATTTTCCCGAGTTCTTTTTTACTAGGACTACGTTTGCCAGCCAGGTGGTATATCTGACTTCATGGATAAAACCAGCATTGAGTAATTTTTGTGTTTCAGCGACGATGGCCTCCCTTCTTTCGCCGCCGACCTTTCGTTTTCTCTGGGCGACTGGTTTTGCCTCTTTGTGTATGGCTAGTTTGTGGCAGATGAGATCGGCGCTTATGCCTGGCATGTCAGCGCTAGACCAGGCGAAGAGGTCGGCGTTCCTCAGGATCTCCGCTTCAAGTTGTTGCCGCAGCTCTCGGGTCAACCGTTTGCTTATCTTCGTGGTTTGCCCGGGGAGTTTTCCGAGCTGGAGGTCCTCGAGCTCGTCGACGGGACTGGGGTGTTCGTCTTGAGCATCGGATCTTGGATCGAGGTCGGTGATTTCTCTGTGATCGGCGAGAGCCGCGGAGGTGAGGTTGTGCTTATACTGCTCGTCGAGTGGAGCCACTTTCAGGCTCTCTGCATAGCATTGCTGTGCCGCCTTTGAGTTTGCTCTGACAGAGATAATCTTCCCATCATGCCCTGGGAATTTCATGGTGAGATGCGGGGTAGACACCACCGCTCCGAGCTGGTTCAAGGTTGGCCTACCGATGATGATGTTATAGGAGGCATCTGCATCTACGAGGAGGTATCGAACCATGATCCGCCTTGAATCCGGGGGTGTCCCGAAAGTTGTTAGTAAGTCCACGTACCCTCGAGTGTGAACGCTCCTGCCTGCGAAACCGACTAGGGGTTCTGTGTGAGGTTGTATGAGGGAGTGGGGGATGTCTAACCTGAGGAACGTTGGCCAATAGAGGATGTCGGCCGAGCTTCCTTGGTCGATAAGGGTTTTGTGAACTTCCCAATTGGCCAGTGCTACGGCTATCACCATGGGATCATCCTGTTTGGGAAAGACTTCGGCGTAGTCGTCGTCGGTGAATGTGATTACGGGCGAGTTCCGATGTGGGATTGGGGTGGTGAAGTGCATGCGGTTGACATTGCGCAGGTGTTTTTTGCGGGCTGAACTGCTACCACCCCCTCCTGTGAAGCCTCCTGCTATCGTACAGACCACTCCCCGAGGGGAAGTTGGCCCTGCTGATTGGTCGATTAGCTTCCTTAGCGCGGCTTCGTTGTTCATGGGTGGTTGCGCGATCTGCGTCGTCTGTTGCGCGTCTGTTATAACTTCTGGTAAATACCATAAGTGTGGCCGATGAGAGCTGTCGTGATCGGCCCCACGGTGGGCGCCAAATGTTCTTACCGGAATTCGGTCGTAGTGATGGTCCGTCCAGTAAGATCGGTGAGCCTCCTTTGCTGATGTACTGGTGCTCCAAGATGGGGGAGGTACCTGCAAAAGAGACTCTGATGCTAAAGTTAGGGTTTGTGTGAGTATGAGTCTCGTTTAAATAATGCACGTACCTTGGTGTGAATTAGGGTTGTCTTGGGCTCTGGGCCTGAGATAAGATATAATATGATTAGATAATATATCTCGCCTGGGGCGAGATCCTTTAGGATCAGTTATGATTTACTTAGATGCCGGGCTGACGTCATGCAATGTGTACCCGAGATCATCCTGCGCCGTGGTGCCGAGCTCCGAGCTCGGTTTCACGGATCGGCTAGTACAAAAACACTATCAAGAAATTCCCTAAATGAACCCCCCCCCCCCCCCAACTTTATTTACCCCAATGGAATAGTTTCCTGCTGTTCGGAATTTGATTTCGGTTCGGAATTTGATTTTTCGAAATCGAATTCCGAACGGTATATATATATATATATATATATTAATGTAAAAAAACATTTTATTAATTATATAAGTTTATATATAAAATAATTTATACTTATAAAATTTAATATATTAATAATTTACACTTTTATAAAATAATAAATATAATAATTTATAATTCTAAAATTATAATTATAATAAGTTATAATTTTAATAATAAATAATTTAAAAAATTATGAAACGGAAGTGGTTGGACAGAAAATAATTCTGTTCATGTCTATTGCATTAGACACATTGCACAAAATTTCATGCGACGATTAAAAAATGCAGCATTGAAAAAGGATGTTGTCAACATGGGTAATTTTATCATTACTTTATTTTACATGTTTGTTACTTAGTTTTTATTATTTAATTATTTTTTTTCTAGCCTATGGAATGACTGAACCTAAATTCTTTTATTATTACAACATAGTAAGAGATAATAATGCTGAAGCAGCATAATGGTTAGATAACATTCCTAGGAAAAAATGGACACTAGTATGGGACAATGGACGACGTTGGGGACACATGACAACCAACCTAGCAGAATCTATTAATTCGGTATTGAAGAAAACATGAAATTTGCCAATTTATTTCATGGTAATGGCAACATATACTCGTTGCAACAAGTTTTTCGTTCAAAGAGGCAAGGAAGTGGATGCAATGACTAATGTTGGACATGTCTACTTGAAAATTGCAAGCAAAACTATTCAAGATGCACGGTCAAAGGCAAACTCTCATAGAGTTATTACCTTTGACAGATCAAGCACTAGATTTCTAGTGGAAGAAATGCGATATCCGGGAGAAGTTCGACCCACTGGGAGTTTTACAGTTAGGCTAGATGAGATGTAGTGTGATTGTGGCAAGTTCCAGAAAGTTCATAACTGTTGCTTGCATGTACTCGCTTCATGCTTACATGCACACCACGAATATCAAAGCTACATATCTCCCATATATACCTTACAACAAGTTGTAAATGTATACGAAGGACAGTTTGGAGAGCTCCGACATGAAGATTATTGGTCTACTTACACTGGTCCAACTTTGTGACCAAATTCAGAACTCAAGAGAACTTTCAAGGGTCGACCCAAGTCCAGCAAGATTAGAACAAAGATGGACATTATAGAGAACAACATAATCATGTAAAAAATTGTTCCTATTGTCACACTCCCAGTCACACTAAGAAAACATGTCCAAATATTGGTCATGCAGTTAGTTCCCGCCAACATTGATCTTTATTGTTGTAATGAGTTTTAAATCTCATAAATATAATTTTCATTAAAAATATAATTAATATATTTATTACACACTAATTTATTGTATTTAGTAATAATAAAAATATTTAAATTATATATTTTATTAATATTTTTAAACACAAACATATAAATACAACTTATTATACTTATTATTTATTACATTTCTAATTTATTATAAATATAACTTATTAAAATATTTATTTATTAAATTTCTAATTTATTATAAAAATAACATATTAAAATTATTATTTTTAAAATTTAAATTTTATTATAAATAATACTTATTAAAATTATTATTTATTAACATTATAACTTATTACATTTTTCATTTATTATAACTTAAAATTATAATTTATTAAAAGTATAACTAATTAAAATTCATACCTTTTTAAAATTATTTATTATTAAAATTATAACTTATTAAAATTATAATTTATTAAAATTATAAATTATTAAATTTATTATTTTATAAAAATTAAATTATTAATATATTAAATTTTATAACTGTAAATTATTTTATATATAAATTTATATATTAAAAATGATTTTTTACATTAAGCCATTCCATTGGGGGTAAATAAAGTTGGCGGGTTCATTTAGTAAATTTTTTTTATAAAAAATATTATAATAGTAAAAAAATTTCCAAAGAGGAGTATTGGCTGCTGATACAAATTCCATAATTATCTGGATAAATTCTAGAGAATGCGAAAAAAAAAAAAAAGAGTAAGGCAGAAATAGTTTTACTTGAAATATCTAAAATGTACTAAATAAACAACATTTCTAGTGAGTGAAAGCTGGCCTACATCAATGTATCGTGATTTACAGAGCAATATTACCATTCTATCTTATAAACTTGTGCCTCTGTTTTCCTTCACTATCTCAAAAATCAATTTTCTTATTTACAACTCCTCAGATCTAAATTCTTCCATAATTTAATATTTATAATGAAACATTAATTTGCTTGTTAATATTTTTTTAGTAATTTTAATTTAGAGAAAAAAGCCATAATCTCTAATAATACGATATTATTTTTTAAAAATCTTATTTATTGAAATTCGAATATAAATTTCAAAGTAATTTCATATTTTAAAATTTTAAATAAGTTTTGAAAAAATAAAATAAAATATCTTTTAAAATATTTTTTTTTATAAAAATTAGAAAATTACTCTTTAACGTTCTTATCATTATCGTTATATTCACTATCATTTTTTTATAGATTATAATATTTTTATAAAATTTAGCCTGTATATTTATTTTAATAATATTTTTTATTCAATTCAAACAAACATAATTTAAGTTTTTAATTATAATAAAATTTCTTAAACCAATAATTCTACAATAATATACGTATAAACACATTTTTTAAATATTTGTATAATTTTATGTATTAATAAATTGATTATAAATAATATAATTAAATATATTTTTTAATTATATATATATATATATATATATATATATAAGAAAAAGGGTTGGGACCTAAGGTAAAAGTCTTATTGGTCTTGTCTTAGTTACGACCTTGCTGCTGGTTAATTTTTCCAACATCGAGTTGGATGGGTAGTGTTTCTAGCTGTCATGTTTTTCCAACTTCGGATTAGGTGGGTAGAGTTTTCTAGCTGTCATGTTAATTTTTTTTTTTTAATTATAGAAGTGTTATTAACATTCTTTAATATAAAATGTCTAAATATTTTATGACGGATTAACACTTAATATAAAAAGTGTTCATTCTATGATAGGTGATTAATATTTGTTATAATATGGACATGTCAAATATGATATTTTAACATATTAGTATTATTTTTTATTTGGGATAAACTCACACTTATCATAAAATGTGTCACTTTCAATGTCGATTGTTGATGTTAAGGTTAAGATGTTGAGATCGATAAAAATACTATTTAAAAATGAAAAGAAGAAAGTACACTCAATATCAACATCTTTATTATACTTCAACAACCTCAAGAATATGTTGAAGAAATGGTACTTGATGTTGACATACATAAAACTTGCAATACAATTATGTTCGAGTATAATAGAGTTACAAAGAGATATCAAATAAGTATAAACAATAAAACAAATTAAACTTGAGTACCATAAGATTGAAGACCAAATAACATACATGTTTAGAAAGACACTATCAATAACAAAATTTATACATGTACTAGTAAACACTCCCTTGGCAAGATCCTAGGCCGAGACAAGCACTTAAACCGACGAAATCTCCACGTATTACCCCTTCGGTCTTGGACTTGGCTGAAATCTTGTTCGGCCTTGGACTTGGCCGAGACCCTGTTCGGCCTTAGGGACAGCCGAGTACTTTACCCACAACAAAGGGAAGACTTCAGAACTGGGCAAAAGACCATCAAGAGGAGGCACTCAAATCACCCCTCGGTTCAAACCATGACCGAACACCTCTTCGGGTTCAAGAATGGCCGAATACCCTTTTCGGCCTTAAGCTTGGCTGAACCCTCCTTTCGGCCTTAAGCTGAGCCGAACTCCCCTTCGGCCATAAGCTTGGCCGAATACCCCTTCGGCCTTAAGCTTGGTTGAAGACCCAAAAGAAGGACAACTCATAGAGAACACATGGCAGATTAGGATATCTATTATGCAATGATTATCACGTCTAATTAAGAGAGATTAAGGTTAGCCAAAGACATTACCCATCTCCCAAGATAGAAGGCCCACCAGGCCCAATACGTCACTATAAATACACAAGTGATGGGTAATAAATGAGGTACATTTTATCCAATATAAAGCCTTTATTGCTCTATACCGAACACTTACTTGATCGTCAAAGTGCCTTTGCAGGTACCCTTCCCACCCATTGGAGACAGTATTCGGTCGGCATCGAAGACTCTAAAGATCACAAGGAAGGAGCAACAAGAGGAGTGTTTCTACGCAGGAACATTTTGGCGCCCACCGTGGGATCGAAACCGAAGCGGTTCTCGACCCTGAAGTAAGATGGTAACAACTAGGAGTTAGCAAGAAAACGCAGCAGCTCATAACCTCGGGATGCCCCGAGAACCGAGACAACAGACAAATCAACACGAAGAGGGAATGGAGAGTCGTACGTGGATCGATCTCAACCTCCCAACCCGTCGTCGGCCATAGAACAACTGAAGGCCGAGATGCTAGAATTGAAGAAGCTTCGGGAGAAGGACGCACACGAGCTGTCACTCCTAAGGAAGGAAAATGCGGAGCTTAGGAGCGACAACCGTTCTTGGCATCCATCCCGCGGCACCCCCAATACTCAGTCAACACATGGCCAAGGGGAATCATCAGGATGGTATAAGGAGACAAGAATCCCTCGACCGCCTGGTGGAGTGACGACGAAGACCATGGATCAGCAACGAAGGCAAGGGAAGACTCCATTCACTCCAGACATTGCCGGGGCCCGGTTGCCCGACAACTGGAAGAACTTGGCCTTAGAAAAGTATGATGGAACCGCCGACCCCGAAGAACAACTTGATGCATTCGTTACTCAAGTCGGTCTATACACCGATGAGGACACTATCATGTGTAAAGTCTTCCCTACCTCATTAAAAGGATTGACACTGAATTGGTTCACGAGACTCCCCCCAGGATCAGTGGACTCTTTCACAACCCTATCCTCTCGATTTGTAATACAGTTCGCCACAAGCCGACCTCATCAGCTCACTTCGATTGCATTAGTCAATATCTTCCAGGAAAAGAAGGAACCTCTGAGGGCCTTCATGGAGCGGTTCGGGAGGATGACCCTATCAATCCGAGATCTAGACCCGGCAGTGGCAATGCACTGTAAGACCCGTACGGATTCTTTCTTTTCTCAACCCTCTTCCTCTCTAAACTCTCACTCCCTCATTCTCTTATCTCACTCTCAATCCTCCCCCTTTTCACTTAGACCTTCCTTTTTCCTGCTACTAGGTGGTGGAACTGAGTGAAGTGGGTTGCTAGCTGGTGTTGAAGTTCTCTATTCTCCTTTCCCGTGTTCAAAGCTTCCTTCGTTTTCTCTTTGGGTTCTCCCTGGCGCTTGGATTTCTTCATACCGAGGTAAGGGAAGTTAGTATTTTGGCTGGAAAATGGGTTTAGGAACTCATTTGGCTGCTGGTGATTGATTGTGTTTGGCTGAGTTGCTGGAAAAATTGGGGTTTTGGGGTTTTATGGCTTTGAGTCAAAATTTGGGATTTTTCTTTGATCTGTTGTTGCATGCGCATAAAGCTGGTACTTTCGAGCTCCTTGATGAAAATGTGGCACTTTGAACCGTTTGCATGTGAGTTTTCTGTGGAAATTTTGCAGGTTTTGGAAATTTTTCGAACTTGGGAGAGTTATTGATGAGTTCGCGCTGGGCGCTGTTCTTCGTGCCGTGCGCGCGACCACCAGGAGACTCTGTTTAGGCAAGCCCGTCGGGCGCAAGGCTGTGTGCGCTGGGCGAGCTTGCAAATGGGAGTCTCTGGTTGGCCCGCGTCGGGCGTGACTCGAGCTGCGTTGGGTGCGATATCAAGAGTAACATGTTTTTGGGATACTTGGGCTGCGCTAGGCGCACATTTGGACTCGCTGGGCGCGGAGGCTCCTTGGGAGTCTCTGCCAAGAGCACGCCGGGCACAATTGCGAATTGCGCTGGGCGCGAGACCTTGGTAGGTCTCTGCCTTCCCCATGCTGGGCGCGGGTTAGGCCCCGCTGAGCGCACGGGACTCCTTGAGTCTCTGCCAGGCAGGCGCTGGGCGCAATTTGGAATTGCGCCAGGCGCGGGAGGGTCTTGGTGCTCTCGGGTTGAGTCTCGCTGGGCGCGAGTACTCCTGCGCTGGGCGCGCTGGTCCTGGTGCTCTCGGGTTAAGCCGCGCTGGGCGCGACCTCTAGTGCGCCGGGCGCGCAAGGAGATGATGATCTATATGATGTTGGCTGTTGAGTTGTGCCAAAATTGTTAATCAATGATGTTATATGCTGAACCAAGTTAAATTTGATGAATATGCTGTGATGACTAGGGGATAAAGCTGAGATAAATATGTTAGTTGTATTAGAGGTGTATTGTTGAGCTGGAATCAATGGATTAATAAGAGAAATTTTATAGTATAGCGGAATTATAGACTGTTGGGCTGAATTGTAGAAAATAATAATTTTGTTGAATTGCTGTGCTGTGTTATGCTGTGTTGTGTTGTGTTGTGCTGTGCTGTGTTGTGTTGTGTTGAGCTATGCTGAGTTGGGTGATATTATGGCCGCTAAGTCGGTGCTGATGTTAGCCACACATGTGGTGCTGATGTTAGCCACACATGTTGTGCTGATTCTAACCGCTAAGGCGGTGCTGTTGTTGCCGCTTTGCGGTGCCGTTATAGCCACTCGAGTGGTGTTGTTGTTGCTGCTAAGCAGTGCTGATATTGCCGCATTGTGGTGCTGATATTGTTGAGTGGTATAAGCTGTACAAATGTGCTGATAACTGTATCTGTTGTTTATTTATATTGATAAATATATACATTTGTATGTTGAATTTTAATTGCACTAGCTTACCCTTCTGTTGTCTCCATGATGTTGGACTACAATGATCATACTATGTATGGGAGCAGAGCAGGGATAGGTGGGCGTCTGATGATGAGTCTTCGGCGGACCAGTAGAGCTGATCGCTTTTATGATTTTTTTGAGGTGTAGCTACTTGGGATAGTAGCATTTGATTATAATTTCTTTTGTACGCTCTAACTCTAGTTGGATTGGAACTCTGTATATATTTATATTCTAGACCCTATAATTATATACTCGTTCTATTCTGTCTAGTGTTTCCGGTGTGCGGTGGTTGGAAGTGTAGTGGCCAGCCGGGTCGTTACACCACCTTATCACGGCATTGAGGCCAGGCCCTTTTGTAAATAGCCTATGCAAAAAGTCGCCCCGAGATCTAGATGACCTCAGACAAAGAGCCACTAAGTACATGCAGATGGAAGAGCTGGCCGAATACAGAAATCAAAATAGATCTGACCTTTTCCTCGGAAAGAAAGAAGCTAAAAATGAGCACCCTCCGAGGTCTCGTCCTCGCGATGTGCCTGATCGAGAAAGAACCAACAGGGTGCCCTGATACGCACAGTACACGCCGCTCAACGCCAGCAGGACCAAGGTGTTGGAGCAAGCATTGGCCATAGAAATCCTTGCGATACCCCGACGTGCTATGACTCCACCCCACGCGGACAAGACCAAGACATGCTAGTTTCACAAGAACCGAGGGCACACCACGAAAGAATGCACAGCCCTCCGAGATCGCATCAAAGATTTTGTTAAGTCAGGCCACCTTCAAAACTTCACCCAACCCTCAGGAAGAAAGAGATACGAAAACTACCAGGATAAGAGGGAGTCTGGAAGAGGAACCGTGAAAGGGCACCTCTGAGACATAGATCCCGGGAACGAAGTAGGTCTCCGAAGAGAAACGAACAGCAACAAGACCGGAATCAACCCAGAAGAGTAATTAACACAATTGCTGGAGGATTCGCAGGAGGGGAAGCACGTCCTCAGCCCGTAAGAGACACTTGCGGGCAATCAAGTCGGTAAACGCTGTAGGGCGAGCAGCTTCGATCCACATGCCCTTTATTACATTTACTGATCGAGACTTTCAAGGTGTCGACCCAGTGCAAGATGACCCCATGGTTATTAGTGTGGAGATCAACAACTGTATTGTGAAAAAGACGCTTGTTGATCAAGGAAGCTCAGCTGATATCTTATACTGGAAGATATTCGAGCAGCTCGACATTCCTGAACAAGAGTTGACACCTTATGACGAGCCCTTGGTGGGATTTTCTGGCAAAAGAGTGGACACTCGGGGAACAATAGACCTATATACCTACTTCGGGGACGACCACCAAAGACGAAGGATTAAAGTACGATACGTGGTAGTGCATGCTAACACCTCGTACAACATCCTATTGGGCTGGCCCTCCCTGAACAAGCTCCGAGCCATCGTTTCCACTCCCACTTAGCTATGAAGTTCCCCTCGAAAGAAAGAACGATCATCACTTTGCACGCCGATCAAAAGATGGCCCGCGAATGTTACTTCGCCAGCCTAAAAGTACAACCAACTCCAAAGCCAAGCCGAGATGTCAATGTCATCGGCGATGTCGGCCAGCAAAAGCCGATTGAAGACCTGGAACTTGACCCAAGAATGGAAGTTGAGCATAGGGTCGAACCAATAGAAATAACGATCCCGTTTCAACTCGGAAGGAATGAAGAACAAGTCACTTATTTGAGTTCCCAATTGACGGAAGCCGAGGCAAGAGACATCAAGCAAGTCCTACTGAAGTACTCGGACTTATTCGCTTGGACAGCGGCTGATATGTCGGGCCTCAACCCAAGCTTCGACTGCCACCGCTCTTAGTGTGCGAGACGCCAAACCCATCACACAGAAGAAAAGAAAGATGAGAGGAGACAGGGCTCAGGAAGTAAGAGAAGAGACTACCAAGCTACTTCAAGCGGGATTTATCAGGGAAGTCAAGTACTCCACTTGGTTGGCCAACGTGGTTATGGTCAAGAAGGCAAACGACAAATGGCGGATGTGCACCGACTATACCAATCTAAATAAGGCATGTCCGAAAGATGCTTACCCCCTAACCCACATTGATGCTCTAGTTGACAGAGCGGCTGGCCACCAAAGATTGAGTTTTCTTTACGCATACTCAGGGTATAATTAAATACCCATGTACCCGCCTAACAAGGGAAAAACGGCGTTCATCACTGATTCGGCTAACTTTTGTTACAAAGTAATGCCATTCGATTTAAGGAACGCCAAGGCGACCTACCAGCGACTCATGGATAAGATTTTTCGTCGGTAGATAGGAACATGCTTGGAAGTATATGTGGATGATATGGTGATCAAGTCTACTTCGGCCGACGACCACCTGAAAGACCTTCGTACAATTTTTGACGAAGTAAGACGACATCACATGCGGTTGAACCTGACAAAATGCACTTTCGGGGTTGCCAGTGGAAAATTCTTGGGCTTCATGTTGTCAAGAAGAGGTATAGAAGCCAACCCTGACAAATGCCAGGCCATTATCAACATGAGGAGCCCCCATAGTGTGAAAGAAGTACAACGACTGGCCGGGCGCATCACTTCCCTGGCTCGTTTCCTGCCCTGCATGGTGGAAAAATCAAGACCCATGATGTCTTTGTTGAAGAAGGCAACCAAATTCCAGTGGACCGAAGAGTGTGAATCAGCATTTCAAGACTTCAAAACGATGCTCACGGCTCCGCCTTTGCTGGCCAAGCCAGACTCCGAGCTAGATATGATCATATATATCTTGGTATCGGACAAAGCCATCAACACAACGTTGGTGCAAGAGAAAACGGAGCAAATGCCAGTATACTTCGTCAGCTGAGTCTTGTAGGAAGCCGAAACGAGATATCAGCATCTCGAGAAGACAGTTTTAGCTCTCGTACACATAGCCAGACGCCTCCGGCGCTATTTCTAGAGCCACAGAGTCCTCGTCAAAACGGATAGCCCGATTGTTAAGGTCTTGCAGAAGCTTGAACTGGTCGGTCGAATGGTTGCTTGGTCCATAGAGCTATCGCAATTCGATATCCGCTTTGAACCAAGGGGACCCATCAAGGCACAGAGCATGGCCGACTTCATAAACGAATTCACCTCGGAGGTACTCCCCGAGCCGCACGTATGGACCCTGCACGTAGACGGGTCATCAAATCAACAAGGTAGTGGAGTCGACATTATACTCGAAGGTCCGGGTAAAGTGGTGGTCAAGCAGTCACTACGATTCGACTTTAAGACTTCCAACAACCAAGCTGAGTACGAGGCCCTTCTCGCTGGTCTACGATTGGCAGATGACCTAGGCATCAAGAGAGTCAAGTGTTGGAGTGACTCGCAAGTGGTAACAAGACAGGTCAACGGCACCTTCCAAATCAAAGAGCCAACACTACTCTTGTACTTTCATGCCTTTCAGAAGCTGAAGAACAAGTTCAACGACGTTCACGTTGAGCACACACCCCGGGAACTTAACGCGAGAGCCAACCAGCTGGCCAAGCTAGCGAGCAGCAAAAAGACTAGCCATTTGTGTAGCATGAGTAAGAACTGCAAAACCCAAGCATTGTGGAAGCCGAATGCTTGCAGGTTCAGCAAGGAAACCCATGCTGGATGAATGGTATAGTTAACCACCTTTTGACTGGAGAGCTACCCGAAGACCCCCTTGAAGTCAAGAAAATGAGAACCATGGCCGCGCGATACACCTTAATAGCTGGAGAGCTATATAAACGGGGCATCTCGTCACCCCTTCTCAAATGCTTAACACTCGAACAAGCGCATTATGTCCTCTAAGAAATCCACGAAGTCATATGCGGAACTCACTAGGGGGGACGAACTCTTGCAGCAAAGGTTATCCGAATTGGGTATTATTGGCCAACTCTAACGGTTGATTGTACCAAGTTCGTGCAACAATGCCAACCATGCCAGCAACACGACCCGTTAACAAACTTGCCAGCCGAATGCCTACAATTCATCATGACCCCCTGACCCTTCTCCGTATGGGGTATGGATATCCTAGGGCCATTCCCACCAGCAAAGGGCCAAGTCAAGTTCCTCATAGTGGCAGTCGACCATTTCACCAAGTGGATCGAGGCAGAAGCAGTTGCCACTATTTCAGCAAACAATGCAAAAATTCTTTTGGAAGAACGTTATTACCCGGTTCGAGGTATACGCCCTCATTACAGACAACGACCTACAATTCAAGGATCGTCGTTTCAACGAATTCCTCAAAGGACTTCAGATCAAACACCGGGTGACATCGGTGGAGCATCCCCAATCGGACGGGCAGGCAGAGGCAGCTAACAAAGTTATTCTCAAAGAGTTAAAAAGACGTCTCGGACAAGCTAAGGGACAATGGCCTGACCACTTGCATGAAATTTTGTGAGCCTATAGATGCACTCCACAGAGCTCGACCAAGGAAACACCCTTTCGGTTAGCATACGGAACCGATGCCATGATCCTGCTGGAGATAGGGGAACCCTCTCTCAAACGAAAATAATTCACTGAAGAAGCCAACACTGAAGCACTCAACATAGAACTCGACTTGATTGAGGAAGCACGTGGTCGGGCATTCATCAACATGGAAGTCTGTAGAGCACGAGTTTCCCGAAAGCACAGGACTAAAATCAAGCCACGAGAATTCCACCCAGGCGACCTTGTCTAGAGAGTAGTGGGAGAAGTAAGAAGAGAAAAAGCTCAAGAAAAGCTGGCCCCCAATTGGGATGGCCCTTTCTGAATAAGGCACAATCTCACAACGGAGCTTACAAGCTTGAAGAGCTCAATGGGAAGATCATCCCACGGACTTGGAATGTCACGCATTTGAAGCACTACTTTAGTTAGCAATCGCTATGTGATTATTTCGGTACACTCTTTTCCTTTCCCAGGTTTTTTCCTCATATAAAAATGTTAAGAGGTTTTACTGAGGAAAGGTTTTTAACGAGGCACACCATCAATGAAACAAACCCCCTTTTTTTGCAAAACTTTTACAATTGCTCGCAAGCTAATCTTAGAGACTAACAAGAATCCCTCCCGAGTACTTACTACTCGGCCAAGGTTGAACAAAAATCCCTCCCGAGTACCTACTACTCGACCAAGGTTGAACCACAAAATCCCTCCCGAGTACCTACTACTTGGCCAAGGTTGAACAAAAATCCCTCCCGAGTACCTACTACTCGGCCAAGGTTGAACCACAAAATCCCTCCTGAGTACTTACTACTCGGCTAAGGAGGAATAACTTAATCCCTCCTGATTACCTACTACTCGGTCAAGGTGAAAAACTTAATCCCTCCCGAGTACCTACTACTCAGTCAAGGTGAAAAACTTAATCCTCCCGAGAGACCCTCTCGGTCAAGGTTGAATAATAATCCCTCCTGAGCACCTACTACTCGGCCAAGGAGGAATAACTTAATCCCTCCCGAGTACCTACTACTCGGTCAAGGTGAAAAACTTAATCCCTCCCGAGTACCTACTACTCGGTTAAGGTGAAAAACTTAATCCTCCCAAGAGACCCTCTCGGTCAAGGTTGAATAATAATCCCTCCCGAGCACCTACTACTCGGCCAAGGAGGAATAACTTAATCCCTCTCGAGTACCTGCTACTCGGTCATGGTGAAAAACTTAATCCCTCCCGAGCACCCTGACTCGGCCAAGGTTGAATAATAATCCCTCCCGAGTATCTACTACTCGGCCAAGGAGGAATAACTCAATCCCTCCCGAGTACCCTAACTCGGCCAAGGTTGGATTATCCCTCCCGAGTACCTACTACTTGGCCAAGGAAGAATAACTTAATCCCTTTCGAGTACCTACCACTCGCTCAAGGTAAATAACTCAACCTCTCCCGACCACCCTCTCAGTCAAGGATGAACAATCCAAGTCCACCCTAATGCTTATACTCGGCCAGAGATGAACAATTCAGTTCAAGGCCGAACATTACCCCTACCCGAGCGCCTACGTTAACCCAAGGTTGAATGCTCAATAACCTTCTGAGCGCCCATGGCTCGCTCGAGAATAACCAGGTATTCTCCCCCCTTTCGGCCAATAATGAACAAAATTTATCCTAGTTACCTTTCTCTGTTAACCAACATGGATCCGGGACACCTTGATTACTTAGTTGATTTAAATGAGTCAAGAAACAAGGTAGAATCCAAATGAGCAAAAGCAAAACAATTCATTAAAAGGCTATATGGTCGAAGCGGCGTTATTGGCCGAAAGGTACAATCATGATATGGCTCGGATGGCCCAAAAGAATCAAAAGTAAAGGTAACAAAAAGCACCCTATATCTATACATCTTCATCAAAACAGATGTACAAGCAAAAAACAAAAAGCCAAAGCCCATCAATCGGCATGGGTGGTCTGCTCGGTCTCCTCATCATCGTTCATAGTAGCCCTGGGATCCTCAGGGGCGGCTGAACGAGGGGGAGCCACTTCATCCGGCTTAACATCGTCGTCGGCATCGGCAAAATCCAAGAACACTCCACGGAAAAAATCCTTGCTCAGTTCGAAGGAGAAGTTGGGAGGAAAGGTGCCGAAGTGGGTGGCTTGTCGAACCGCATGCCAAAATTCGGCCTCATGCTCATTGATTATTTTATTCTCACAATTGGTCCGGAATGCAGCCATGGCAGCCTCGGCATCGGCCTTGGCCTGTTGTTCCCGAGCCGTGATCTCTTGCACCTCTCGGACCCTCATCCATTCGGCGTCCTCCGCCGCAATCGCCCAGCCCCCCATCTCACCTAAGGACTCTTTTAATCGAGCCACCTCGGCCTCCAATGCTAGCTTCTCGTTGGAGGTGGCTTCATGGGCCTCAACCGATTGTTGGAAGAATGTCTTCGTTTCCTCCAAATTCCTCTGGAGGTTATAAATGTCGGCCATCGGCTCCAAGGCTAACTTCCGGAGTATCGCCGTGGCCCGGATCTACAATTCGCAAGCCATGGCCCATTGAGCCGAAGGAGCGGCAAAGTCAAGCATCCAGTGACCCTACTCCGAGAGCAAGTCCGAAGACATCATCCGGGCTGGCTGAACCTCTTCGGATAAGAAATCTTTGGCAAAGATGGCTGAAGGGATGGCCAAGTCCGTTGAAAGCCCCTTGGCTCGACGATGCTTAGGCCGATTTGTCTCCCCTCCAGTCGCATCGGCCTTCCTTTTACCCTTGTCCCTTTTCTTTTTTGGATTGGGGTCATAAAACACTACGTCTCGGGGAGTAGGCTGAGGGGCAGCGGCGATTCCTGAAACCTGATCAATAGCCACGTTGCGGTGGTCGTAAGCCGAGGTCCCTGCCGGGGCTCAATTCCTCATCGCTTGACGGTAGGATAATCCGAGACCGTATTGCGCCATCCAGCCTGCAAAAATCAAACAGTCACACATCAACTTAACAAGAACGACCGATAGGGAAAACAAATACATACCCTCTAATTCAAAGCGAGGCCGAGGTGATTTGGGCAAAAGCACCAGAAACCGAGCAGGGATCCCCCGAGGTAATTCTTTCAAGTAATTTAAGGCCGAAACCTCGGCCTCGATCATCATCTCCACCGGAAAATCATCGTATTTTTGAGGCTGCTGAGTCCAATAAAAGGGGAAAAGGGGCTTCTGCTCAGCATCGTAGAAACAACTCTGGCCGGCAACGGGGTCTATGATTACTTTCACAAACCCTGATTTAAACCCTTTAAAAGATGAAGTAAAAGGCCTCAGAAGCGGCCGATCGGCATGCCTAATCAAGGATAGCCACTTAACTGATTTATTGGAGGGACGAGTACAGAAAAAATGTAAAAATAAACCGACACTAGGCTCTATATAGTGGTATTTACAAAGGACTCGAAACGCTTGCATATAAGCCCACCCATTCGGATGCAATTGGGTCGGCACAACGTTCAACACACGAAGTACTCCCATTTGGAAATCATCCAAAGGGAGGGACATGCCGAGCTCTCGAAAGAAACACTCGTACATGTAAAAGAAATCCCCCTGACCTTCCTGTTTCGTAAGAAACACCAGGTCGGCTCCCCCAGGGCCTTCGGATCGGCACCAACGCAACATAAACGGGTAGGGATCCGAATCTTCCCACCGGGCCAATGTAAACACACTAAGGAGCCGTTCCACAATTAACGATAGGTGTCAAGTGGAAGTGCAGTGATGTATACAGCTGAGGCATCCTAACAGACCGGTAGACTTGAACCAGGTAAACCCATGAAAATACCCCTTATAGATCAACCAACATTTATCAAATTTGAAAAACTTTTATTCTTTATCTTTCCTAACTTACTCTATTACAATTTTCAAAAAGAAGAAATCAAAAAGAGGAGATTAATTACATGTACACCTCTCATAAAAACGCGAGAAGTACGCCGCAACTTCACCATCAACCCATTCATATCCCGACATCTCACACTGGGGAAATTTTTGCCTATAATCCCGAGGGCTCATCTCAGCATCGGGAAGGTCTGAGTCGGATGAGGAACTTCCGGATGCCACTACTTAGCCCCAAGCTTCTAGGATAACCCTCAAACACCTCGGCCTTGGCGTTACGTGCCGAGACCCTCGCATCGGACAAAAACCCAGATGACAAGGTTACCCTTTCAGTTGCCATTAAAACCAAGTGACCCGACTGAAAGCTAAATCGAACCTACCTTAGAAAATGAGTACTTGGCTTACAAGCAATGAGGGTGTCGGGGCAGAGTGTATATTATGAAGGAAGCGCGACAAGGGTGGTGACCATACCACCCTATATATAGGAAAATCCCCGGCATCCCAAAAGCCCCTCATAAATGCTTTTGGAAACGAAAGGACACAACCTCAGGGCACGAAACCCAAAGGCAGCCAAAGCATGCAACGGTCACAATCATGACATGAAAGGGCACGACTCCCGAGGTGCACGTGCCAGAACACCCCCCTTCAACACCAAAACCCTAAAAATTCTCAAACTCCTTCGTCTTTCATCCTTGGGCTTGGGGGGCAGTGTACTAGTAAACACCCTCTCGGCCGAATCCTAGGCCGAGACAAGCACCTAAACCAACAAAATCTCCACGTATTACCCCTTCGGCCTTGGACTTGGACGAAATCCTGTTCAGTCTTGGACTTGGCCGAGACCCTGTTCGGCCTTAGGGACAACCGAGTACTTTACCCAAAACAAAGTGAAGACTTCAGAACTGGGCAAAAGACCATCAAGAGGAGGCGCTCAAATCACCCCTCGGTTCAAACCATGACCGAACACCTCTTCGGGTTCAAGAATGGCCGAATACCCTTTTCGGCCTTAGGCTTGGCCGAACCCTCCTTTCAGCCTTAAGCTGAGCCGAACTCCCCTTCGGCCATAAGCTTGGCCGAATACCCCTTTGGCCTTAAGCTTTGCCGAAGATCCAAAAGAAGGACAACTCACAGAGAACACATGGCAGATTAGGATATCTATTATGCAATGATTATCACGTCTAATTAAGAGAGATTAAGGTTAACCAAAGACATTACCCATCTCCTGATGGAAGTACTTGGAGAGGATTGATATTCTTCCAAGCTTTCCATGCAAGGACCGAAATGCTCCATGAGGTTGAACTCCTTGAAGGTGGCGGAATCACCTTGGAGGATTCTCCAATGGTGGGGAAGCACCTAAGAGAGGTTCGGTTACCTCTTGAAGAAGTGGAGAAGCTTGAGGAACCAAGCTTCTAGGAGAA
Source organism: Cajanus cajan (assembly GCF_000230855.2). Lineage (NCBI taxonomy): Eukaryota > Viridiplantae > Streptophyta > Magnoliopsida > Fabales > Fabaceae > Cajanus > Cajanus cajan. Next base: position 55,270,520 of record NC_138518.1, read on the forward strand.
GGAACCGTGAGAGAAAACCTAGGAGAAGGTTCTCACGAATTTGACTCTTGAAAAATGAGAGAGAATTCTGAATTCTTTTTCTCATAAATGTCCAAAAGTGATTACAAGAGAGGGTTTTACAAATATATAGGGGAGGTAGCTTCTAGGAGAAGCTAACCTTAACCATGGTTCACTAGGAACCATGGTAAGGTGTAGCTAACCATCCATATGGTTTCTAAAACTTGTAGGAGAAGCTATCCTTGACCATGGTTCACTTAAGAACCATGGTAAAGTCAGCCTAACTTACAATGGTTTAGAAACTTGGAGGAGAAGCTTCAAAAACTAGAAGGAAAACTAGTAATTTTCGGCCATGAACAAAAGAGAATGCTAGGCGGCCTTGGCTCCAAATTGCTCCAAGATTTATTTCAAAAATATTTGATTTGGTTTAGTTAGGTTCATCATATGATGATGAGACCTAGCTAAATCAAATCTATGAAAAATTAGGAGCAAAATGAGTCCAATATGCAAAATTTTGCATAGGCCCAGTTCTGACCCAATTACTAGTCACACCCTCAAGTATTGCTAAATGTCACTCCCTTTTCTCTACTGAAAAAATACAAAATGAATGTATCAACTAGGGAGGTTAAATGGAGTTAAACTCTCCAAGTAGCCTACCTTAAAATCAATATACAAACACTAGAAAAAGTAAGTAAAGTGCCTCACAAATACAAAGGCAAAAATAACCTATACAAAAGAGCTACTATATGTACAAACATAAGAAAAAGGTCTTTAAGATCATCCCATTCCTCTTGGTTCTTTTAGTATATCACCTCTTGGATTCCTTGGCCTTGGCCATAGTCTATCATCTCCCAAGACAGAAGGTCCACCAGGCCCAATACATCATTATAAATACACAGGTGATGGGTAATAAATGAGGTACGTTTTATCCAATATAAAACCTTTATTGCTCTATACCGAACACTTACTTGATCGTCGAAGTGCCTTTGCAGGTACCCTCCCCACCCATTGGAGATAGTATTCGATCGGCACCGAAGACTCTGAAAATTATAAAGAAGGAGTAACAAGAGGAGTGTTTCTACGCAAAAACAATACAATTTATATAATTGTAGATTATACTCGGAGTTCCCAAAATTCGCTCCAAAGAGGAGTATTGGCTGCTGATACAAATTCCATAATTATCTTGTTAAATTCTAGAGAATGCTGTATAAAAAAAACTAGAGAATGCTGTATAAAAAAAAAAAAAAAAAAAAAAAAAAAGACTAAGCTAGAAATAATTTTACTTCACTATCTCAAAAGCTGGCCTATAAATAGGCATACTACATCATTGTATCATGATTAACAGAGCAATACTACCATTCTATCTTATAAACCCGTGCCTCTGTTTTCCTTCACTATCTCAAAAATCAATTTTCTTATTTAAAACTCCTCAGATCTAAACTCTTCCATATCCGCAACCTCTACAAGGACAAAAATGTTAAACATTGTTGCATCTTATTGTGTTGTTCCAAGTGAAGAAACTCCCGAGACTCGTTTAAGGTTATCAGATTACGACCAAGTGGTGCGTTTGGGTCACACACCCAATATCTATATTTACAAAGCAAAGCACAACCACAACACCACTGAGAAGATGATAAAGTCACTCAGCAAAATTTTAGTGTTCTACTATCCAATAGCTGGCAGATTGAGCTTAACAGAAAGTGGTCGAATGGAATTGGATTGCAATGCAAAGGGAGTCACATTTCTTGAAGCTGAAACCACAAAATCAATGAGTGATTATGGAGACTTTTCACCTTCTGAATCCATCAAGGAACTCGTTCCAAAGATTGATTACACTACACAACCTATAGAGGAGCTTCCTTTGTTGTTTGTGCAACTGACAAGGTTCCATGGTGGTGAAGGCTTTGCCATTGGATCGGCTAACTCTCATGTTTTGTCTGATGGGCTTGCTCATATTCGATTCATCAATTCATGGGCAAAGGTGACTCGAGGAGAGACACTAGAGCCACATGAAATGCCATCTTTTTTGGATAGAACAGCACTAATATTCCAACGTTCACCTTCATCACCACGCTTTGATCACCCAGAGTTGAAGCCTCTTCCGCTGAAACTTGGAACCTCCGATGATGCTGCTGAGAAAAAGAAGAAGACAAGGGCTGTGTTATTGAAGCTAACAGCTAAACAAGTGGAGAAGCTGAAGAAGAAGGCCAATGAGCAACCCGTGAAAGAAGGGTCGAGACATTATAGCAGATTTGAAGCTATCACTGCTCATATATGGAGATGTGCATCAAAGGCTCGTGAACTTGATGAGAAGCAACCAACTCTACTTAGGTTCAATGTGGATATTCGCAATAGACTAATTCCTCCTCTTCCTAGGAACTATTTTGGGAATGCTTTGGTGGCAACAGTGACACCAAAATGTTACGCTGGAGAAATTATGTCGAAACCATTGAGCTATGCTGCCCAAAAAGTAAGAGAAGCAAATGAAATGGTTTCAAATGAGTACATAAGGTCACAATCAGAGGCTGTATTAGGGCAGGAACACTTAGATTGCATAAGGGCATTCTTCATGGGACAAGGAGAACGTAGCCTTGCTCATTTTCCAGGGAATCCTAATATTCAGATAACAAGCTGGATGAGCTTGCCGGTGTATGAAGCAGATTTTGGGTGGGGAAAGCCTATATATTTTGGTTTAGGGTATGTGAATTCACATGATAGGGCACTGATTCTTCTGAGCCCAGAGGGCGATGGATCTGTTATTGTGTCCATACACTTCCAGATAGCACATATGCAACTTTTCAAGAAACTCTTCTACGAGGACTACTCTAAACTCTAAACTCTTGTAAGGTATGTGTGTGGAAAGGACTATTTTACATGAACATATGACTACTTGCCATATCTAATAATCCATGCATGTATTAAGTTATCTTCAATTGCTAAATTTATGGATCTCACTCGTTGTGTTCGAGATGTTATAATAGTTGGTCAAAAAGTCTCTCTTTAAGTATTTATTTGGCACAACATTGCATTTATCTTTACAATTGAGTTTGAATTTTTTAATATTTTATTTTAATATACCATCTTTTATTTTTATTACTAAATTTAAAAAATATTTTAATTACAAATAGTTAATAATAACTTTGTTACAATTCAAACTGTTCATTATAAAACCAAGTTTTAATTAAAATAATTAAATTTATTTATTTATTATGAATTTTAATAATAGTATAAGTTCTGTATTTTAAGAAAATTATTATTCAAATTTTAATTATGCAAATTAAAAACTTATGTAATAAAAGAAACAAACAAAAATATAAATTTATATAAATATTGCTCCCATTGTTTAAAACACCTGCATTCATCACTGGTTATGGTTGTGCATAGTTTCTTATCTTAATCCTAGACGAGATTTTCCACCATAACACCACTAGGATCAAAGTAGAAAATCATAAAAATCCTCCAACAGAGACTCACATCCACTTAACTCCTATCAAACTGTGTCTGGTCTAGCTTTATTCATTAGGAATAAATCATATTTTTACTTTTTATATATACCTGCCATTGTATATTTGAATAACTTTTACTATGTGATAAAATTTAATTTTTTATAATTGAATGGCTCACACTATCACACGTTCAGAGTCCCTCTGTTACAGAATGTTTAGGTAAATAGAAAACAAAGAAGAGAAAACAAATAGGGACGTCACACCTTGTGAGTTGGCACATTGAAAGCAATAATTATTACAATACTTATAATGGGTCCAATCATTAACTACTTTTGTTCTGTTCGATGAAAATGAATAAAGAAAACAAAAGGTATCTTTTATGAAAATATGATTTAAAATGATGTGAAATATCTTAACTTTAATATGTTTGAGTAAGAAATCCAGATAGTAAAAATAAAATTTATTTATATATTTATAATATTAAAAATTTTATATATAATTTTTAAAAATATAAATATATTATAATTATTTTTTATAAGTTTTTGTATTTATAATTATAATTAAAAATAAAAATAAATTAGTTTAAATTAGATTATAATATAATTTAATAAATTTGAACTTAATTTTTTTTCAAAAAAATTTTATTTTATGTACGACTTATTTATCTGTCATAAATATCTTTTAAATATTTAGTTAGAAATATAATTTGAAAGACCTACTTTATAATAATTTAACACTAATAAAAATATAAAAATAAATATATTAAATTTTATAAAAAAATCAAGTTTATTTTATTTATGATATAAACATATTTTTAATGTATAATATAAATTTTTAAATGATAATTTATTTTAAAATATATTTTATATTAAAAAATTTAAATAGAACATAAATCTTTCAATACTTTTTATTTTAATTTTTTTAATTAACGTATATTATAAATAGAAAATATAAAAGATAAACATATATGTTAAAAATTTTATTTTATCAAAGAATATTTTTTTTAATATATTACATTATATATATGAGCATTATAATATATATATATATATATATATATATATATTATAACTAAACTTTTTAAAAAAACTTTAATAAATATCAAATAAATAAACATCTTTTTCAAATTTATATTTTATACATACAATAATTTAAATATATATATTTATTTATTTTATTAAAATATAATTTTTATTTTTTAAAATATATTATTTTTTAATTAAAAAAATATGTATATATCAAATGATAATGGTGGCAAGTGCCCCCACTATATTATATATGAATCCGTCAATGTCTGAAATACATATCTATTTATAATTTGAATCAAATTAATTAGTACATATGAAATACTATAATTTAACAGTTTTAAAATGTAATCAAAATTTAGAAAATGTAAAATTGGTTTAAATTATTTTTTACTTAAAAAAATATAACTTCTTTTGAACAAGTCATCACTTATAAAATGTGACTCAATTCTAAGGTAAGGCTCAAATCTATAGAAATCAAATATCCTTAGACTTGTATTTGACTTGTATTTTATAAAGAAGAAATGAGTGAAAGGAGAAAAAGAGAAAAAAAAAAAAAAAAAAAAAAAAGAGAGAGAGAGAGAAATGCAAAAAAGTGTATGAAAATAGATAAGAAATAAAATAAAAATAAAAATTATTTGATAAAGAAAAACAAATAAAAATTGGAATAAAAATTTAAAATGTCTTATTTTTGCAACCTCGCCAAAGCCAGCAACCTTCAACAAATGCTCAATTCTTGAGTCAGGTGTAGGCATGGAATGATAGTAAGATTGAATCACTTGATCACTTGTTGTCTGCGAAAATGGTAGAATTGGAATGTTATTAATGAATAATATTAGTTGTAAACATTATGCAATATATATTAACTTATCATAAGATGAGTTTCATTTGACCTATGGGGATGTTGTTTTCTCAACATAGTTGAAGATGAAGAAGAAATTCTTGAAAAATAATAGCAACGAAATTGAAGAATGCAATAGCTGAAGAGAATTGATCTTTTGTTGTGTGTTTAGGGTTGGATCGTATGTAGTGTATATATAGTGCAAAAAAATTGAATTAGTTTGTCTCATTGTGTAAGGAATCCAATGACTTTGTGTAGAGTGTCATCAATTGCTTTGTCCCAGAGCGTTAGAAAAATCAATGCTTTATGCAGAGTGTCATTGCCTTGGTCCAAGAGCGTTAGAGAAATTAATGACTTTGTACAGAGTGTCATTGCCTTGGTCCTTGAGCGCTAGAAAAATTAATGTTTTGTGCAGTGTCATCAATTGCTTTGTCCTAGAAGCGTCAGAAAAATTAATAACTTTGTGCAGAGTGTCATTGTCTTGGTCCTTGAGCGTTAGGAATCCAATGCTTTGTGCAGTGTCATCAATTGCTTTGTCTCAGAGCGTCAGAAAAATCAATACTTTGTGCAAAGTGTCATCAATTACTTTGTCCTAGAGCATCAAAAAAATCAATGCTTTATGCAGAATGTCATTGCCTTGGTCCAAGAGCGTCAGAGAAATTAATGACTTTGTGCAGAGTGTCATTGTCTTGGTCCTTGAGTATCAAAAAAATCAATGCTTTGTGCAGAGCGTCAGGAATCTAATGACTTTGCATTTGTCCACGTTAGGTTGCTTTAGTTCTATATAAACCCTAAACACAGGCTAAAAATGCAAGAGCTTTCCTAACGCTCAAATTTTTGACAGATATGGATCCGTCAGAACTTTCCGACGAAATTTTTTGACAGATATTTCTGTTAGAAATTTCTGACGGATTTATATTTCCATCAAAAATTTCTGACAGAAATATAAATCTGTCAGAAATTTCTGACGGAAACTTTCTGACAGAAAATTCTGTCGAAAACTTCTGATGGTAAATTAAATCCGTTGGAAATTTCTGACGAAAAATTTTTGACAGAATATTCCGTCAAAAATTTCTGACAGATTTATATTTTCGTTGGAAATTTCCGACAGAATTATAAATCCGTCAGAAATTTCTTATTTTTAATTATTATTTTTAATTCTTATTTTTAATTTCTTATATTAATTTCTTATTTTTAATTTCTTATATATATTTGGAGTATTAAAAATTTTATATATCTTTTAAAGGTATAAATATATATTATAATTATTTATTACAAGTTTTTTATATCTACGATTAGTATTAAAGATGAAAATAAATTAGGTCACACTATATTTTATTATAATTTAGTTGGTTTGAACCTAACTTTCTTTAAAAATATATATTTTAAGTATGACTTATTTATCTATCATAGACAATTTTTAAATGTTTGGGTAGAACTACAATCATAAAGACTTATTTTATAATAATTTAACACTATTAAAAATATAAAAATAAATATGTTAAATTTTATAAAAATAAATTTTAATTTATTTATGATATAAATATATTTTTAATATCTAATATATATTTTTAGATGATAATTTATTTTAAAATATATCTTATAATAACAATTCTAAATGGAACATAAATCTTATGATTTTTCTTATTTTGATTTTTTTAATTAATGTATACAATTTTACTATTTTGATTTTTTCAATCAACGTATACAATAAATAAAAAACACAAAAGACAAACATGCATGTTACAAATTTTATTTTATAAAAAAATTATTTATTTTAATATATTTCATTATATATGTGAATATTAAGACATATATATATATATATACATATATATTATAATTAATCTTTTTAAAAAATTAATTCATTATTAAGAAATTTTTTTATCACATGAGAATTAATTTCCTTCAAAAATTTGACAGATATAAAATAAATAAATATTTTTTCTGAATCTATATATTTATTTTATTAGAATATAATTTTTATTTTTTAAAATATATTATTTTTTAGATAAAAGATTATGTATATGTCAAATAGTAGTGGGGGCAAGTGCCCCACTATTCCAAACATGCATCTGTCCCTGTATATATATATATATATATATATATATAATATAGGGGGTTATAATTATACCGGTGTAACTTTTACTAAGTATTATGCCGCTCTATAACTTTATATTAAATGTGAATTTTGTAAATCCGTTAAATTGAAAGTTCATATCACTTTATACGTGTATATCAAATTTTGTTAAAATTGAACAACAACTGAAAGATAATCCAAGTGCTCATATTTTAGTGTATTTTGAAATGAATATATTGCATCAATTTTGTTTTATAAAAATGAAGTATCAAATCATCTTGGATTAATATAATGTTTTGTATATATAATTTATAAGAGATATGAACTTTCAATCTAACAGTTGATTTACCAAATTCACATTTAATATAAAGTTATTGAGTAGTGTAATACTTTGTAAAAGTCACATTTAATATATATATATATATATATATATATATATATATATATATATATATACACACACACAACACACACACACACACACATACATATATATATATATATATGAGGAGGTTATAATTACAATGGTATAAATTTTACTAAGTGTTACACCGCTCAATAACTTTATATTACACTAGTGCAAAAATTGGATTTAAAATCGGAGTTTTAAGATCGGTTATAAGGTAACCGATCTTAAAAGTGACGCGGTGGTAATTTCGTAAATAATATGAACACTCTTAAAATCGGTTAAAATTTAACCGATCTTAAAAGTACTTTTAAGATCGGTTATTTAAGAATCGATCTTAAAAATGCTGTCTGATACAACTTTTAAGATCGGTTACAAAAGAACTGATCTTAAAAGTTGTATCAAATAACACTTTTAAGATCGGTTCTTAAATAACCGATCTTAAAAGTACTTTTAAGATCGGTTAAATTTTAACTGATCTTAAAAGTGCTACTTTTAAAATCGGTTATTTAAGAACCGATTTTAAAAGTGCTACTTTTAAAATCGATTATTTCAGAACCGATTTTGTATGCAGTATACAAAATCGGTTCATAAATAACCGATTTTAAAAGTATCGTCAGCAACCTTTTATATTTCCCTCCATTCTCATTCTCTTTAATCTTTTTCTTCATTCATTTTTTTACTCTCTTGTGCTCTCAATTTCTAATAAATTTCGTTGTTATTTTCGTCTTCTCATGCTCTATTTTGTGTCTCTTTTCGTTTTCTAATGCTTTTCTTTTGTCTCTATTTTTGCTGTAGGTTCATTTTGGGCAAATTACGGATTTGGAAGCAAATTACGTAGCTGGAACGGGCCGTTCTGCAAGGAAAATGACCCGTGCTGCAAGGAGAACAGGCCGTTCTCCAAGCAGAACGACCCGTACTGCAAGGAGCACGGGCCGTTCTCCTGCCAAACGGCCTGTACTCGTTTTCGGAAACCTGGAACAGCCCGTTCCAGTTTATTTTTTTTTTTGCAACACAGATTTTTAAGATCGGTTATAAAATAATCGATCTTAAAAGTTATCTTTTAAAATCAGTTATTTAACCGATTTTAAAAGTCTAACTTTCAAAATCGGCACTTTTAAAATCGGTTACAGAATCGATTTTAAAAGTGAAAAATAACCGATTTTAAAAGCCTTTTTTTTTCACTAGTGTTAAATGTGAATTTTGTAAATTCAACCGTTAAATTGAAAATCTTTTACTCTTAAATCATATATACAAAATGTTATATTAATCGAAGATGATTTCTTATAAAACAAAATTAAATCTGTCGAAAAATTTATATTTTCGATGAGAAAATTTTTGTAGGAAAAACTATATTATTGATAGAATATTTCAGACAAATTTATATTTGTCGAAAATGTAAGAACTGGTTTTAAATTTGATATGAAAATATTATCATATAATTAGATAAGATTTTAAGTTGGTATTTTATTAATGGTTGATAATTAAAAAATAAAACATGGATAAATACATTTTTTGAATTTTATATGTTTGATTTAAGATAATTTAAAAATAACTCTTGGTAAAGATATTCCGATCAATAACTCATGGTGTGTGTTGAATTTCATCGATCGAATTAATTGTTAAATTAAAAGTTATTAAATTTTATGAATAATTAATATAAAAAAATTAATTAGTTTTGGAATAAATTATTTGCTAATTAACAATATAATTGAAACATTAATTATTTTAAATTATTTAACTAAAATCTTATTGACAATTTACTATATGGTCTTAATATTTTTGTATAACTAATATCTGGTTTTAAATTTGATATGAAAATATTATATATAATTAGATAAGATTTTTTAAGTTAGTATTTATTAATAGTTGATAATTAGAAAAAAAAATAAGGATAAATATATTTTTTGAATTTTATATGTTTGATTTAAGGTAAATAAATATATTAAATTAATTAATAATTTATTTAAAATATTAAAATTTAATTTATAAGTATGTAATAAATAAATATTTATAATTTTATAAATTATAAAATTAAATAATTTAAATTATAATTTTAAATAGAAATAAGTAGATGTTAATTATAAAAGTAAGTACATATAAATAAAGAATAATTAAATATATTATTTTTTTGAAGGAATAATTAAATATATTATTATTATTATTATTATTATTCGTAATATAAAATTATTATATATTATTATTATAGTACAAATATGAGATTGTATATTTGAAGATGACTTAAATGAATTAATTTGTACAAGTTATACTGACAACATACATATACATTTCGGTAGCTTACTCATCAGAACTTCACAGTTAAGCGTGCTTGACCTGGAGTAGTACTGAGATGGGTGACCTTCTGAGAAGTTTCATAGAAATTGCATAAGTAAGGATAAAACACGCTAAACAGTGAAATATTATGAAATAGAACCATTGAGAGGCCAAATATGAGGGTTGTTACATTAATAAATTTATTAAAATTAAAAAAAATTATAATTTCTGACAGATTTTTCTGTCAGAAATTTCTGACAGATATTTCTAACAGATATTTCCGTCAAAAATTTCTGACGAAGTTTTCTGATAGAATTTTCCGTCAGAAATTTTCGTCAGAAAAATTATTTCTGACAAATTTTTTTTTCCGACGCCACTTTTTTCGGTGGATTGAAATCCGTCGGATATCCGTCAAAAAAAGAAAAATCCATCGGAAATTTACCTATTTTTGTCGGAAATTTCCGTCGGAAATCAGCATTTTTCTTGTAGTGCATCCAATCAATGCAGTCGTTAACTGTTCCAGCCACTATTTACTATGATGGACAAATTGTCTCCATTGAGCATGGAGATACATTTGTTAGCAACGAGACTAAAACCATACTGGTAAGCAACATGATGACTTATCAGCAATTTAAGTAGGTTATTAATAATAACCTTAATCTTCCTCATTACAAAGTTGTCATAGATATCCACTACCGCTACCCAAATTCATGTATGGGTGGTGTATATAAATATACAGTGTGTCGTCTTAGGGATGATATGAAGATGTGTAGTGTATGTTTTCATTGTTCACATATTGCACGACCTAACAAGTCTTGAATTGTATGCTACCACGATGTATATTGGATTATTGCATGGGATGGAAGCGATTGAAAGATACCTTGACCAAGCAATGAAGTTAGACAACTAATGTTATATGATTTAGGTTTTATGTTATTTATCTATTATGTTTGAAGTTTATTTAAATTGTATTTTTTTTAAAGTTATTTTCATTTTAATGATGTAACTGTTATAATTAGTGTGCTTAATATATAATGTCATTAATAAATTACAGTTTTAAATTTTCTATATTTAATAAATTTAAATTAAATAATAAAATTAGTTTTATAATTCTACAATTTAGTATAATAAATAAGTTTTAACATTTTTTTAACATAAATTTATATTATACACAATTTTTTAATTTTATATATAATTCTAAAAATTATAGTCAACCATATTTATTTTAAAAAAATTTAAAAACAGAAATATTATAATTTATAAATAAATATAATATTAATTTTATTATTAAGTATTATTCTTTATAAATTATTTAATTTAAATATTAAATATGTTTTTAAAAATTAATTATACTTTTTTTAAAAATCTGAAAATCAAAAAATATTTTTTTTTACACAATTTGAACAAAAAAGGCCAAAAAAAATGAAAAAAAAAAAGTCCAAGTGATAAATCGGTTACTCGGTAACCGATTTCTCAAAAAGATTTTGAAAAAAAAATTAAAAATTCCTTTGAAAAATTAGTTACCCAGTAACCGATTTCTCACCTGGACCTCAAAAACGGGTTATTTGCGTAAATAATCTTGAGCTCAAGTTATTTAAATAAATAAATAAAAATTTGATATATTAAAAAAAGTCTATTTTTAACTTCTTACCACTTATCTCTCTCTTTTCATTTCTCTTCTTTTCTATTTGTTTTACGAAACAAGAACTAAATAAAGGTGAGTACTATAACGTTAAATCACTTCAATTAAGTACTTTTAGTAATTACTCATTTAGATTTATTCTTATTTTTGTAATTTCTTACTTAATGAAATTAAATTATTAATATTAAATTTATAATTTACACAAGTTTACAGCAATAATATAATATATTATTCATATTTAAAGTAAGAAGTAATAATTGATTAAATATTTTTTATAATAACAAAATTATATATTAATTAATATATATTTTACTATTAATATTAACTCACAATAACACTAAAAAAAATGCATTATGGATCGAATTTAGCAACCAAATGTTATGGTTAGAATTAGTAATTAATTATTTTATATAAAATTAAAAAAGTTAAAGTGCGAATTTAACAACCGACATATTAGTCACCAATAAATTTAAAATTGACTAGTCATTAAATCAGTAACAATCATTATTTTATATATAAATCATTGTGAAACATTTTATAATCTAACATATCAATCGCTAAAATATTATTTAGCAACTGAATAAATCGATTGGTAAATGAAATGAAAATAAAAATATAATACTTTGTGATTGAAAAATTAATTATCACAAAAACTTTAACACTTTTTAATATATAATATTGTGAGACCCCTGTTCATTTTTTTCTTTCTCCCTACTCACTTCACTCTTCTCATTTTCTCTCTTTCAACTCACTTTCTCTCAATTCTCCTTTACTCTCTCTCTTTTCCCTGTTTCCTTTTTCTCTGATCTTGGGTGGCAGTGGTGACCTTAGGAGCTGAGTAGTGGTGTTGGATTGCTAGTGAGCCGTGCGGAGCTCCTCTTCAAGCTTCTTCTTCTCCTTTCTCTTCTCGGAGCTCGGAATCGTCTCACCGAGGTAAGGGAAGTTAGTTTTGCTGCGTTTTGGCTGAAAACGTGTTCTAGGAACTTCTTGATTGTTTGATGTTTGGTGATTTTGCTGAGATTGGAGTATGGGGTTTTCAGGGTTCTTTGAGAAATTTTGGGGAAATCCTTGTTTTGTTGTTGCATGTACGAAAAGGCATGATTTTTGAGCTGCTGGTTGAAAATGGGACACTTTGTTGGGTTTACATGTGTTTGGGATATGATTTTTCGCAGGTTTTGATGAAATTTTCGAAGTAGGTAAGGGTTCCAGTTTGAATTTGCGCCGGGTGCAGTTATTCGCGCCGGGCGTTCATTAATATGGAAAATCCCTGGATGAATCGCGCCGGGCTCGGGGAGAACCACGCGGGGTGCAATAGACCTCTATAGGTCTCTGGTTGAGTAATGGGCCGGGCGCGCTATTAATTCGCCGGGCGTGAGGTTGACTTTCAGAATTTGACTTTATAGTTTTCATGAAAGTTGTAGCCTTGGATGTTAGCTTTTCAATGGCGCTAGAATCACTCAAAAAGGAGTTTTAGAACTCTCGATATGGTTGTTTTAGTGAAGAGGGGTCGAGCTGCTAGCTTTGTTTATAGCTGTTGCAGTTTTTATCATTTTTAACAAGGTAGATGAAGGAATTAGGACCTGGTGTCTTCATGAGAGTTGTAGGAAATCTTCTTATCTTACATATGAGATAAGGATGAGCATGGTAGGAGTAGTATAACTCCTGATGTGCTGTTTTCTGTGAAGGTTGCCATTTCACATTTAGTGGTTTGGTTAAGTTGAAGTTGTTTTAGGTGCTTGGGTTGATTGGTGTTGTTTGGGTGGGTAATTTGACAAGATAGATGAGTTGTAAACAAGGTGGATGAGCCGTATAATGTGTAGAATATGCTGTATGTTGAATATGCTGTATGTAGTATATTTTAAAAAAAAATTGTTGATCATGCTGTTGATAATGTTGTTTATGCTGATTAAAGCTGTTAATGATGAGTGATGATTTTGATGTGCTGCGCTGAGCGCGGCCCTTGTCGCGCTGGGCATGAGACTCCTTGGGAGTCTCTGCCTTGTGGGTGCCGAGCACAATTGGTATTGCGCCAGGCGCGAGTTGTAACATCCTAAATTTTAAATTAATTAAATTTTAATTAATTACTATTTTTATGAAAATAATTTATATCATTTTATTTTGTAATTTTATAAAATTGCAGTAGATTCTAAATAATAATAATTATATTTACGAGAGAAACTTGAGTCTAGTAGTTATTTATATTTATATTCTAGAGAGCAGAAAATAAATTAGTATTTTAAATAATTATAGAAGTTGAAACTGTTTTATTTTTTTTTTAATTATTTACGTACCATTTTAATTAAATAGAGGGGGATGGGCGGGTGAGTATGGGCCTGGCCCAGTCGGAATTATTAGAGGGGTTTTGGGGGTAGTCAGTTACCTAATATTCATTTTAACGTCAGACGCTTGAAGGAAGAGGGGAGAGGAGAAAATTCTTGAAGGAAGGCGTAAAGTATTCAGATTGCTCCGTCGTTCTTCTGTTGGCCTTCGTTCATCATCCTTAAGGTACGGGGAGATGGGTTTCTTCATATGTGAGTATAGGGGTGTTCGGGTATGAGGGCAATCCCTAAGTCCCTCTAGGAACTCTATTTAAAATTCTGAACGATTATCTGTGCAATCGATGTTCTAAATTCTTAATTCATTTGGAAGAACTTATTTCTTGAATTGTCTTTGAATTCCATTGGGGCTTTCTTGTTAATTCTTTATCCTTAAATTTGATGACTTGAATTTTATGTGTTAAGAAGAGTTTAGATTATTTTTTGTAAAACTAATGGAAACCAATTTTTTAGGCTTGAGATGTGTATGGATTGATTTTGAACGTGTGAAGAATATAAATGGAGTTAAACTGAACCAACGGGGTGTAGAAGTAGTGAAAATTGGTAAAAACCTTGTTGGAACTCGTAAAACGCAGGTTTAATTTCACAGAGGGGAGTCTAGGCAGAGATTTGGGCGTTCAGCGCCAGTTTTGGGCGTCGGGCGTCGGGACCCCGATATACGTTTGTAATTTTGCAATATCTTTCTGTGTAGTTATCCAAATCGAGTGCCTTTTGTTTTGTTAGAAACTAGACATCTGGGGCTACCATTTAGACACAAGAATCGTGTAAAAACATTAATATTTGATCAAGTTATGTGAGTTGCAATTTGAGCCTTCCAATCTGTGTGCGAACCACAACATCAATTTTTGTGAGCCCTGAATGGTAACCTAAACGACTTTATTAGGATTTGTGTTCTTCATGAAAGTTGTAGATATTGATGTTAGGATTCTAATGGAGTTGGGATCACTTAGAAAGGATATGTATATCTCGAGTTATGGTTAAATTATTAACTGAATATCATAGATATTGTGATGTGTGTGAAGAATTATGTGAAATTTGTGATCTATGATGTTGATAACTTAATGATAGGTACCTAGCATGTGAGGATGATATTGCATGGATTGTTATTGACATGTGATGATGTTATATAATGGAGATGCATTAATTATGAGTTACGTGGGATGCATGAGTTGCATGAGACTTATGAGTTGCATGTGGTGCTTGAGAAGCCAGACGTGGCTATATTGCATTGGACCCTGGGCCCAGAGAGGGGTTGAGACAGGGGGGACCACGACGGGAGGCATTCCATGCGTGGGCCGTTGGGTGTTTAACTGCGCAGCTCACTGGCCACAGAGGGTTTAACGGTGGGTGGATTGCCTTTGCACGGGCCGCTGGGTGTTTAATCGTGCAACATACCGGCCCTGGGAGGGTGTGAGAACGGTATGCCCGCATTGGCAACAACTAAGGGAATTGACGAGGTACGCCCATTATGCGGAGTGCCAAGTTGAGACTCTTAGGAGAGGAGATGTGTATGAGCATATAGTGAGCATGTGTATGAAAGCTTGTATGATTAAAAAAAAATGATGTTTGGTATTTATATGAGATGTATTTGTTGTTTATATTTAATGATGATATTTTGGTGCACGGTGTGGAGTGGGAATTGGGTAGCTCTATGTTCATATATGATGTTATCTATCTCTCACCGTCCTGTTTTTATGTGGTTTTCTTTTAGGTGAAGATGAAGGCACTCATAGTGTTGAGTTCTAAAAGGAAAGGGTTCTGCTCTGATAGGATGTGACAGTGGGGCATGAATTTAGGATGCTTTAGTTATGAATTGTTATTTGTCGTTTGAGGAGACTTATTTTTAAGAGTTTTATATTCACCTTATATTTGTAAATTCTGGATTCCTTTCATTTTTCTTTAGAGACCTTGATAATTTTCTTTTAAGAGTAAAACTTTATTATTATTATTATTATTATTTCTATTTATTTCAAGACTTGTGAACCTATGAGTTTTTATTAAAATATGTGGACCCTTCTTGATGTTATATTTATTGAATTATTCTTATTGTTGTTACTTATTTATTATGGGGTAGAAGGGTGTCACATTTAGTGGTATCAGAGCAGGTCGATTCATTCGGTCTTGAGTTATGAGCTTGCTATGTTTCTGTGGGTTGTGCTGTGATGTTGTTTAACTGAGAT
Organism: Cajanus cajan; assembly: GCF_000230855.2. Classification (NCBI taxonomy): domain Eukaryota; kingdom Viridiplantae; phylum Streptophyta; class Magnoliopsida; order Fabales; family Fabaceae; genus Cajanus; species Cajanus cajan. Next base: position 55,286,747 of record NC_138518.1, read on the forward strand.
GATTGTTTTAATTGGTTTGTTTTGTTTTGACTCTCTACTTTTCTGTGAATCAGAAAAGTGATGTCTGGGGGAGGTAGGAATGATCGTGCTATCGCTGAGGCCTTGATGGCTATGGCTCAGGCTGTAGGCAACCTGAACCAACATCAAGAAGTGGACTGGCTTGCTCGGTTCCAGAGGAACCATCCACCTACCTTCCGTGGTGGCTATGACCCGGATGGTGCTGCTGACTGGATGTTTGAGGTGGAGAAGATATTCCAAGCTATTGAATGTCCACAGGTACAGAGGGTATCTTTGGCTGCCTTCATGTTGTCTGGAGATGCTGGAATCTGGTGGCAGAGTACCTACCAGAGGATGATTGCTGAGGGTACTCCGATGACGTGGGATAATTTTAAGAGGTTGTTTTTGGAGAAGCATTTCCCACAAGATATTTGCAACAAAAAGCAGGTGGAGTTCCTTGAGCTGAAGCAAGGGGATGATATTGTGGCAGATTATGTGGCCAAGTTTGAGGCACTGGTACGATTCTGTCCCGCTTATGAGGGTGTTGCAAATGAGGAAGCGAAATGTGTGAAATTTATTAGTGGTCTTCGACCGGAAATCAAGCAAGCTTTCAACTACCAGGGCATTGCTAGATTCCACGAGCTGGTGAACAAGTGCAGAGTTTATGATGAAGATAATCGGGCTAGAGTTGCTCACTACAAAAGTGGAGGGCCTGTAAGGAATCAGAGCAGGCATGGGTCTTCTAGCAGGAGTAAGCCTTACTTTCGTCCTGCTGGAAATTCAAACAGTAACGGGGGTAGTGAGGGTTCAGTGCATAGGAGGAGTCAAGCTCCATCCACGAGCCAAACATCTAGAGCTGGGAGTACTGGTTCTACTCCTTCCTTCACTTGCTTCAAGTGTGGGAGGCCAGGGCACCGAGCTAATCAATGTGGGGATAGGGAGGTCACCTGTTTCAGATGTAATGAGCGGGGGCACATTTCTCGAGATTGTCCTCGTGCACAGCAAGGACCAGTGACGGCTAGTGGAGAGGCTGGGGGGAGTGCTAGTGCTAGTCGGGGTACCGGTATCAGCAGGAGTGCTAGTGCTAGCGGCAGTGCCAGTAAGCCGAAAGCTACAGGGAGAGTATTTGCCTTGAGTGGTACTGAAGCCGCTCAATCCGACGACTTGATCCAAGGTATGGGTTTTATTGCTGGAATTCCTTTAGTTGTATTGTTTGATTCGGGTGCGACTCATTCGTTCATATCACATGCTTGTGTTTCCAAATTGAGATTGCCTGTTTCTTCCTTACCTTTTGTATTGAGTGTGGAGACGCCAACTAGTGGGTCAGTTTCTACGTCCGGCGTATGCTTGAATTGTTCTGTTCATATTAATGGTAGAGACTTCTTAGTTGACTTAATTTGTTTGCCTCTGAGTCAGCTAGACATCATTCTTGGTATGAACTAGTTATCTTCCAACCATGTTCTTTTGAACTGTGCTGATAAAACTGTTGTTTTTGGTCAACCCCTTGAGAGAAAGAGCAAAGACTTTTTGACTGCCAACCAGGTTGAGGTGTCTCTGAGAGAAGATGCCCAGGTATACATGTTACTAGCTTCTTTGAGTTCTGAGAGTAGCGCTGTCTTGAATAGATTACCTATAGTATGCAATTACCCTGATGTGTTCTCTGAGGATATGTCTAATCTACCACCCGAGAGGGAGACAGAGTTTTCCATAGACTTAATACCGGGGACGGGACCCATTTCAGCTGCACCTTATAGGATGTCGCCCTTGGAGTTAGCCGAGCTTAAGAAACAACTAGAGGAGCTGTTAGAGAAGAAGTTTGTGAGACCTAGTGTATCACCTTGGGGAGCACCTGTCCTATTAGTGAAGAAGAAGGATGGTAGCATGAGGTTGTGTATAGATTACCGCCAACTCAATAAGGTAACGATTAAAAATAAATATCCATTGCCTAGGATTGATGACCTTATGGACCAACTGGTGGGGGCATGTGTGTTTAGTAAGATTGATCTTAGGTCAGGTTACCATCAGATTAGAGTGAAAGAGGAGGACATACCCAAAACTGCATTTAGGACTAGATATGGACATTATGAATACCTTGTAATGCCTTTTGGTGTGACTAATGCTCCTGCAATTTTTATGGATTATATGAACAGAATTTTTCATCCGTACTTGGATAAATTTGTAGTTGTCTTTATAGATGACATACTCATTTATTCCAAAACTAAAGAGGAGCATGAAGAGCACTTAAAGGTAGTACTTGAGATTTTAAGAGAGAAACAGTTGTATGCTAAATTGTCTAAGTGTGATTTCTGGTTAGAAAAGGTGAGTTTCTTAGGTCATGTGATTTCAAAGGGGGGGATCGATGTAGATCCTTCTAAGGTAGAAGCTGTGCTTAAGTGGGAATCCCCTAAATCTGTGAGCGAGATTAGAAGTTTCCTTGGACTAGCTGGGTATTATAGGAGGTTTATAGAGGGGTTTTCTAAGATAGCATTGCCTTTGACTGAATTGACTAGAAAGGGAGTTCCCTTTGTATGGAATAGTAGGTGTGAGACTAGTTTCCAAACCCTTAAGGAAAAATTGACTAGTGCACCAGTTCTAGTTTTGCCTGACCTTAATAAACCTTTTGTAGTATATTGTGATGCTTCTAAGATGGGACTAGGTGGAGTGTTGATGCAAGAGGGAAAGGTAGTAGCTTATGCTTCTAGGCAGTTGAAAATCCATGAGAGAAATTACCCTACCCATGATCTTGAATTGGCAACTGTAGTATTTGTTTTAAAGATTTGGAGACACTATTTGTATGGTTCTAAATTCAAGGTTTTTAGCGACCATAAGAGCCTTAAGTATCTGTTCGATCAGAAAGAGTTAAATATGAGACAAAGGAGATGGCTTGAGTTCTTGAAGGACTATGATTTTGAGTTTAGTTATCACCCAGGTAAGGCAAATGTCGTAGCGGACGCTTTAAGCAGAAAATCACTTCACATATCTTCCTTGATGATTAGAGAGATGGACCTTCTAGCTCAGTTTAGGGATCTAAGTTTAGCTTGTGAGACTACCTCTAGTAGCATAAGATTAGGCATGATTCGTGTAAGTAATGACTTGTTGAAGGAGATTAGAGATGCTCAGTTAGAGGATTCATTCTTAGTGGCTAGGCGAGAGGCGATAGAAGGAGGTAGTGGTGGAGAGTTTGTATTGGGTAGCGATGGAGTAGTAAGATTTGGTGACCGTGTGTGTGTACCTAGTGAGGCTACCCTTAGGCGTTTGATACTTGAAGAGGGGCATAAAAGCAAACTTAGTTTCCATCCAGGTTCAACCAAAATGTATCAAGACTTGAAGAAGATGTTTTGGTGGCCTAGAATGAAGAGAGACATAGAGGAGTTTGCGAGTGCTTGCCTAGTATGCCAGAAGGCTAAGGTAGAACACCAAAAACCTTCAGGATTACTTCAACCCTTGAGTATACCAGAGTGGAAGTGGGATAGCATTTCCATGGACTTTGTAGTTGCTTTGCCTAGGACTGTTGGAGGGCATGATTCTATTTGGGTGATTGTAGATAGATTGACCAAGTGTGCACATTTCTTACCTATTAATATTAAGTATTCCCTAGAGAAACTTGCTAAGCTTTACATTAGTGAAATTGTGAGATTGCATGGTGTACCATCTAGCATAGTTTCAGATAGAGACCCTAGGTTTACTTCTAGATTTTGGGAGAGTTTGCAACAAGCATTGGGGACCTTATCACCCACAAACCGACGGTCAGACTGAGAGAACTATACAGTCATTAGAGGATTTACTTAGAGCCTGCGTGTTAGATCAAGGGGTAGTTGGGATAGCTTCTTACCTTTGATAGAGTTTACATATAATAATAGTTTTCATTCTAGCATAGGCATGGCACCTTATGAAGAACTATATGGTAGGAGGTGTAGAACACCTTTGTGTTAGTGTGAGCCGGGAGATAATCTTGTTTTAGGACCGGAGGTAGTACAACAAACCACAGAGAAGGTTAAGTTAATTCAAGATAGAATGAGAACAGCCCAAGGTAGACAAAAGAGTTATGCTGATAAGAGGAGGAAGGACTTAGAATTCAAAGAAGGAGATCATGTATTCCTGAAAGTCACTCCGTGGACTGGGGTTGGTAGAGCATTGAAGTCTAAAAAGCTTACACCTCGTTTCATCGGTCCGTATCAAATTCTTAAGAGAGTCGGTACAGTGGCTTATCAAATCGCTTTACCTCCACATTTGTCAAATCTTCATAATGTATTCCATGTTTCTCAACTTCGAAAATACATCCATGATCCTTCGCATGTGATTGAGTCGGATCATCTTGAAGTTAAGGAAAACTTGACAGTAGAAACCATACCGGTGAGAGTTGAGGATCGAATGGTGAAACAACTTCGAGGTAAGGAAATTCCTTTGGTTAAGGTGATCTGGGGTGGAGCAACGCCGGAAAATGCTACTTGGGAACTTGAGGAGAAGATGAAGGATTCTTACCCGGAATTGTTTGCTTCAGGTAAATTCGAGGACGAATTTTCTTTTAGGAGGGGAGAGTTGTAACATCCTAAATTTTAAATTAATTAAATTTTAATTAATTACTATTTTTATGAAAATAATTTATATCATTTTATTTTGTAATTTTATAAAATTGCAGTAGATTCTAAATAATAATAACTATATTTACGAGAGAAACTTGAGTCTAGTAGTTATTTATATTTATATTCTAGAGAGCAGAAAATAAATTAGTATTTTAAATAATTATAGAAGTTGAAACTGTTTTATTTTTTTTTAATTATTTATGTACCATTTTAATTAAATAGAGGGGGATGGGTGGGTGAGTATGGGCCTGGCCCAGTCGGAATTATTAGAGGGGTTTTGGGGGTAGTCAGTTACCTAATATTCATTTTAACGTCAGACGCTTGAAGGAAGAGGGGAGAGGAGAAAATTCTTGAAGGAAGGCGTAAAGTATTCAGATTGCTCCGTCGTTCTTCTGTTGGCCTTCGTTCATCATCCTTAAGGTACGGGGAGATGGGTTTCTTCATATGTGAGTATAGGGGTGTTCGGGTATGAGGGCAATCCCTAAGTCCCTCTAGGAACTCTATTTAAAATTCTGAACGATTATCTGTGCAATCGATGTTCTAAATTCTTAATTCATTTGGAAGAACTTATTTCTTGAATTGTCTTTGAATTCCATTGGGGCTTTCTTGTTAATTCTTTATCCTTAAATTTGATGACTTGAATTTTATGTGTTAAGAAGAGTTTAGATTATTTTTTGTAAAACCAATGGAAACCAATTTTTGAGGCTTGAGATGTGTATGGATTGATTTGGAACGTATGAAGAATATAAATGGAGTTAAACTGAACCAACGGGGTGTAGAAGTAGTGAAAATTGGTAAAAACCTTGTTGGAACTCGTAAAACGCAGGTTTAATTTTACAGAGGGGAGTCTGGGCAGAGATTTGGGCGTTCAGCGCCAGTTTTGGGCGTCGGGCGTCGGGCGTCGGGACCCCGACATACGTTTATAATTTTGCGACATCGTTCTGTGTAGTTATCCAAATCGAGTGCCGTTTGTTTTGTTAGAAACTAGACATCTGGGGCTACCATTTAGACACACGAATCGTGTAAAAATATTAATATTTGATCAAGTTATGTGAGTTGCAATTTGAGCCTTCCAATCTGTGTGCGAACCACAACATCAATTTTTGTGAGCCCTGAATGGTAACCTAAACGACTTTATTAGGATTTGTGTTCTTCATGAAAGTTGTAGATATTGATGTTAGGATTCTAATGGAGTTGGGATCACTTAGAAAGGATATGTATATCTCGAGTTATGGTTAAATTATTAACTGAATATCATAGATATTGTGATGTGTGTGAAGAATTATGTGAAATTTGTGATCTATGATGTTGATAACTTAATGATAGGTACCTAGCATGTGAGGATGATATTGCATGGATTGTTATTGACATGTGATGATGTTATATAATGGAGATGCATTAATTATGAGTTACGTGGGACGCATGAGTTGCATGAGACTTATGAGTTGCATGTGGTGCTTGAGAAGCCAGACATGGCTATATTGCATTGGACCCTGGGCCCAGAGAGGGGTTGAGACAGGGGGGACCATGACGGGAGGCATTCCATGCGTGGGCCGTTGGGTGTTTAACTGCGCAGCTCACTGGCCACAGAGGGTTTAACGGTGGGTGGATTGCCTTTGCACGGGCCGCTGGGTGTTTAACCGTGCAACATACCGGCCCTGGGAGGGTGTGAGAACGGTATGCCCGCATTGGCAACAACTAAGGGAATTGACGAGGTACGCCCATTATGCGGAGTGCCAAGTTGAGACTCTTAGGAGAGGAGATGTGTATGAGCATATAGTGAGCATGTGTATGAAAGCTTGTATGATTAAAAAAAAATGATGTTTGGTATTTATATGAGAGGTATTTGTTGTTTATATTTAATGATGATATTTTGGTGCACGGTGTGGAGTGGGAATTGGGTAGCTCTATGTTCATATATGATGTTATCTATCTCTCACCGTCCTGTTTTTATGTGGTTTTCTTTTAGGTGAAGATGAAGGCACTCATAGTGTTGAGTTCTAAAAGGAAAGGGTTCTGCTCTGATAGGATGTGACAGTGGGGCATGAATTTAGGATGCTTTAGTTATGAATTGTTATTTGTCGTTTGAGGAGACTTATTTTTAAGAGTTTTATATTCACCTTATATTTGTAAATTATGGATTCCTTTCATTTTTCTTTAGAGACCTTGATAATTTTCTTTTAAGAGTAAAACTTTATTATTATTATTATTATTATTTCTATTTATTTCAAGACTTGTGAACCTATGAGTTTTTATTAAAATATGTGGACCCTTCTTGATGTTATATTTATTGAATTATTCTTATTATTGTTACTTATTTCTTATGGGGTAGAAGGGTGTCACACGAGTGATCCTTGGGCTCTCTGGCTGGGTCCCGCCGGGCGCGGGCATGCTTGCGCTGGGCGCGCTGGCCCCTGGTGTTTTCTGGTTGCACTGCGCTGGGCACAACCATGAGTGCGCCGGGTGCAGAGATGTGACTTCACTAATGGATGTTAGAGGTTGTTTATGTTGAGTTCAAGTAGAAGCTGTTGATTATAATTTGATGACTTGTGGATAACGCTGCTTGTTGATGTTGAGTTGTACCAGTTGTAAATTATTGTAAGTTGCTATGTTGAGTTGTATCAGTTGAAAATTATTGTAAGTTGATATGTTGTGTTGTATCAGTTGTATATTGTTGTAAGTTGCTATGTTGTGTTGTATCAGTTGTATGCTGTCATAAGTTGATTATGTTGAGCTGTATCAGTTGTATACTATTGTGTGTTGATATTGGATGTTGTAGGCCGAAAGGCTGAGGTGTGGTAGGCCGAAAGGCTGAGGTGTGTAGGCCGAAAGGCTGAGGTGTGTAGGCCGAAAGGTTGAGGTGTGTAGGCCAAAAGGCTGAGGTGTGGTAGGAGATCTCCGAGGTGATATGCGTGACGACGCATTGTGTGCTTATTGCTGATTATGCTGTATGGCTGATGAGTTGTATGTTGATGATGTGAGGTGTGTGCTGTTATTGCCAAATGTTGTGGTACTTTAAGTGAATATTGTTAAGCTGGCTGATGTGCTGATAATTGTAGTTATTTTCTATTCACATATTTATATATGTATGTTGTTTCTTTTCACTAGCTTACCCTTGTTGTTTCCATGTGGTTTGGACTGCGATGATCATAATATGTATGGGAGTAGAGCAGGGATAGGTTGGTGGCTAGTGGTGAGTCTGCAGCTGGCAGGCGGAGCTGATCCTTGTTGATGCTTTGTTATTTCAGCTACTTGGTGTAGTAGCTTTGGATGTATTCTTGTACATTTTGAATCTAGTCAGACTTGGACATGTATATATGTATATTCTAGACACTATATGTATACACTTGTTCTTTTCTGTCCAGTTTCAGGTGTACGGTGTAGTGTGTAGTGACCAGCCGGGTCGTTACAAATATCAATATTTCATATATAATTCAAAATAACATAATAAATGTATTTTATTTTACTATATAAAAATTATGTTGTAATTTTTTACATTTTCATTTTAAAAAAATTAACATAATGTTGAGTTATATTATAATATAGTTTCTTTTATATAAATAAAGACATTTAAGTTGTAAGTATCATATATTAGTGAGAAAGAGACACTTGATGCTCCTATATATTTATTTAGAAAATAAACATCTATATTTAAAAATAAGAAAAATAATAGATTAAAAAAATGTCTATAAAAAATAATAGAAGTTAAATGATAGTAGGTGATTTGTGATTAAAGATTTAATATAGTTTAAAGTAATTATAAGAGTATAATGGTCTAAAAACAAATGGACACAAAATGTTCAACTTCATATCTCCTTTGTATATAATTAGTAGGAAAAAGGCACTTTGTGCCTGTATTATATTAACAAAAAAAAACAATTATTTTTATAAATAATTATAATAGTTTTAGAATAAAATAGAAAAAAAAATGGGAAGCTACTAAGAAAACTGTAATCTTAGAGAATTATGGAAAATAAAAAAAAGGATAAAATGGTCCATGTAAAAATGAAATAAAAAAATAGTTATTGAAAGTGATATCCCCTTTATATATTAGTATAATGATGATGATGATTTATAATATATACTAATATATAAAGGAGATATCACTTTCAATAACTATTTTTGATTTTTATTTTTACATAGACCATTTTATCCTTTGTAATAACTATTTTTATTATAAGTAACTTCTCATTCTTTTTCTTTTTTATTTATTTTTTTCTTTTAAAACAATATGTAACGACCCGGCTGGTCACTACACACGGCACAACACACTAGAAACACCACGCAGAAAGGAACAAGTGTATACATATAGGGTATAGAATATATACATATACATGATCAAAATCTGAATAGGGTTAAAGTGTACAAAATACAATCAAATGCTACTATCCCAAGTAGCTCAACAACAAAACAATCAAAAAGAGATCAGCTCCGCCTGTCTGCTGAAGACTCACCACTAGTCACCAACCTATCCCTGCTCTATTCCCATACATAGTATGATCATCGCAGTCCAAACATTATGGAGACAACAAAAGGGTAAGCTAGTGAAAAGAAATCAACATACATATAACAATATAAAAATAAACAACTACAGCTTATACAATATCACAGCATTTAACAACATCAGCACCGCGAAGCGGCATTATCAGCACTGCGTAGCAGCAATAACAGCACCACTCATATGGCTATAACAGCACTGCATAGCGGCATTAACAGTACCGCCTTAGCGGCTATAACAGCACCACATTAGTGGTTTAGGACAGCACCGACATAGCGGCTAGGACATCATACAGCTCAGCACAACACAGTACAACTAATCAACTTACAGCACGACACAACAATTCATCATACAGCACAACAATATATATATAATGCAGCTAATCATCATTTCTCAGCACTATTAGCTAGTCAGCACTGCATATTCATCAAGTACAACTTAGTTTAGCATATAACAACATCAATTAACAATCTCAACAAAATTTAACAGCTAAAAGCATATATGTTAATATCTTCATACGCGCCCGGCGCACTCGTGGTCGCGCCCAGCGCGGCTCAACCTGAGAGCACCAGGGGCCAACACGCCCAGCGCAAGAGTACTCGCGCCCAGCGTGACCCAACCCGAGAGTCCAAGGCTCTCTCGCACCTGGCGTAATTCCAATTGCGCCCAACGCCTGCCAGGCAGAGACTCCAAGGAGTCTCGCACGCCCAGCGTGGCCTAACCCGCTCCCAGCGTGGGGAAGGCAGAGACCTACCAAGGTCTCGCGCCCGGCGCAATTTGCATTGCGCCTAGCGCCTCCATGGCAGAGACTCCCAAGTAGCCTCCGCGCCCATCGAGTCCCAACGCGCGCCTAATGAGGCACCATATGTTCCAAAACATGCCACAACTGGTATCGCGCCCGGCACAACTCAAGTCACGCCCGGCGGGGGCCAACTAGAGGCTCTCATCCTCAAACTCGCCCGGCGCACACACCTTTGTGCCCGACGAGCTTGCCTAAATGGAGCCTCTAGAGGTAATGCGCCCGGCACGAAGAACAGCACCCAGCGCGAAGCTTAGCAGCAGCTCTCCCAAGTTTGAAATTTGCCTAAAACCTACAAAACTTAACAGGAAACCAACATGCAATCCAGCCAAAAGTTCCCATTTTCATCAAATATCAATAAGAACACTTCATCTTCAACATGCAAACACAAAGCAAGAATTACTCAAAATTTCCGCAAGGACCTCGAAAACCCGAAGAACCCCAATTAATCAATTTCAGTAGTTTTCAGCTCAAATTTAGCAAACATTATACCACCAAAGAGTTCTTAGAACTCGTTTTCAGCCAAACAAATCAAAGGACTAGCTTCCCTTACCTCGGTGAAGAATCTGAGCTTCCAGGAAGGGAGCAAACCCAACGGAGAAGAAGCTCCGAGATGCTCAGCTAATCCAATCTAGGCTTGATCAGCACCTAGCTCACCAAAGAAGAAATCCGCGAGTGAGAAAAGAGAGTGAGTGAGAGTTTTGGGAGAAGGAGTGCGTACAGGGTAAAGGTGAGTTGGAGTGTGTGGGAGAATAAGAGTGGGTAAGGGTAAAAGAGGAAAAGGAAAAGATGGGGTCTCACACAATACAGTCACGAAATGTCTTTTTCCTGCTAGTAATATATAAAAGGAATATCCCATTTTAGTATCCATTTTCAAAGACAATTATACTCCTATGTTTCACAAAATAATTAATTAAAAATAAAATAGGAAAATTTTACATGTAAAAATAAATAACTACTTTCTTTAAAAATAATAACTACCCACTTATATTTTTTTTACTGAAAAAACATATATATATATATATATATATATATATATATATATATATTTGTCTCCTTTTTATTTTGCATTTACTTATCAATTCAAAGAGACTCTAAACGTGTGGCAAAGTGAGCCACTCAATCATACATCGAACGTTAAATTTAAATATTTAGGAACATGTCAATTTCACATTATTTAAAGTATAAATATTGACAATAAGAAAAATAAATAAATTTTATCAATTAGTAAAAGTAATTCAAATATAAAATGATAAGAATATTAAAGATAAATACATGATATCCCTGCATTCATGTGTCAACTACAAGTGAAATACATACATGTATGTGATGAGATGTTGTGCAAGAGACAGTTTAGACTTATTTTCTTTTTTATTATTATTATTTTTTATATTTGTTGGGTTATGCTCTAATTAAGGAGATGTGATATAAAATATTTATCCGAATTTCCGCTGATAATTAATTTATAACCTGTGTACGGGTGCTGGTTTTTTAATACTTAATAATTTAAGTTTAAAATGTAAAATATATGCACTTTAATTTAACGGAGTGGGACCAAGACCTTTTACTCAGCATTGAGGGCACACAACACAACATACCATTAAATCATTACAATAATATTGTTAATTGAAATTTAATAATCAGTCTATAGTCAGTTATTTAATCGCTACTTATAATATAGTTAATGTTAATTTAAATCTAAAAAATAATTTTAAAAGAAAAATTGAGAATAAAAATGACAAATATTATCAATTTTTTTATAATATTTTAGTACTTAAAATTGAAAAGAAAAGAAAAACTAATATCAAAATGCTCACTATTTTTTAAAGATTTATATATATTTTTAATAATTCATCTACCTTTAAAACTCTCAAATATTGGGATTCACATTAAAAAAGAAGTTTAAAGTAATTATTTACATATATATATATATATATATATATATATATATATATATTTTCAAATAAACTTTGAATAAAGGAAAACAATTTCCTTTCATATGTATAAAAAATAATCGAAATTAAAATAATTAATTTTTAACTCTCTCGTACATATTATTATTTTCATCAAAATATTTATTTTATGAATCAAGCTCTATTTATAAAATTTAATCTTAATATCCAATTTAATGTACTTTTTGTTTGAATTTAAAACAAATATAAAATAATTTTGCTTATATTATTTTAAATGAGCAATAAAATTTCTCACATAATCTATATAATATTTGTTCATATCTGTACACATTTTTAAACTATATATACTTAATTACTAATAAATTAAATATAAATTATATAAAAATTATCAATGAATAATCAAAATTATCTTTTATAAATGTGTGTATTTGTAAGTGTGAAAGTTAAAAATTTGAAAGGAGTCTGCTGCCTAGTTGACCTTACAGTAATCACAATCTTGCATATGTTATGCAGCGTGAACTATGCATATATAATTCTAAATATTATGTATAATAATAATAAAATGGATATAATTTTTAGTATCCAAAAATTTCTCAATTTTATCTTTCAATTAATTATCTTAAAATATATATATATATATATATATATATATATATATATATAACTCAAAAGAATTATTCAATAATTAACTATTAAAAGAAAACTGTTATTCCCTAGAAGACACAAAATATCTTTCATCCTACTAATATTATATAAATCTGTTCATATGATTTACTTAATTATGTATTAATTTAACTAATAATTAATTTATTAACTTAATATCTTAACTGAATTGATGAGTAAGCGTGTTATGATAATATTGACATATAGTACGTATATGTCAATGTCATGATGCTTAATATCAATTAATGGATAGTGTCTTAATTGATAAGCAATCTAACCCTATTAATACTGATTTATAGTGTAAATGTAATGATATATACTTGCTAATGATTTTGGTGAAGTGAAATATTGTAAAATTGCAGTGAGTTCGATCAGAAGGGTATTTTGATTCATATAAAATCATTTATTTTATAGTGTTTATAATTTTTTTATTAATAATAATAATAATAATAAATCTCGAGAATCCTCAATATGTGGTTTCAAAAATTTTGTTCTACTTTCATTTTCTCTACTATTTTCATTGCAGCACAAATTGGAGCCTAGCTAGAATCGTTGTCATATCATATATAAATTCAAGGATACATATTTTATGCAATTGAAACTCAAAACAATTACAATAAATCCACATCCATGAGAGCAACATTCTTTGTTTCCTCTTTGAATTTTATTTACTAAAATGTTATATCAATTCATAGAGACTCTATACGTGTAAAAAAGTGAGCCACTCAATCATATGCCGTCTAATATTAAAATTAAGATAATGTCTATTTCACATCATTTTTTAAAAAATATCTTCCATATTATATGATGAATTGTCCCTACATTGATATGTGTTGTTGAGTCTTTTAAAATATAAAGAAGAAAAATTAACAAGTTGCTCTGTTCTGAAGGTTCTAGTACTTCTCTGATTTTATGTCTCCTCTTGTCAGTTAAATCACAGCAAATTGAAGTCTTTATATTGTTGTCTAGCAAAAGTTCAATAATTGTTTTTTTTGCATATTAATAAATGTCGAGTAATACATTTAAATAATTAAGTAATATATTATGTACCTTATTTAGTAAAATTATATATTTTTAATATATATATATATATATATATATATATATTAATTATAGAATATTATTAATTTGAGAAGTTTGATAAAAGTTATTAAATATAAGTTTATATTTACTTTGAATTTAAATAAAAAAGTATTATATATAGAAATTCAATTTCACAAACAATTAAAAATAATAATAAATATGAACTTTTTTGGCTGTTAAATAAAAACAGCCACATAATATAGGGCAAAAAGAAAAATTTCAACATGGAAACATAAACGATAGTGGGAGCCACATATTTATTTATTTTTACTCTTATAACCATTCAATCTTGTTTTTACCTTCTCATTTGCACTCAACCCTTCTATTTATTTATATCCAGGCAACCAAGCACAACATTAATGTTGGAAATTAAAAAATTAATGGAACACAAATAAATAAAAATTAAATTTATTTAAAAAGTCAATACCAATAATACAATATAATGAATACTTCAAAATTAGAAATAGAGAATCAATAACAATCGATTAAGCACATAAAATAAATTAGAATAATAAATAAGAGGCATGCAGAACGTTATCTTTAAAGAGAAAAAGTCCATATTGTACTAGTAATTTTGAATTTTATAATGCATTCCTCTCCCAGAATACGTTAACTCATTATATTATTCAAATGTAACAAAAAATTCTTGAACCAAAGAACACTACTCCTATATAACACCCAAATTTTCACAAATTATATGAAGGCCCAAAGCCCAATAAGAATGATTTAGTAGCCTAGAACGGGTCGTTCAAACTATTAAAAATGCCTATAAACCCTAGTTGGGAACGGGTCATTCCCAAATTGGAACAAGGCGTTCCAAACCATCAAAATGGCCTATAACCCTAGTTAGAAACGGGTTGTTCTATATTAAGAATGAGTTGTTCCAAACATGGCCATTATGAGTTAAATTCAATTCTAGAACGGGTCATTCCAGATGCAAATTTAGCACATGATGAAAGGATCTATAACGGGCCATTCTGGATCTAAAATGGGCCGTTCTGACCACTTCTGACATCTATAAATAGCAGACTTTGGCACTGCTCCTGGACACACTCTCTGGAGACCAAGGAGAACCAAGAGAAGGAGATCAACCAAATTTTGCTCTAACTTCATCTTCTACTTGTCCAGGTAAGGGGGGAGTGAGCAACCTCGCTCGGAGGTGTGAGAATAATTGTTGGGTAGCAGGATTGGTCCCCAATCCCTTGCCTGATGTATGCCTATTGGAACAGGCATTTTATGAAAGTTTTTTGTTTTGCTTTCTGATTGTTCTGTTGTATTCCTTGTTGGATGTGATGTATGAACATGTGATTAATTTTAAAAATAGACAAGTTTTGATATGAATTAGAGTGCTATGAGGGTTCTTGTGGGAAACCCTATGAAGTAAAATTAGGGATATGATCTTTGGATGAATTTTGAGGCATTATATGTAAAATCGATTATGGATTCATGTTTTGGATAATTTCTGGGTGTGGTCATGTGCTATTTTGTTGTGTATGACTATGAGATGTTCCTTGTATGAGACTATGTAAATATGACGTGCAAATATGAAAAGTGAACATATGATCTGTGATATGATATTATGAAATAATGTGACATGAGATATGATGAGACATGATAAGTGAATGTGTGACATGCATCATGTGCATATATGACTCTAGGTGTGCCACTTAGGCCGCATACTAGTGATGTAACAAGTTATTTCAGGTGTACCTTGGGTCACTAGTGATGAAATGATCTATTCCAGGTGTGCCACTTACGCCGCATACCAGTGATGTAACAAGTTATTCTAGGTGTACCTTGGGTCACTAGTGATGAAATGATCTATTCTAGGTGTGCCGCTTAGGCCGCATACCAGTTATGTAACAAGCTATTCCAGTTGTACCTTAGGTCACCAGTGATGAAATGATCTATTCTAGATGTGCCGCTTAGGCCGCATACCAGTGATGTAACAAGTTATTCCAGGTGTACCTTGGGTCACCAGTCGCTGTAGACACCCAATTTCGTCCGGGAGCATACAAACAAGAGAATGAACCTCTGTTACGAAGGGGAAGAGCTTCCGAAACATGCAAACATCAAGATAGGACATCAGAAGGCCCAAAGGCCCAAATTAATTATTTTTAGAGGCCTAAAACGGGCCGTTTCAAAAACAGAACGGGCCGTTCCCAAGTCCAGAACGGGTCGTTCTCAAATTGGAACGGGCCGTTCCAAGGCTCCTAAAAGGCCTATAATTTGTTGGCTGGAACGGGCCGTTCCAACTGGAATGAACCGTTCCAATCTCCTAAAAAAGGATTTTAACCTTAACTGGAACGGCCTTTCCGAAACTGGAACGGGCCGTTCCAAGTTATAAAAAAGCCTAAAATCTCTTTATTGGAATGGGTCGTTCTGGTATATTGAAAGGGGGCCAAAATTTGTACCCAGAACGGGCCGTTCTCATTCCAGAACGGGCCGTTCTGGTTCCCCAGAACGGGCCGTTCTGATTTCAGAACGGGCCGTTCTAGATCCCCTTTCCGAAGTCTATAAATAGACAGCTAGGGCTCATTTCTCCGGACTCCAAAATTTTGTCCAGACTCCTTAAAGCACGAAATTTCTCTCTTTTTCTCTCTACCCCTCTCTTTGTATTTCTTGAGATTTTTGTGAGGCATTGTAGTGTGAAGGGTTGCCAAAAAGCACCCAAATCCCCATCTTTGAAGATTCAATAGAGCTCATTCAAGAGGTATTTCAGTTAATCTCTTTCTCCTTTTTTATTTATTTCTTCTCCATAATAAATATTGTTATAATAAAAATAATCATGTAGTTATTTTAGGATTATTTGTATAATTTAATTTTTAAGCATGTAAATAATTACTAATAAAAGGGGATTTAATATTTATATTATTATTATTTATAATTTTAACTTCATCATAGGGTACCAATTAAGGGCGTTGTAGGGGTGCTTAATACCTTCCTTACACGTAACCGACCCCCGAACCCAATTCTGGTTATCAAGGCCATTATTGGATCTTTAAAAACCTTTTCTTTTTCTAATGTTTTGAGTAAAACATTGGTGGCGACTCCATGAACCATTTTTCAAAACCATTAATTAAGGATTAGTCTGGTGTCCGGGCATTCCTTAATTGATGAGACTTTTAAAAGGACGTCTAAACCATTAGTCGCGAGATCGGAAATTTTCGGGTTGCGACAGATGGCGACTCCACTGGGGACGTTTAAAGAGGGTCAAGCCCATTTAATTGATGAAGTTAATAAAATAGAAATAATAATTTAAATATTTTCCCCTTTCCTTTGCTTGTTTTATTTGTTTGGCTTTCATATTTGTTTGCCTGTTTAAATTCAGCACTTGTTTGGAATAAAAATTGTACACAAACCTTTGCACACAACAGTTCCCCCTACACCCGGGGGCATGAGGGTATTACACATAGGGAGTGGTTGACGTACGACCGGCCCAAGTTTGGCCTTGGAGCCTGCGAGCCTTGTTGGAAATCACACTCAAGGTGATAACTGGTTACTCTAGCCTGAAATACTGCGATAGACCTTAGAGTTTGCCAGGTGACGGCGACAGAGATACTGGGTCCCTATAATGGGGGCACCTTGGGGGCCTTAAGACCGGTGAGATTGGAACTATCCTATACAATGCACTTTTCTTAACAGGGACCACAGACCAATGATATGAATACGATCGTTCGTGGGTGTATGTTGATTGAGCATGTGAGTGCATTTGTTTGTATTATTTCCTCTAATAAAAGTGGATTGAAATTTTAAAATAAGCAAATAGATAACAAAAAATAAAAAAGATAATAATAATAAAATTTTTTATACCCCTTTTGTACATTCGTAGGTCAGCATTTCATTAACATCATATAGGTAGTTTCCTTTTGTAAAAAATTCAATAAAAAATCTCATCTTTACCATGCATCATTCTCCTTTAGACGATAAAAACATGATAAAGAGTAGGCAAAAAAAAAAGGAAAATACATATCATATATTTAGGATCACAAGGGGATTTGTATCAAAGACAAGAAATCAGTGTGACCTCTGTGACATCATAAAACATTATGAAAAGGAACACCGATAACTCACCTCGTGGCAAGGATGAGCCATCGAATCTTTGTTAGGAATTCCCTCTCATGCATTTACATCCAAATAATTTAATAGAAAACTATTCCTTGTCACTCGAAGGTGTCTCCTAAACACTCCATCATCACGAAGCTCAAAGGGAAAGAGTCATGGAAGCTCTACAAGAAAGAAGTCGTGTACTCTTTATGGAGTTCATACAACTCAAACAACAGATGACTAAGATGATCGATGCCATGACTAGAATGCAACACGACATCGACCATACTAGGGGACGTCTGAACGCTCTAGAAGAAAGATTGAGAGCTGTCAAAACACACAATTTTGACGGTAAAGAAGCTGTTGAAATCACAATATCCCCATGGTCAGAGGATAGTCAATCAAAAGGGGTCTATGGGAGAAAAAGAGAGGAGAAACTTAGTGCTACCACTCTCCCCGTCTTCCCTCGGAAGCTTAAAACAATCTCAAAAGAAAAAAAGACTTCCGACGAAATTCCTATGAGCTATGCAAACTTACTTCCTCAACTATTAAGGGCCTCAATGTTGGTGAGAATCCCACCATCAAGAAAGCAAGAACCACCATACCCATCATGGTATAAGCCTGAAGAAACTTGCGACTATCATTCGGGAGTAGCAGGGCACTCCATCGAAGATTGTAGAGCCTTGAAGCTTCGCGAGCGAAGGCTTATAGACGCCGGATGGCTCAAGTTTGAGGCCAGGGTATCTAATATCGCTAAATGACCAAGATAAGTTGCGATCTTGGGATGGTCTATAAGAAAGCTGTTAGGGAGTTCTCCTTTTTTTGAAAAAATAATAATAATAATTTTTTTTTAAAATTACTTTAAGTTCATGCTTAACTCATGACCTTCGCCCACAATCATGAGTTCAAAATAAGGGCTTGTTTTATTTTTACATTCATCAATAACATACGTCATTTCCATAAAAAACCTTGTCTCTATTCTTTTCTCTCTTATGTCACACCTTAAATTCAAAAAATCAATCACCATGAAAAAAAAAAACAATGACCGAAGATGATTAAATTAATCAAAGCTCCGAACATCTAGGACGCATTATCTGAGTCTAAGGTAGATAAGGAGATCACCTCCTCGAAACATATAAAATTAATAAAGTGATCAGAAGAGTCTTACACAAGATCCTCATTGCATATGAAGAGTCTTGCAAAAAACAACTTTTGCTCAATTTGGCCGACAAAGAAAGCACAAATCTCAGCTCATGAAAGAACTCTCTCTCAACACCCGTAGGTTGGGGCAACATCTTTATCCTTGGTGTACGAGAATGAGGGGCAGTGTTAAGCATCAAAGATGCTGGTCCTCCCAAATGCGGATGGCAGGAGATTTTGTCAAAGCAAAGTGTTATGCCAAAAATAATATCACTTGCAAAATACTGTTAGGATGAAAATCTGTAAAGGGCATCTTAGGCAAAAAAAAAAAATCGAAAGTTCCTGCTAGGACACTTCCTAGGCAAAAATTAGGGATCTAAAAAGGATAAAAATAGCAAGTGATGATTCTCATAGTTGAAAGCTAAAAGGCGGCTTGAACACTTCTACAAGGGGCCAAATTCTGCGAAGACTCTGCCTGAGACTCAGATATATAGTTCAAGATAATTAGGAGAATGATTATAATAATTATCCAAGGAAATGTTTGTTTAAAAAAAAAAAAAAACTTAAACACTCACCTACCTCCACTACCCATTCATTCTATATCATCCTACCTTCATTAACCATTCATTCTAAATCATTTTTGTTTTTCCTTTCTGTCTTGTCCAATCTTAATGACGTATATTGTTGATGGTTGTCAAAATTTAAACAAGTACAAAAAAATGAAAATGACCCGCTGGGATGAAAACCCGTAAAGGGCATCCTAGGCAAAAATTAGGGCAAATGAAAAGAGCAAAAATACCCGCTAGGATACATCCTAGGCAAAAGTTAGGGTTTTTGAACAAAAAAAACAACAATAACAAAAGAAAGCAAAGAAAACCCCAAGGCAATTTGATATCGATGGCCAATACAACTAAAGTTATGCATCAATCAGAGCAGTTTATTCGTGAGAAGGAGAAAAGGAAAGCCACCTTCTATATATAAAATTAAAAAAAAAATAAAAAAAAAACTAAAATCGAAAGATGCATTACATGCATCCAACAAGCATTTCACACACTTAGAAAACTTCCTTTATCCAATGGGAATTATTAAAAAAATAAATAAATAAATAAATCTTGCATAAATAAGCATTAGCATAGAAGCATCATTGAATAACATGCATACGGCACGAGTGTGCGTAAAAGGGTATAAGTTCAAAAAAAAAAAAATCCAATCCATTCCTGCTTTGCATTTTCCTTTGCATTCTTGCATTCTTTGTGTGTGTCTATCCATCACTTGCCGGAGGAATCAAGAGGCCAAAGCACTCGTAAAAAGATCAACAGCTGGACAATGTCTTAAGAGCCAAGATCATGTCAAAAAGCCTAGTCCTAACAAGGGCATTCCATACGAGTGGTTTCATATAGCCACCAAGAAAAGAAAGACACGTCAACAACAAGACGGGATATAACTAGGAGAGGAAGAATAATCAAGTTCACAAGCATGAAGAAACCGCCAAGCTTTATCTTGTCTTCGACCGAGTTATACTCCTCCAACCGAATGATAGAAGATTCATGAAAATGCCAACACCAGGAATGTTTTCCTACCAAAGCCAGGAGTGGCTTCCAAAACAATTCTCGTCAATAAAGATTCAGCAAATAACATCATCATGAGAATAGATCCCTATACCAATGATGACAATAAAAAAAAAGCAGAAACAACATGAGAAAAAGGCAAGCTTCGTAAATGTTGAAAAAGCCGAAGCATTTACAAAAATAGCAAAAAAGGCAAGCTCTGTAAATGTTGAAAAATCTGAAGCATTTACAAAAATAGCAAAAAAGGCAAGCTTCAAACATGAAAGAGTCGAAGCTAAACAAAAAATGAAATTCAAAAATCTACCACAAGCAAGCGCCTAGAGAGGCATCACAATAATCACCTTGACAAGAACACACTCTTACCAACCATCCTATAATGAAGGCGCCTGGAGAGGCATCACAATACTCACTGGGTAGGGGCAACACTGGAATCCCTACCAGCCATCCACTTCTTTGCCCACCAACATATGGGCACATCAAACATTTCCTGCCCATCCACCTGGGGGCAGTCTTTCATCTCACAACACCAACAAGAAGACATCAAGTACAAGATCAGTAAGGGTTGCTAGATCCCCAAAACTAGTACAAGATCAGTAAGGGTTGCTAGATCCCTAAAACTAGTACAAGATCGGTAAGGGTTGCTAGATCCCCAAAACTAGTACAAAAGTGGGTTACCTGACCTTAGCAAAATGGTTGCTAGATCCCCAAAACTAGTACAAAGTGGGTTACCTGACCTTAGCAAAAGGGTTGCTAGATCCCCAAAACTAGTACGAAAGTGGGTTACCTGACCTTAGCAAAAGGGTTGCTAGATCCCCAAAACTAGTACAAAGTGGGTTACCTGACCTTAGTGAAAGGGTTGCTAGATCTCCAAAATTAGTACAAAGTGGGTTACCTGACCTTAGCAAAAGGGTTGCTAGATCCCCAAAACTAGTACAAAGTGGGTTACCTGACCTTAGTGAAGGGGTTACTAGATCCCCAAAACTAGTACAAAGTGGGTTACCTGACCTTAGTGAAAGGGTTACTAGATCCCCAAAACTAGTACAAAGTGGGTTACCTGACCTTAGTGAAAGGGTTGTTAGATCCCCAAAACTAGTACAAGATCGAAGAGGGTTACCTAACCTCAGAGTGGAAGAAGCTACACATTATCACAAGGGAAACAACGTAGGAGCATCACACAAAGAGACAAAGAGAAGACCTGGACGAAATGTCTACGTCTTTACTTGCCTTTGAAAAAGCAACACATAGCTATTCCAAAGGACAAGTAAAGAGGGGCAACTGTAGACACCCAATTTTGTCCGGGAGCATACAAACAAGAGAATGGACCTCTATTACGAAGGGGAAGAGCTCCCGAAACATGCAAACATCAAGATAGGACATCAGAAGGCCCAAAGGCCCAAATTAATTATTTTTAGAGGCCCAGAACGGGCCGTTCCAAAAACGGAACGGGTCGTTCCCAAGTCCAGAACGGGTCGTTCTCGAATTGGAATGGGCTGTTCCAAGGCTCCTAAAAAGCCTATAATTTGTTGGCTGGAACGGGCCATTCCAACTGGAATGGACCGTTCCAATCTCCTAAAAAAGGCTTTTAACCTTAACTAGAACGGGCCGTTCCGAAACTAGAACGGGCCGTTCCAAGTTATAAAAAAGCCTAAAATCTCTTTATTGGAACGGGCCATTCTGGTATATTGAAAGGGGGCCAAAATTTGTACCCAGAACGGGTCGTTCTCATTCCAGAACGGGCCGTTCTAATTTCAGAACGGGCCGCTCTGGGGTACGAAAATAACGCACAACGGCCATATCCAGAACGACCATTCCGATTTTGGAACGGGCCGTTTTGGATCCCTTTTCCGAATTCTATAAATAGACAGCTAGGGCTCATTTCTCCGGACTCCAAAATTTTGTCCAGACTCCTTAGAGCACGAAATTTCTCTCTTTTTCTCTCTACCCCTCTCTTTGTATTTCTTGAGATTTTTGTGAGGCATTGTAGTGTGAAGGGTTGCCAAAAAGCACCCAAATCCTCATCTTTGAAGATTCAATAGAGCTCATTCAAGAGGTATTTCAGTTAATCTCTTTCTCCTTTTTTATTTATTTCTTCTCCATAATAAATATTGTTATAATAAAAATAATCATGTAGTTATTTTAGGATTATTTGTATAATTTAATTTTTAAGCATGTAAATAATTACTAATAAAAGGGGATTTAATATTTATATTATTATTATTTATAATTTTAACTTCATCATAGGGTACCAATTAAGGGCGTTGTAGGGGTGCTTAATATCTTCCTTACACGTAACCGACCCCCGAACCCAATTCTGGTTATCAAGGCCATTATTGGATCTTTAAAAATCTTTTCTTTTTCTAATGTTTTGAGTAAAACATTGGTGGCGACTCCATGAACCATTTTTCAAAACCATTAATTAAGGATTAGTCTGGTGTCCGGGCATTCCTTAATTGATGAGAATTTTAAAAGGACGTCTAAAACATTAGTCACGAGATCGAAAATTTTTGGGTTGCGATAGTGATAAAATGATTTATTCCAAGTGTGCCGCTTAGGCCGCATACCAGTGATATAACAAACTATTCTAGGTGTACCTTGGGACACCAGTGATGAAATGATGAATGAACGTGCCCCTAGGTATGCTGCTGTAGCAGCATACCAGTGATGAGAAACGTGAAACTTTCGTGGGCGCCACATGCATGCATTTATGAGTCAAGTCTATGACATCATTGCATGATAAATGAGTATGCATGTGATACTGATTATATATGTGTATTGTTTACATGTGATTTGTGTTTGTGACTTATGATTTTTGTGTGTGTGTTATCTAACCTTATTTCTATACTTGAACCTGAGTGAGATGTTTCTCACTTCCTTGTTGTTCTTGTATGTGTTTAATGTGACGTAATTAGTAGACTGAAACGGGTTGTTCCCAACTGGAACGGCCCGTTCCAAACTACTAAATAGGCCTATAAATCCTAGTTGAGAACGGGGCGTTTCCAAACTGGAACGGGGTGTTCCCAATCTAGAATGGGTCGTTCCAAAAGTGGTCGTTGTGAGTAAAACTCAACTCCAGAACGGGCCGTTCTGGATTTGAAGTTTTACACATGATGAGTAAGTGTAGAACGGGTCGTTCTGGATCCGAAACAGGCTATTCTGGCCACTCCTAAACTTCTATAAATAGGACTTATGTGCAGTTGAGGAGAAAGAGAGGTTTTAGAAAGAAGTTGTAGAGAGAAGGACTCTAGGTCTGTGAGCTCCTTTTCTATCAAATTTCTTTGTATGATTAATTCTTCTTCTCCTTTAGATCACTAATGTCTTTTGCCTTTTCTTGAATTTCAGACTAGAAAGCTTGTTTTTGGAGGATTGAAGTTCAAGAGTCAAGCTTTGGAGGATATTTCTTCTTCTTCTCCTTCTTCTTCTTCTTCTTCTTTTTCTTCTTCTCCTCATTTTTAGAGCCAATCTTCATGTGAGGGAAGCTAGAATGTAGGTTGTTTAATTTTAGGGGAGTTTAGGAACTCCATTGATGTATGATTTTTTAGAAGTTGTTGAATTAAAGAAATTCCTCATTTTTGGGGTTTTGGGGAAAAATGGGTTTTTTGATGATTTTGATGTGTTGATTCGTTGCTTGTTGAATCTAAGCTCATTTTTGAGTTGTATGACGCTTATATGTTGCATAATTGATGGAATTAAGTTGTTTACATGCTATTAAAGTTATTAAAGTTGTATAGTTGTATAGTTGAATAGAAAGTTGTCAAGTTGGTATGTAATGTCTATTGTTGAAAGTTGCTTTTAAGTTGTAAGTTGCCTTAAAGCTACCTATTGCTTATTGTTGTAAAGTTGCTTATTGTTGTAAGATGCCTATTGTTGTATTGTTGTAAAGTTGCCTATTGTTGTAAGATGCGTATTGTTATATTGTTGTAAAGTTGTTTATTGTTGTAAGATGCCTATTGTTGTAAGATGCCTATTGTTGTATTATTGTAAAGTTGTTTATTGTTGTAAGATGCCTATTGTTGTAAGATGTCTATTGTTGTATTGTTGTAAAGTTTCTTATTATTGTAAGATGCCTATTGTTGTATTATTATAAAGCTGCTTATTGTTGTAAAGTTAGGTACATATGGTGAAGATATATGTCCTATGTTGAGATACATAGTACTAAGGTGATAAGTTAAAAGTTATTTTAAAGTTGAATCCCTTAGTACTGTGTGGACGATGTGGAAGTAGTCGATCCATGTCATGGTTGAATGACCAAATTGAGTAAGGTATCTAGTTAGAGACGTAGTCTTTGACTAAGTAGGAGAGTGTGTGGTACTTGGAGAGTAGTGGGTGGACTAATCCCATATTTGGATTGGTTATGCAGACCAAGGCCGTGGTAGGTTCATACCCAACCCTTCTGCCCTGACAGTAGTACTGGACCTCCGAGTCTAAGTGGCACACCTGAGAAATCACCTATTGTTGTCTATACCTGGTTCTCTTCAGAGTTCTTAACGATGTCCTATACCTGACCTGGTTAAGATAGGTCAAATGTTGGATTCGGTAGGGTTTATGCCACCTAAACTGCTCAACCTCAGTTGTTAGAGATCTCCTAGTTGTATATGCGTGACGACACATTAAATTTTAAGTTGTATATTTTTGTTGTTGTTGTTGTATTAAAGTTGCTTCTAAGTTGTATGAATGAGTTGAGTTTTTATGTTGAACTATGTGGTTGTGTTGTGATGATGATTGGATGAATGAGTAGTATAGTATTTCCCTATACTTGTATGGTTGTTTTTATCTCTACGAAATACTCAAAGAAATGTAACAATTTTTTAAATTATAAATTTTATATAGTATAATATATAATTAAATTTTGTGATTGGTTGTTCCCATAGAAATTCTTTTTTTATTTGATTGATGGGGACAACAAACAATAAATTATAACAAATTAAATATATCTATATCTATCTATATATAGATAGATATAGATATATTTTTTAAGAAAAAAAAATAGAAGAAAAATAAATAAACAGAGTGTTTTTATTCAAAACGCCCTGTGATCTTCAACCAATTATGTGCTTCAATATAATTACTAGGGGTAAGGGCTTCTAGCTTACCCTTCTGTTTCCATGTGGATGGACTTCCATGATCATACTGTGTATGGGAGCAGATCAGGGCTAGGTTGGAGCTGTTGGCTACGTCTGTTGCTAAAAGTGGAATTTTTGGTTCCTATTGTCACAATTACCACCTTGTGTAACAACATGTCGTGCTTGACCAGCACTAGGAGATATTAGTTTTGGATAATTGTATAAATACCTTATATTTAAAAACTCAATTATTCTTATATATTTTTCATGTTTTTTTATTTATGAGTTATCCAATTTTATTATTTATCTTAGTTCACTATTAATAGTGCAATTCCACTAAGTGTAGGGACCACGACAGGTCGTTACATTTAAATTGTGTTGTAGGTGATCATCAGTATGAGGATGTTAGTGATGAGACTTAGGCTTCAGTTGGGAGTGCTCTGATTGAATATGTGACATCAGGGCATAGTTACGACTAACCTAGGATGTTATTTCCATTAAACTATTTTGAAAACCTTAGTTTCTTTTCTTTTGTAATTTCTACATTGGAGTTATGGTTTATAAGTTGTGAATGTGAATCTTCTATTTTATGATATTTGAGACACTTATTTTATTCATGAAAGATGTTATCAACTATGAAATATTTTATTTACTCAGAAAATTATAGTTTATATTTATTGTGTATTATGTCGAGGTAGAGGGCGTCACAGTTCCAAAAATATATTTTAGTAGTAGAAATAATTTTTAAGCAAGAGAGATAAGTGAACTATAATATTTTTTCTTTTAGTCACGCACCTCTCTCTCTCTCTATATATATATATATATATATATATATGCAACAACATGTGCTTAGTTTTAAAAAATAAAAAACTTGGACCGCAAGTATTGTTCCTAAAAGTAAGCAACGTGCAATTCAAAAGCAAAAAATAACAATGTGCAACAAGTTTCCCGAAAAGTTGTAACATACGCTTTGGTCAAAATAAAATTCAAAATTTTATTATTAAACCATTAAAAAGAAATTAACAAAATTAAAAAAAAAAAGTAAAAATGAGGACTTGGTCAATTAATAGATGTGAACACATAAAAAGGGATAAAGTTGACTGAAAAAACTAAACAATATATTTAAATATTAAATTATAATATTAATTTCCAACATTCTCTCACTAATTTAATGAAGAAATGTTAGAATGTTTATTAATAAAAGACAACATGAGATTAAGTTTAAACAAACTATCACAAATATATCATTTCCCAACAAAAGAATCATGTCAAGAAATTACAACTCTATTATATTCAAAAATAACTAGAAAACCTTGTTGAACTAACAAAGCAACACTAATAAAATATTTCCTAATTTTAGAAACATGAAAAACTTCATTTAAGACAAGACGATTTTCTAAAGATAATTCTAATTCTACTCAACCTAGACCAATAACGTGTGTTAGGCTCCCATTCCCATGCTCATAGTATGTGTGCCACATTCCTGATATGAAAAGAATAATTTTTTATTAGCACACACATGAACATTGGCTCCAAAGTCAATCTATCAATCATTTGAGTTATATAAATAAAATTTAACTATATGCTAGTGACATGATACCTATTAGATGGGGAATCCGAGTTAGCATTAAGAGTAATAAAATTAGCTTGAGGTTGAGAAGATGATTTTAGATTAGATGTAGAGTATCTTTTGGTTGATGACGACGATGAAAACAATCCTTAACAAAATGATTGTTTCTCCCACAAATAAAGCAAAAAGACTCATTTCCTTTAATTTTACTCTTTGGTTTGTAATTGTTATTAAAAGTCTTGTTTTTATTTTTTGGAGAAATGGGAGCTTTGACCAAACTCATTATTAGAAAAAGCTAGATTTTTTGTAAAACTTTTGTTTAGGCTTATTAGAATTTTTCCCTAAATGAGTCTTAGCCTGAAAATGAGGTTTATGTGAATCCTTTATTGAAATACAATGCTTATCTTCAATTCGCAAAGAAATCAATAAGTCAGATATGTTGAGCTTAGGAAAGCTTGAAGCTTAAAGAAGTTTTGATAATCACAACACAAGTGTACAACAACAACTTGGAGCACAAAAACAAAGTCAAAGAAGAATTAAGAAAATGTCATGTAATAGTGCTATGTAATAGAGTTTAGAGGTTATAAATTGTTTTTGAATAGATTGTTATATTGTGTGTGCTTAAGTATGCTGTGTGCATGAGCAAATCTATATGTGAGCTAAGTAGAGAGTATATGATGATGATTGAAAAAGTTGGAAAAGTTATTTTGAGACTCAAAATGAAGTTTTGAAAACTAACTCAAAATAATCGATTATCGTTAAATATAATCGATTATTCCAGCAACAGGAAAAATGGGATGCCTTGCTGCAATAATCGATTATTTGCCAAAATAATCGATTATCCCAGGAACAACTCTCTGGAATAATCGATTATCCACAATTGTTCTTGGTTGGTTTCCAGAAAATTCGAAGAACATAAAAATCGATTATTCTTTAAAATAATCGATTATCTGGGTTTGAGACTTTTATAGATAAGTTTGAACTTTTTGAAACTTAAGACATAGAGTTAGAACTGATAATCAATCTATGAAAAACGTTTTGTGGAGTCTCTGTGACATCTTAGAGAGTTTTCTTTGTGAAATCCAAGAGTGAAAAAGTTTTTGAAAAGCTTTGTTAGAAGATCATCATCATCATATCTTGAAAGGGGAAGATTAAGATTTTGCTTCAAGAATTCCAGGTGAATTCGTTCCTTTATTCTTTGTGAATCTTTGTAAAAATCTTGAGAAGGGTTTCTCAAGTGGTAAGGTTTCTTGTAGTGGGTTCTACAAGGGGTGCTTTCTTAGGGTCAAGAAAGTGGTTATCTTTAGTGCTGAAGTATATGCATGTGTGTGTGCTTGTAAACCTTCTTGCTTAAAGATAGTGGAACAAATCTTAATCAGGTGGTGATTAAGGACTGGATGTAGGTCACATGTGGAGTGGCTGAACCAGTATAAAAGACTTGTGCAATCTTCTTCTACCTTATCTTTTACTTTGAGTAATTGTTTGATTGAACATTAAAGAAGATAAAACTTGATTAACAAATGTATGTGAATATTGTTGGTTTAAATCTGTGATTAGAACATTATATTTGAACCTCATAATTTTGTAATCAAGAGAGCACATTGCATCCATATTTTCACAACAAGTCTTTAGAAGTGCTTCATTTGAAAATTCAGTCTTAGAAAAGTTTAAAGTGAAATAAAGATCCTAAAAACTCTGATAATTTTTAAAAGGGTCATAGAATCCAATTCACCCCCCCCTCTTGGATTGTGCCATTCTTTTCTAACAATTGGTATCTAGAGCAAGGTTCTTGAGAGTTATTCAAGATTTCAAAAATGGCCAATAACAACCTACCCTATGGTGAGGGTGTGTCTATTCATAGACCTCCTATTTTCAATGGTGAAAACTATGTCTATTGGAAAATAAGGATGAGGATTTTCATTGAAGCTATTGATATTGCTGTATGGGATGTTATAGAAAATGGACCCTATATCCCTATGAAAAAGGATGATGATGGTGAGCTTAAGGAAAAACATTGGAGTGAGTGGAGTGATGAGGAAAAGAAAAGAGCCCAACATGATAAGAGAGCCAAAATCATTATAACATTTGCATTGTCTATTGATAAATTTTTTAGAATTTCACAATGCATATCTGCTAAAGAAATGTGGGATACTTTGCAAGTCACTCATGAAGGAACAAGTGATGTAAAGAGATCAAGAAAGCATACTCTCATAAGAGAATATGAGCTGTTTAGAATGCAAAATGGTGAATCTATTTCTGATTTTCAAAAGAGATTTACACACTTGATAAATCACCTTGTTGACCTTGGCAGTAAATTTGAGAAAAAAGAGCTGAATTTAAAAGTGCTGCAATGCTTGGACAGATCATGGCAAGCAAAGGTGACAGCCATTGAAGAATCAAAGGATTTGACCTCCTTGACATTAGCTACTCTCTTTGGAAAGTTTAGGGAGCATGAGCAAAAGCTGCACATATTTGATGAACATGAACAACAAGATAAGAAAGGCAAAGGAGTGTCATTGAAAGCCCTGAAATCTGCCAAAGGAAAAGAGGTGTGTGAAGAAACAAGCTCCGATGATTCCGAAACTGAGAACTTTAATTTGCTGGTGAAGAAGTTCAGAAAGTTCATGAGAAGAAAGAAGAATTCCCCCTACAAATTCAATAAAAAGACAAACAAGAAAGAGGAAGCAAGCACATCCTCCTTCAATTGCTTTGAATGTGGAAAACCGGGACACATGAAAGCTGAGTATCCAACTCTCTTGAAGAAGCAACAAGAGGAGAAGAAATTTAAGAAAAATGGAAAAGGAAAGAGAGCCTACATTGCTTGGGAAGATAATGACTCAAGCACAACAAGTGAAGAATCCAAATGTGAGGAGAACAACCTGTGTTTGATGGCTGGAACTGAACAAGACACAATTATAAGTGATTCTGACCTTGAATCCAATCCGGATTATGATCAACTCCAAGAAGCTTTTATACAAATTCATGAAGAAGCTGTCAAATTAGGAGCCTCAAATTCAAAGCTGAAAAGCAAGCTAAAATGGTATGAAAATGCTTTAATTAAAGCTGAACAAGAGCTTGAAGATTTGAAGCATGAGCATGAAAATCTTCAAACCATGTTTAACTTTAGTGAAGCTCATTGTGAAAACTCCACTTCCTTAAAAACTATTTGTGAACATTGCAAAATTTTTGAAAAGGAAAATGCTGATTTAAAATCCACACTTGCAAAATCCACAAATGGAAATGCCAATCTAAACATTCTTTTTGGAAAACAAAGAAACACTTTTGATAGGAGTGGACTTGGTTTTAATCCAAACATGAGCATGCCATTTAAGTCAAAGAAGGAAGCTTTTGTGAAAAATCAAAATTTTAGAAAATTCAAAAGCAACTTTTCTAGACAAACAACCTGCTTTTATTGCTGTAAAAAAGGCCATACAATTAGGAACTGTTATTCTAGAAAATATGGAGTTCCAAATAGAGAGATGGTTTGGGTTGAGAAGAGTCAAAGGCTGAGAACTAACCAACAAGGACCGTTCACATGGGTACCTAAATTTTTCCGTTGAATTTTTGTTGTAGGAATGCTTGAGGGCCAAAAATCTACTTTGGTATCTTGATAGTGGTTGCTCAAGGCATATGACTGGGGATCCTTCAAAATTCTCAAGTCTGAAATTGAAGAATGAAGGGTATGTTACCTATAGTGACAACAACAAAGGGAAAATTCTTGGCCATGGCAATGTTGGTAATTCCTCCTCTCGAACATTGATTGAGAATGTATTGCTTGTTGATGGTTTGAAACATAATTTGCTGAGTATAAGTCAACTAAGTGATAAAGGTTTTAAAATTGAATTTGATAACACATGTTGCTTGATATGTGATAAAAAGAGTAAAGAAATCAGATTCATAGGAAAAAGAATTGACAATATATACATGCTTGACTTAGAACACTCTATAGCAATTTCAAACACTAAGTGCCTAATAACTTAAGAAGAAAATATATGGCTTTGGCATAGGAGAGCTGCACATATACATATGGATCATTTAAATAAATTGAGTAGGAAAGAATTAGTGGTTGGTCTACCTAAACTCAATTTTGGAAAGGACAAACTATGTGATGCTTGTCAAAAGGGCAAGCAAGTGAAGGCTAGCTTTAAAAGCAAAAATCAGATTTCCACAACTAGACCTTTGCAATTAATTCACATGGATTTGTTTGGTCCTTCAAGAACCATGAGCTTAGGCGGAAACTACTATGGTTTAGTGATTGTTGATGACTACTCAAGATACACTTGGGTTATGTTTCTTGCAAACAAAAATGATGCTTTTAATGCTTTTAGAAAATTTGCCAAGCTTGTTCAAAAATAAGAAATGCTCAAACATCACCTCTATAAGAAGTGATCATGGAGGTGAGTTTCAAAACATGATGTTTCAAAAATTTTGTGAGGAACATGGTATAAACCATAATTTCTCAGCACCTAGGACACCTCAACAAAATGGGGTTGTTGAAAGAAAGAATAGGTCCTTAGAAGAACTTGCTAGAACAATGCTGAATGAAACAAACTTGCCAAAATATTTTTGGGCTGATGCTATTAACACAGCTTGTCATGTGTTAAACAAAGTTCTGATCCGACCTATATTAAAGAAAACACCTTATGAAATTTACAAAGGAAAGAAGCCTAACATTTCATATTTTAGAGTGTTTGGGTGTAAGTGCTATGTGCTGAACAATGGGAAAGAACAACTTGAAAAGTTTGATGCAAAGGCTGATGAGGCAATTTTTCTAGGATACTCTACAAATAGTAAGGCTTATAGAATTTATAATAAGAGAACTCTAATTGTATAAGAATCTGTCCATGTGGTATTTGATGAGTCAAATAAGCAAGAAACTAGGCAAACTGAAATTGAAGATTTAACTGAATTGCTTGATCAATCCTTATTGGAGAATGAACCAAATGAAAAGCCTAAGGAGAGTGAGTCACATGAAAAAGCAAAGGAAACATGTGAACAACTGCCTAAGGAATGGAAGACTTCTAGAGACCTATCAATGGATAACATAATTGGAAATATTGGTAAGGGAGTTTCAACTAGGAGTGCTATTAAAAATATTTGCAACACTATGGCATTTGTGTCACAAGTTGAACCTAAGAACATTGATGAAGCACTTAAAGATGAGCATTGGTTAATGGCCATGCAAGAGGAACTAAATCAGTTTGAAAGAAATGAAGTGTGGGATTTAGTGCCATTACCAAAAGATTATCCAATTATTGGAACCAAGTGGGTTTTCAGAAATAAGCTTGATGAATCTGGTGTAAATCTAAGAAACAAGGCAAGACTGGTGGTTAAGGGGTATAACCAAGAAGAGGGAATTGACTATGATGAGACTTTTGCCCCTGTAGCAAGGATAGAAGCCATTAGATTACTTCTTTCTTATTCCTCTATAAAGAATTTCAAGCTTTATCAAATGGATGTGAAAAGTGCTTTCCTCAATGGGTTAATACAAGAGGAAGTGTATGTGGAACAGCCACCTGGCTTTGTGGACTTTAAGAATCCTAATCATGTGTACAAGCTCAAAAAGGCACTCTATGGCTTGAAGCAAGCTCCTAGATCTTGGTATGACAGGTTGAGCAAATTTTTGATTAAGAATGACTATGAAAGAGGAAAGGTAGATAATACATTGTTTGTCAAGAAGTTTAAAAATGATACAATATATGTACAAATATATGTGGATGATATTGTGTTTGGATCTACTAATACCTCTCTATGTAAAGAATTTGCTAAAACTATGCAAGGAGAATTTGAAATGTCAATGATGGGAGAGCTTACATTCTTTTTGGGGTTGCAAATCAAGCAAATGCATAATGGAATATTCATAAGTCAAAGTAAGTATTGCAATGAACTTTTGAAAAAGTTTGGTATGGAAGGGTGCAAGGAGGCTGCCACACCTATATCAAACAATTGCAATCTTGACTTAGATGAGAAAGGAATAACTGTTGATAATTCTAAGTATAGAGGTATAATTGGATCACTCTTGTACTTGACAGCAAGTAGGCCTGATATAATGTTTGTTGTGTGCCTATGTGCAAGATTTCAGGCTAATCCTAAAGAATCTCATATGAAGAGTGTGAAGAGAATTCTTAAGTATTTGAAAGGTACAACTAATGTGGGGTTGTGGTATCCAAAGGGAGTCTCACTAAGTTTGATAGGCTACTCAGATTCAGACTATGCTGGGTGTAGACTAGATAAAAAGAGCACAAGTGGAACTTGTCACTTGCTAGGTAGTGCACTTGTTTCATGGCATAGCAAAAAGTAAGCTTGTGTTGCTTTAAGTACAACTGAGGCTGAATACATAGCTGCTGGAAGCTATTGTGCCCAAATTCTTTGGATGAAACAACAATTAAGAGATTACGGAGTTGAATTGAACAAAATTCCTTTGAGGTGTGATAATACTAGTGCAATAAATTTAACCAAGAATCCAATTTTGCACTCAAGGACAAAACATATTGAGATAAGACACCACTTTTTGAGAGATCATGTGCAAAGGAATGATTGTGTTGTAGAGTTTGTAGAAACTAGCAAGCAATTAGCTGATATTTTTACAAAACCTCTACCAAGGGAAAGATTCAACAATTTGAGAATTGAATTGGGAATAATCAATGGATCATGCTTGAACTGATTGTACTTTGAGAGTGAAAATTTAGAGATGTTTGGAAGAGAGTATTTAAAGTGACAAATAAGACGTGATGAAATTTGTGAAGTTAAAATTTCTGAGAAGCAAAACTTCTCTGGAATAATCAATTATCTTAAAATATAATCGATTATCTTAAGTAAACCCAGAAAAATAATCGATTATTTGGGTAATAATCGATTATCTAGAACATGAAGAATTTCAAGAGTCTCTGAAATAATCGATTATTTGGGCAATAATCGATTATCTGGTAAGAAGGAACTCAAGAGTCACCGTAATAATCGATAATCTTGGGAAATAATCAATTATCTAAGTAGTGGAATCTGAAAGGCCACTGGAATAATCGATTATTCTATAAATAATCGATTATCTGGGCTGTGTAAGGAGAAGTTACCCTCTGTAATAATCGATTATCCTTAAAATAATCGATTATCCATATCAGATTGCGTTTTTAAGGGATTTTTCTGATGCAAATAATCGATTATTTGCATAAATAATCGATTATTTGGGCGGTTTTTTAAAATTTCCTGAAACAGTTATCTACGCGCCAACTTTTAAAACCACCCATTACCCTTATACCCAGGAAGTGCTAGGGCACAAGTCATTTCACACAACTTCTCTTCTCTAATTCTCTTTTATTCTCTCATTTTCTCTCAAACCCACAAACCCTAACCCTCTCAAATCTCTCATTTTCTTCATCTTCTTCAAGACCTATCCATGGCTTCTTCATCTAAAAGGCCTAAGAAGCTTGAAGTGAGGGGGAGCAAGCGTCCTCTACCCTCTGGGCAACTGATTTCAAAGTGGTTTGCTGATGAGCAAGCGCAAGAATACTACTTTGAATGGTATGCTGGGCGGAGAATCATTCCTCCGAAGACTCTAAAGCTTGATTGGTTCAAAAACGAGGGCTTTAGTTTTCCAACCCTTCTAGAGCACCAAGAGCTGAAGGCATTTTTGGAAATGGAAGGTCCCTATTATCCTGAGTTAATCAGGTTATTTCTCTACTTTGCCACAACCAATGAAGGGGTTATGCAATCGGTGGTGAAAGGAAAGCTGATCAAGTTGGATGGGCCAACATTGAAGGCTGCTGCGGGTCTGAGCGGCACTGGACGGGAGAAACCCCAACCCTTCAACTTTGGAGATTTTGAAGAGTTGACTACCTTGCGGGACTGTCAAAGGAATCCTGTGAACACCAACTACAAGAAATTCTTGGCGGGAGGTATGAAAAAGAATTCCCGTTTAATTTCTTTTATAATTGCTTGGATGTTGAAACCTAGGTTGCACAATCATGCTCAAATGTCAAGGGATGACATTCTGTTGATGCATGTTATCAAGAAGAAAATCAAGATTGATTGGGTATCGGTCGTAAATGATTGTATG
The DNA here is from genome assembly GCF_000230855.2 of Cajanus cajan. NCBI lineage: Eukaryota > Viridiplantae > Streptophyta > Magnoliopsida > Fabales > Fabaceae > Cajanus > Cajanus cajan. Next base: position 55,321,721 of record NC_138518.1, read on the forward strand.
TGGAAAGCTAGGCGGAAGGAAGATGGTCCGATTCCATATGCTCTTTTGCTATCCAAAATTTTTGAAAATGTTGGAGTAGATTTAGAAGGAGAAAGAAAAATTGTGTTGCATGCTTCGAACAAGATTGAGAAGTCTTCTTTGCATCACATGGGGATGCTCAAACAGGAAGACAAGTGGGTGTTTAAAGGTGATGTACCCCCTACCTCGGAGTCGGCAACAGATGAAGATGGTGTTCCGTCCCATGATGAGGATCAGCCACCACAGGTGGAAGCTGAGCCTGGAAGGGAGCCTGAAGCGGAGCTGAAACCGTTTTCACCTTTTGAGCAATTGATGATCAACAAGATTGATGTTGTAATGGAAATGTCAAGGAAACATGAATCTTTGTTTTCTGGTATTCTTGACAGATTTGATGATCTGGATCATGAAGTGAGGCTGATCAAGACTCAACTTGGGATACCGGAGGATGAAGATTGATCTCTGTTTTGATTAGTTTTTAATTAGGATTTTAAATTCTGGTTTGGAACAATTAATTTCAATTTGGCTGTAAGGTTTTTAATTTCTGAACAATTTTAATATTTTTTGTTGTTGAACAATTTAAATTCTGATGAATTTAAAGTTTATTGTGCTGATATTTTGGTTTTGATTTTGCTGATTGAAATGCTCTGTTTGTAATGTGTTTCTTGGCTTGACTTGTTCTGAATTGGTGCACAAATTATTCAAATTTAGATTGTGGTTTGAATTGCTAAACCAAAGTTTGTTTTACTTGGTTATTGCTGGATATACTTTGTACATGGCTTATAATTGTAAAACTTGGCTTACTTTGTTTTTGATAATGCCAAAGGGGGAGAAAAGGTTGTATGTTGTTGTTTTTGCAGGTATTGTGCTTGTGTGTGTGTATTGTGCAGGTTTTATATGAAAAAATTCAAGGCACAATGGTTGGAGATGTTGGAGCACAATAACTTGGATTGATACAATGTGTGACATGGGTTGTCATCATCAAAAATGGGGAGATTGTTGAGCTTAGGAGAGCTTGAAGCCTAAAGAAGTTTTGATGATCACAACACAAGTGTACAACAACAACTTGGAGCACAAAAACAAAGTCAAAGAAGAATTAAGAAAATGTCATGTAATAATGCTATGTAATAGAGTTTAGAGGTTATAAATTGTTTTTGAATAGATTGTTATATTGTGTGTGCTTAAGTATGTTGTGTGCATGAGAAAATCTATATCTGAGCTAAGTAGAGAGTATATGATGATGATTGAAAAAGTTGGAAAAGTTATTTTGAGACTCAAAACGAAGTTTTGAAAACTAACTCAAAATAATCGATTATCGTTAAATATAATCGATTATTCCAGCAACAGGAAAAATGGGATGCCTTGCTGCAATAATCGATTATTTGCCAAAATAATCGATTATCCCAGGAACAACTCTCTGGAATAATCGATTATCCAGCAAAATAATCGATTAAATTGTTCTTGGTTGGTTTCCAGAAAACCCGAAGAAAAAAATAATCGATTATTCTTTAAAATAATCGATTATCTGGGTTTGAGACTTTTATAAATAAGTTTGAACTTTTTGAAACTTAAGACATAGAACTGATAATCAATCTGTGAAAAACGTTTTGTGGAGTCTCTGTGACATCTTGGAGAGTTTTCTTTGTGAAACCCAAGAGTGAAAACGTTTTTGAAAAGCTTTGTTAGAAGATCATCATCATCATATCTTGAAAGGGGAAGATTAAGATTTTGCTTCAAGAATTCCAGGTGAATTCGTTCCTTTATTCTTTGTGAATCTTTGTAAAAATCTTGAGAAGGGTTTCTCAAGTGGTAAGGTTTCTTGTAGTGGGTTCTACAAGGGGTGCTTTCTTGGGGTCAAGAAAGTGGTTATCTTTAGTGCTGAAGTATATGCATGTGTGTGTGCTTGTAAACCTTCTTGCTTAAAGATAGTGGAACAAATCTTAATCAGGTGGTGATTAAGGACTGGATGTAGGTCACATGTGGAGTGGCTGAACCAGTATAAAAGACTTGTGCAATCTTCTTCTACCTTATCTTTTACTTTGAGTAATTGTTTGATTGAACATTAAAGAAGATAAAACTTGATTAACAAGTGTATGTGAATATTGTTGGTTTAAATCTAAGATTAGAACATTATATTTGAACCTCATAATTTTGTAATCAAGAGAGTACATTGCATCCATATTTTCACAACAAGTCTTTAGAAGTGCTTCATTTGAAAATTCAGTCTTAGAAAAGTTTAAAGTGAAATAAAGATCCTAAAAACTCTGATAATTTTTAAAAGGGTCATAGAATCCAATTCACCCCCCCCTCTTGGATTGTGACATTCTTTTCTAACAAGATAAAGTAAACTAATCAAGTTTATGTTTAAGGCATCTTACAAATTCAGACCAAGAAGAAGGCAATTTAGAAATTAAAAAACTATCAAGCATTATATCAAGTTAATTAATTTTTTTCATCTTCATGTCATAAATAATATTTTCAAATTCATGAACTTGGTCAGAAAAATGTTTTTCATCTTCCATTTGAAAATAAACCATTCTTTCACAAGAATATCTTCTTAAACCCTTTTTAGCAAAATCATATTTCAGTTCAAGAGCATCTCATAACTCTAAAGCAATTTTTGTATGACAAAATATTTTACAAATATTATCATATAGAGCACTCAAAATACGACTATGACACAAAATATTTTTTTCATTAGAAGAAACATCAGAAGAGCTAACTTTAATCAAAACACCATTAGAACTTTCTTCAGATTTTCCATTTAAAATAATAGAAAATAAATCCAATTCTATAAGCCAAAATTTCATTTATTGTTACTAATATAAAAAATTTTCGCCAATAAATTTTTTTGGCTTAGTGTTCAAAGACTTTAAAATATCCATTGCATACATGTTGATATTGAACAAGAAAAGAAGTTTTTCTCGCTAAGATTGTTGGAAATTAAAAAACTAATGGAGCACAAATAAATAAATAATTATATTTATCAATAATATTAATATCAACAACACAATGAATATTTCAAAATTAAAAATAGAGCAATTAGTAAAAAGTAAATTAGAATAATAAATAACAAAATTAGAATAGTTTAAGTTGAAACACACAGAGTGTTATCTTTAAAGAGAAAATGCCCTTATTACACTTATAATTTTAAATCTTACAATATTTTTTTTCCAAAATATGTTAACCCGTTATACCATATGCAATTATAAGTGAATTGTTGTATTTCTTTTTCTTTTACTCATGCAGTTATATATAGATGCAACAACATGTGCTTAGTTCCGAAAAATTAAAAAATTGGACCGTAAGTCTTGTTCCTAAAAGTAAGTAACGTGCAATCCGAAACTAACACATAATAATGTGCAACAAATTTTTTTTTAAAAGCTACAACGTACCCTTTGGTCAAAATAAAATTTATTTTATTATTAAGCCGTTCAAAAAAACTAACAATTTTTTTTTAAAAAAGTAAAAATTGAGAACTTGATCAATTAAGGAATGTACACATGTAAAAGTGGATAAAATTGATTAACAAAAACTAAACAAATATATATATATATATATATATATATTAAATTATAATATTAATTTCCAACAATTAATCCCTCAAATCGTTTATTTTATCTCTCACATTTTAAGTTGAACTTTTTAATCACCATTTTTAGAAAGGTCAAATGAATTTTGAGTTCTTTTATAACATTTAATATACAATTTTAGTTTCTAGTATATAATTTTGTGATTTTAGATTTTTAATTCTATAAAATTATTAGAAATTCCCCGATACATTTGAATACTGAATGAATAAAAAATTAGTAGTTATCTTAATTCAATACAATTTTTTATTTGAGATGATATAATATTCTCTTTTCCAAGTAATAAATATAAAATAAAATCCTAAAAAGGATTTGTTACGGAACCTTCAAAGAGTTTTAATATATTTTTTTATGTAAACTCATAAAAAGATCTAAAAAAATTAATTTAATTATAAAATAAATAATCTAAATTATATTTATAAAATAAAAAAGTAAGATAAAATTATAGAGATTAAAATTTTAAAATTTTAATAATATTATAAAATATTAAAAAAAGAAAAGAATTAATAAATAGAAATAAAAAATTATTAAAATTATAATATAGAAATTCAAAAATTTAAAACAAAAAGATAAAAATATACTTAAAAAATAATTTAAATTAAAATATAGAAATTCAAATATTTTAAATAAAAAGACAAAAATATATTTAAAAAATTATTAAATTAAACTATTTAAATATATAATAATATTATTAAAAATAAAATTAGAATATATAAAATAAAAATAAAATGACTAAATAATTTAAAAATTAAAAAAACAAAATATCATAAATATTATTTAAATAAATTATTAAAAATATAAAATATAAATAAAATTATAATTTCAACTGTACCAGTACCATCTCAAACAATGTGGGTATCATATAATTTTTCTTATATTTTAACCATCTTATCTTTTGTCATAAATTTTCTTTTACTTGATATATATATATATATATATATATATATATATATATATATATATATATATATATATATATATATATATATATAACTTTGCTGGTTACTAAAATTTTTGTAATGCTGTCATGTCATGTATTAACTGATGGATCTTATTAGGAAGGAGTGTAACACATGAGTTGTCATATCTGTGTGGCGGAGGTTTTATTATAGTATTTCATGTCATTTGGTTGTTTTGGAAAATTTCAAAAGCTTATGTAATATCTAATCTTTAACTTATTTATATGATATATTACCTTTGAAAATTTCAGTTCCTGCTAATATTTCTCTGCCTTGTTTTAATTTTTTCTTTCTTTCACTTTTAGATGTTTACATTTGATTACTGTTATTTTAGTCCTTATCATCTGCTCTAATTAGATTAATACCAAAAATGGTTAAAAAAATATAATATAATACATTGATTAAATTAATTAAAATAATAAATGTAATTTTTTAAATTCAGATAATTAAATTATTTTCTACGCACATGATTTAATTAAATAATGTGTTTAATTATTATTTGATATAATAAAAGAATTTCATATCATAGAATTTTATTTTATAAATCACATTTACTTTTTAACTGGACAGTGTTCTTGCTTTATATCTTTACAAATTATAATTTAATTAAAAATTATAATTTATTTGTAATATACTAGTTTTATCTTTTAGAGATAAAATTACTACTTGTAATATATCAAAATTAATAAATTATATTACAATTAAAAAATTGAGATTTAAAAAAAAAAACAAAAGTAAAACATTAAAAATGAATTATAAACCGTCTAAGTAAATTACAATATATTTATTTTAAAAGAGTAAAATGTTAAAAAAAAATAAAAAATTGAAAAGTAAGAATAAAATTAAATATTGATAAAAAAAATAAAAATTTAGGTGCAATAAAAATTACTGTTCATTATATATTAAAAATAAAAGAAAATTATATATAATTACCTTATTTATATAAAATAATAAATAAATTATTTAATTAAATAAAATATTATAAATAAATTAACATTACTTAATTTTAAAAACTACAAAACTAAATTTACAATAAAAATATTAAGAACCTAAAATCAATTCACGAAATTAAAAGAATAAAAATTGAATTTAAACCTAAAATGTGTACATTTCAATTAATATATACGGGTAATGTTAAGGGGAAAACTATTGCCTCTCTTAAATGTATCCTGCCTTAAGTTTACCTAAGAATGATGTTTCCTCCTATAAATATTATCAAGCATATTTAAAATATATATATATATATATATATAATATTTTTATATGATGTGACACCCTTTATTTTACATACATAGATAAATTTAAGATTTCTTAATACATATATTTATAAAAATTAATCCAAATTCATGTATAAATAATTCAAATGAAATCTCTAACATATGATAAAGAGTATCACATAACAAACTTTGAAACAAACATCCTACTAAGCGAAAATAGAAAAACTAAACTTGAATCCTATCATAAAAATTGATAAAAATATTATTATTAATCGAAGTCTTGATGTCACATGTCCTATCAAATCACTCCCAAAGCAAGGATTATGCCTCGTCATTGACATCATCAAGATCTTGATGAGCATTACTTGTAACAACATTCATACAAATAAGACATGAAAATAAGGGGAGTGAAAAACTTCTCACTCTAACTCATGGCATGGAATAAAAAAATAGATAGTCAAACCCACTTTATACATTAATCATACAATAGCATAAGAATAACAGTCAACTATCACAATCATTTATTTATCTTTCGTATTATGAATTCAATGTATACATATGTCCAACAATTTGCCACACGTACGATTTGTCATGTATACATATTATGAATATCTATTACCATGTATACAATTTTCCGACATCGTTCCATTTGCAACATTCATTCATCATAACATCACAATTTCACATTCACTCATCATACTCAATCATATCCATCAATTAGCACAAGGATCATTATGAAACCATCTAACCATATATGAAAATCTTAGCCATAATCACTAAGAGATCATCATTAAAAGTTTAGGGTTTTTAAAAATTATAAATCTGTAGTATTTTAGCCTACACGAGACAACTTGACCTCTGCCACTAATTTGATTATAACTTGAGTTCTAGCCTCCTTTTTGGGTGATTATATTGTCATTGGAAAGCTAACATAGGCCTACAACTCTTATGAATAACACAACCTAATTCGGCCATCTAAAGGCTCTCGCAATGCTTATAAGTGTCAGATGTTATATTTCACCCACAAAATATGAGACTCATCTTATGACTAACATAATTCACTCATTTCTTATCATTTTTATGTAATTATTGTATCTAACCCAAAAGTATACTTTCTAACCCAACAATTGGAATTTAATTTCCTTAATCACATACTTAGAAATCACATAAATATCAAGGTATATTCATATCAAAATTTTCAGGATTAGGCACAACTCATATCTAGACTCTCTTCTCCAAAACCAATTGGTAAAAACACGTATTAAAGCCTAATATTAGTCTATCATACCATCAATCACACAAATTCAATCTCAATTTCACATAATTGCATACTCATAATATATTCTCATACAATTACCCAAATGCATTCCCTTAGGATTCTGATAGGAACCCACCAACAACTCAAATCACATCAACAAACATCAATACACGAAATTAATCATAGATAATCATAATTACAATATTTATAAGGGTAAAAGAATCATAAGAAAGACTAAAATTTAATTAAAAATGGAAAATATTTGGGAAAACCCCCTTCATACCACACATACATCAAATAAATGTTAATACATGAACTTATAAATATATATAATTAATAACAATATAAGAATAGAATAATTATATAGGAGACAACAAATCATAAATAGATATGAATTGGAATTCTCCTTATACACAACAAATACAATAAACAAGATTGAGGTTGGGGTTAATCTCACTACCCAACAAGTATCTCACGTTCTAGAGCGAGATTACTCATTCCCTTTACCTCTATCAACAAACAGCGAAAAATATGGGTCTTCCTTCCCTTATCTCCTATTCTCTTGTTTCTTCAAAGCGTAAAAGAAAAGTGAGGGCGTGAACAGAAATTGACATGTTTTTTTTTAATTTATTTATTTAAACCTAACTCATTCTTCATTTTACTCATCCTCAATTACTTATCCATAACCCTAATTGCCTATTCATTTCTCTCACTTTATAATAATAATAATAATAATAATAAAACATTGTAGTAAAATATAATTCTCATATAATTTAATAAAAAACAAATATATAAAATATTATTTTACTTGAAATGTTCTTTAACATCAACCCTTTAAATTTTATAAAAAATATATATTATTAATTTAATTAAAAAACATAGAACGTTACATATGACATTTTATAATTTATGTAAATTATTAATTTTTTTTATTTTGTTAAGAATTTGATGATCTCACATCTTAAATTCTTCAACTATTATTAATTATTATTGATACTAGTACATAAACTTCTATACTGAACAATATTTTATTGAATAATTAGGATCAATATAATGATAAGTTGAGATAATATCCATAACACTTAAGTTGTAGTGTTGTCATTATAATATTAATAAATAAAATAAAATATTAATGTTAATGAGAAGTAATAAAAATAGAATTAGTACATTATAATTTTTTAAGAAAATTAATAAAATCAACTAAAGTAAACCATTTATGTTTATCCGTATAATCCTATTATAAGCATCTTGTAGTAAAGAATTGATGCATTTTTCTGCTAATAAAAACCAGATTTTGGTGTATTATGTAATTAATATTGATGTAACATATGAATTGATGATACCAGAAGGTGGTACGGAATATGTGTCTGCATTGGTGACCATACACGTACTTGACGTTTCACTGAGGCTATATCAATTTAATTATCAAGTTGTTGTAGCTGTTTTGTTGTGAGTGAGCTAGACTTTTAATAAGCTAAATGCTATTCTAAAATATTTATTAATTGTAGCTGGTTGGACTCACTTTAATTAATTTCAGTTATTGAGTTGGATAGCAAGCTAACACAATGTAGGTTAGGAGGAATAATTTATGTTAGGAGGAAAGCTAGTATTATTTTCCATACATAGCCTAGAAACTCAATTACTTTGCGACATACACATGCTTATATACTTATCACTATAGTTTTGAAAATCGGATATAATCTATTAGTTAGATAAGTTCATTAAAGAATTAGTCCTTAATCATTTTAATTAGTTTAAATAATTGTTTTGTAATTAATTAGTTTAAAATTAGTCAAAACTCATAAAATTAATAATAAAAAAAGGTTTAGATTGTTCTAATTAATTTTAAAGATTTAACTTAAAAAATATTTTAATAAAAATACATATTTAATACAAAATTATATAAATTAAAATAATTTATTTTTAATACTTATCTTATAAATACTATTTAATCATTTATGTTAATTTATAAGATTTAATATATATTTTTTAATTTATATTATATTAATTTGATACTTTTTATTCTAAATATAAATTTATTATTATTAATAGACATTGATATATTTTATTAAAATTTAAACTTAAAAATTATATTATATTTAATTTAAAATTTTGCGTATATATTAAATGTCAATGCCCTATAAATAATGTTTTCTTTTAATTTTTTAGTATTATAAAACTATATTATATTTATTTAATATTATTTATTAATAATAATAATAATAATAACTAATATTATTTTATTAATATCAGTTTGACTATAATTTAATTAATATTGAACTAAAAATAAATTACTTTTACTTACTCAATGTCCTAAGTCTTACTAAATCACTCATACTGAACTTTTGAGCTTTCTAAAATAACTTACTACTATATTACATTTACTCAATGTCCTAAGTCTTATATGTGTGTTACAATTATAAGTAATATTTTTAAAATTAGATGTATTAAATCAAGGTATAGTTTTTGTAACACCCTAATTTTTATTTTACTTTTTATATTTATTTTAATTGAGGGTATTTTGGTAATTTTATAAAGGTGATAGAGGTGATTTAGCAGCTTGGAACGGACTGTTCCAGAATTGGAACGGGCCGTTTCAAACTACCAAATTATATGTGAGTTAATAGCCCAGAACGGGCCGTTCTCAAGATGGAATGGGCCGTTTCGGACTATTAAATATGTCATTAACCCTAAATGGGAATGGGCTTGGAACGGGACGTTCCTAAAATTATGACCGTTGTGAGTAATTAATGCACACCAGAACGGGCCATTTTGGTTTGGGAACGGGCTATTCTGGATGTGATTTTTATCCATGATTTAAGAATCTGGAACGGGCCGTTCCAGATTTGGAATGGGCCATTCCGGCGTAGAATGCCTATAATAGAGCTGTTTTCCACTCCCAAAAAGCACACCTCTCATTTCTGATTTCTTTTCTTCTGCTTTCTCTCTTCTTTCCTCTACTTTCTGCTTCAGACCGAGGGGAACCCAGCAAGGGAGACCAACCAGATCTAGTGTAGATCCAGCTTCTACATATCTAGATTCAGCTTCTACATATCCAGGTACGGGGGAAAAGAGAATTATTTATATATAGAGTTACATGAGAGAATTGGGTAGAGGAAGAATCCCTTAGGATTATGGGAATTATTTATATATAAAGTTACATGAGAGAATTGGGTAGAGGAAGAATCCCTTAGGATTATGAGTAATTTTATAATTATTTCTATTTGAAGAATTATTGGCATTATTTGATTCTATATATATTTAGGACAACAAATATATGATTTGTTTGTAAAAATGATGCTCTAGGAGAGAGAACGAAATTATAGAAAAGTGCTTGTAAGTTAGGTTTTGGAAAAATTGGATTATTTCTGTTTGAGGAATTAATTATACCATTAGATTCTGTATGTGTTGAGGATTAGAAATATGTATTTAAATTGTAAGAATGATGATCTGGAAGAGAGAACGAAATTGTAAAAAAGTGCCTGTGAGCTAGGTTTTGGAACAATTGGGGGTTTACTGTTTATGCTGAAATTATATTAAATTGCTAATTCTATTGATTATTATATTAATTTATGAATATCATTGTTATATTGTTTGATAAAAATTGATGATTTAAATGTGAATTGTTTGATATGTATGAAACCGATTATTTTGGACTTATCTGATATGTGTATGGAATTGAACCATGAGATGTTGTGTGTAATGTGAATGAGATGTGATTGTGGTTCTTCACACCTATGACCAGGGGTGAGCACGGCCCGAGATTGTTACATGAGTATCGTGACCTTGGTTAACATGTCAAGGGTGAGCACGGCCCTAGGTTAGGGGTAACGTGACCTTGGCACAATGTTATATTAGGGGTGAGCACGACTCTGGATTGTTACGTGGGTATCGTGACCTTGGTTAACATGTCAAGGGTGAACACCACCCTGGGATAGGGATAACATGACCTTGGCACAGTGTTATATCAGGAGTGAGCACGGCCTGAGATTGTTAAATGGGTAGCGTGACCTTGGCATAGTGTGATGTGCAAATTAGTGTGATTGAGAATTATGACGTGATGACGATGCATGGTTGATTGAATTACGTTATGTTAAAATATTTATGAATATTAAGTTACTATGTTGTGTTTTCTTATGTGCTATATATATAAATGTTTTCTTTTCTCACCGTATGATTTGTGGATGTTTTAGGTGAGAAAGATCCGGCTTCGAGTGGCATGCAGAATGCCAACAGTGGAATTATGGGTATGCTCTAATATTGTGACATCGGGGCAGAGGATTTTTAGGACATTGATTTTTATATGGTTTTGGAATTGTAATTATTATTTTTAAAAAATAATTTGTAAACTCCTGGATTTCATTTTTATTATTGTGGTTATTGAAGAATAATTTAGAAGATTCTCATGTGAACCCTTTTACCAAAATTGAAAATTTTATTTTTTAAGTTTTCATTATTACAATATATGTGTTGGGGTAGTAAGGGTGTCACATTTAGTGGTATCAGAGCAGGTCGATCCAATCGGCCGTGAGTTATGAGTCTACTATGCTTGTTTGGTAGATAATTGATGGAATGATTTGATTGTGGAATTTGTTGACATGTTAGTGTTATGATTGATTAAGTTTGTTGTTTACTTATAGTATAATTGTTAACTTTTCTGGAGATCAGAAAAGTAATGGCAGGAGGTAGGAACGATCGTGCAATCGCTAATGCTCTACAAGCGATGGCTCAGGCTCTTGGTAATTTGAACCAACGACTAGAGATAGATTGGTTGGAGAGATTCCAGCGAAATAATCCGCCAATCTTCCATGGGGGTTATAATCTTGATGGAGCTGCTGACTGGATTTTTGACGTGGAAAATATATTCCAAGCTATGGGATGTCCTTTGATACAGAAGGTGACTTTGGCTGCCTTCATGCTTTCAGGAGAGGCTAGCATCTGGTGGCAAGGTGCTTTTTCAAAGAATGATAATTGCAGGTACCCAAGTGAATTGGGAGAATTTCAAACAGCTATTCTTGGAGAAATACTTTCCCTAAGATGTAAGACATAAGAAACAAGTGGAATTCCTTGAATTGAAGCAAGGAGAAGATTCTGTGGCTGATTATGTGACTAAGTTTGAAAACTTGGTTAGATTCTGCCCTATGTATGATGGTGTAGGCAATGAGGAGGACAAATGTGTGAAGTTTGTGAGTGGTCTTCGCCCTGAGATTAAATAAGTTTTCAATTATCAAGGGATCACTCACTATCATGAATTGGTAAACAAGTGTCGAGTATATGATGAGGACAACCGTGCTAGGGTAACTCATTATAAGAGTGGAGGACCCATGAGGAATAATAAGTTTGGTTCATCTAATAAGAGTAAACCTTACACCAAGTCTGCTGGGGACTCAAGTTCTAAGGTGAATAATCAAGGTTCTGTGCAACAAAAGAGTCAAGTTCCCACGGCTAGCCAAACTTCTAGAGGGGGAAGTGTGGGTTCTGTTCCACACAACAACTGCTACAACTGTGGGAAGCCAGGTCATAGGACATATGAATGTTCGTTGCCTAGAGTAATAACGTGCTTCAAATGTCAAAAGAAGGGACACAGAGCTCATGATTGCCCTAAGAACAAGACAACAGAGGTTGGAGGGAGTGCTAGCAAACCTCGAGCGATAGGAAGAGTGTTTGCCTTGAGTGGTGTTGAAGCTTCACAATCCAAAGACTTAATCCAGGGTATGTGTTTCACCAATGGAACTCCTCTAACTGTTTTGTATGACTCTGGTGCGACTCACTCTTTTATATCACATGCGTTTGTGTCCAAATTAAAATTACCTGTTTCTTCGTTGTCTTTTGAATTAATAGTAGAGACACCAACTAGTGGTTCAGTGTCTACTTCTGATGTCTGTTTAAAGTGTCCTTTGATTATTAATGGTAGAGATTTTATGGTTGACTTAATTTGTTTACCTCTAAGTCAGCTAGATGTTATTCTGGGTATGGACTGGTTATCTTCCAATCATGTCCTTTTGAATTGTGCTGATAAATCTATTGTCTTTGGTGAGCCTGTTGAAAAAGTGAGTAAGGATTATTTGACTGCCAACCAAGTTAAGGTATCTTTACAAGAGGATGCCCAAGTGTACATGTTATTAGCTTCTTTGAATTCTGAGAGTAATATTTTGGTGAATGAACTGCCTGTTGTGTGTGACTTTTCGGATGTCTTCTCTGATGATATGTCTAGCTTACCGCCTACAAGAGAAGTAGAGTTTTCCATTGACTTAGTACCAGGAATCGGACCTATTTCTGTTGCACCTTATAAGATGTCACCCGTAGAGTTAGTGGAGCTTAAGAAATAAATAGAAGACTTGTTGGAGAAGGGGTTTGTGAGGCCTAGTGTATCACCTTGGGGAGCACCCATACTATTAGTTAAGAAAAAGGATGGTAGCATGAGATTGTGTGTAGATTATCGCCAATTGAACAAGGTGACCATTAAGAATAAATATCCATGACCTAGGATAGATGATCTTATGGACCAGTTGGTGGGTGCTTGTGTATTTAGTAAAATTGATCTTAGATCGGGGTACCATTAGATTAGAGTTAAGAGTGAGGATGTACCAAAGACAACATTTAGGACTCGTTATGGACACTATGAGTATCTAGTAATGCCTTTTGGTGTGACAAATGCTCCTACAATTTTTATGAATTACATGAACCGAATTTTTCATTCGTATTTGGATAAATTTGTAGTTGTCTTCATAGATGACATACTAGTTTATTTCAAGACTAAAGAGGAGCATAAGGAACACTTAAAGGTAGTACTTCAAACTCTCAGGGAGAGACAACTTTATGCCAAGTTGTCTAAGTGTGACTTTTGGCTAGAGGAGGTGAGTTTCTTAGGACATGTGATTTCAAGTGGGGGTATAGCAGTAGATCCATCTAAAGTTGAGGTGGTGCTTAAATGGGAGACACCTAAATCAGTTAGTAAGATTAGGAGTTTCCTTGGATTGGCTGGATACTATAGAAGATTCATAGAGGGATTCTCTAAGTTAGCATTACCCTTGACAAGTTTAACTAGGAAAGGAGTTGTGTTTGTATGGGATAGTAAATGTGAGAATAGTTTTCGAACCCTTAAGGAGAAGTTGACTAGTGCACCTGTTTTAGTGTTGCCTGACCTTAGTAAGACTTTCGTGGTTTATTGTGATGCTTCTAAGATGGGTTTGGGTGGAGTATTAATGCAGGAGGGAAAGGTCGTATCTTATGCATCTAGGCAATTGAAAATACATGAGAAGAATTACCCCACCCATGATCTTGAATTAGCAACTGTGGTATTCACACTTAAGATTTGGAGACATTATTTGTATGGTTCAAAATTTGAGGTGTTTAGTGATCATAAGAGTCTTAGGTATTTATTTGACCAAAAGGAATTAAATATGAGGCAAAGGAGATGGTTAGAATTCCTTAAGGATTATGATTTTAATCTTAGTTATCATCCGGGCAAAGCCAATGTGGTGGCTGTTGCTTTAAGTAGGAAATCGTTGCATTTGTCTTCTCTTATGATTAGAGAGATGGACCTTTTGGCTCAATTTAGAGACTTGAGTTTGACTTGTGAGGTGACCCCTAGTAGTGTGAGACTAGGTATGACTTGAGTGACTAGCGAGTTGTTGAGGGAAATTGGAGAAGCATAGTTAGTGGATTCATTTCTAGTGGCTAGACGTGATGCTATAGGACAAGGTGTTGGAGGAGAATTTACCTTGGGTGTAGATGGAGTGTTAAGATTTAAAGACCGAGTGTGCGTGCCTAGTGACCCTACACTTAGACGTTTGATCCTAGAGGAAGGTCATAGGAGCAAGCTTAGTTTTCACCCAGGAGCAACTAAGATGTATCAAGACCTTAGGAAGATATTTTGGTGGCCTAGGATGAAGAAAGATATAGTTGAATTTGTGAGTGCCTGTTTAGTGTGTCAGAAGGCTAAGATAGAACATCAGAAACCTTCAAGACTACTTCAGCCTTTGAGTATACCCGAGTGGAAGTGGGATAGCATTTCTATGGATTTTGTAGTTGCTTTGCCTAGGACTAGGAGAGGGCATGATTCCATTTGGGTTATAGTTGATAGGTTGACTAAAAGTGCACATTTCTTACCTATTAACATTAGGTATTCTCTTGAGAGATTGGCTAGGCTATATATTGATGAGATTGTGAGATTGCATGGGATACCATCTAGTATAGTGTCAGACAGAGACCCTAGATTCACCTCTAGGTTTTGGGAGAGCCTACAACAAGCTTTGGGGACCCAACTTAGACTTAGTTCAGCTTACCACCCTCAAACTGATGGTCAGACTGAGAGGACTATTCAATCTTTAGAGGATTTGCTTAGAGCCTGTGTGTTGGACCAAGGGGGTATTTGGGATAGTCTTTTACCTTGGATAGAGTTTACCTATAATAATAGTTACCACTCTAGTATAGGTATGGCACCTTATGAAACCTTGTATGGTAGGAGGTGTAGGACCCCTTTGTGTTGGTGCGAGCCTGGTGATAATGTTATCTTAGGACCTGAGATTGTGCAACAAACCACTGATAAGGTTAGATTGATACAAGAGAGGATGAGGACAGCTCAGAGTAGACAAAAAAGTTATGTTGACAGGAGAAGGAAGGACTTGGAATTTCAAGAAGGTGACCATGTGTTCTTGAAAGTCACTCCGTGGACTGGGGTTGGCAGGGCATTGAAATCCAGAAAACTTACTCCTCGATTTATTGGTCCTTTCCAAATTCTAAAAAGAGTCGGTAGTGTTGCCTACCAAATTGCTTTGCCTCCTAATCTGTCAAATCTCCATGATGTTTTCCATATTTCCCAACTTCGGAAATACATCCATGATCCTTCGCATGTGATTGAGTCGGATCATCTTGAGGTTAAGGAGAACCTAATTGTGGAAGCTACCCCGGTGAGAGTCGAGGATCGAATGGTGAAGCAACATAGGGGTAAGGAAATTCCTTTGGTGAAAGTTATTTGGGGAGGAGCTACACCTGAAAGTGCTACTTGGGAGTTAGAGGAGAAGATGAAAGCTTCATATCAGTTTTTATTTTCTTCAGGTAATTTCGGGGACGAAATTTCTTAAAAGAGAGGAGAATTGTAACACCCTAGTTTTTATTTCACTTTTTATTTATTTATTTTAATTGAAGGTATTTTGGTAATTTTATAAAGGTGATAGGGGTGATTTAGTAGCTTGGAACGAGCTGTTCCGGAATTGGAATGGGCCGTTCCAAACTACCAAAAGGTATGTGATTTAGTAGCTTGGAACGGGCTGTTCCAGAATTGGAACGGGCTGTTCCAGAATTGGAACGGGCCGTTCCAAATTACCAAATTGTATGTGAGTTAATAGCCCAGAACGGGCCATTCTCAAGATAGAACGGGCCATTCCAGACTATTAAATATGCCATTAACCCTAAATGGGAACGGGCTTGGAACGGGGCGTTCCCAAAATTATGGCCGTTGTAAGTAATTAATGCACACCAGAACGGGCCGTTCTGGTTTGGAAACGGGCCGTTCTGGATATGATTTTTACCCGTAGTTTAAGAATCCGGAACGGGCCGTTCCAGATTTGGAACAGCGTAGAATGCCTATAAATAGAGCTGTTTGCCACTCCCAAAAAGCACACCTCTAATTTCTGATTTCTTTTCTTCTGCTCTCTCTCTTCTTTCCTCTACTTTCTGCTTCAGACCGAGGGAAACCTAGTGAGGGAGACCAACCAGATCTAGTGTAGATCCAGCTTCTACATATCTAGATTCAGCTTCTACATATCCAGGTACGGGGGAAAAGGGAATTATTTATATATAGAGTTACATGAGAGAATTGGGTAGAGGAAGAATCCCTTAGGATTATGGGAATTATTTATATATAGAGTTACATGATAGAATTGGGTAGAGGAAGAATCCCTTAGGATTATGAGTAATTTTATAATTATTTCTGTTTGAAGAATTATTGGCATTATTTGATTCTGTATATATTTAGGACAACAAATATATGATTTGTTTGTAAAAATGATGCTCTATGAAAGAGAACGAAATTATAGAAAAGTGCCTGTAAGTTAGGTTTTGGAAAAATTAGATTATTTCTATCTGAGGAATTAATTATACCATTAGATTCTGTATGTGTTGAGGATTAGAAATATGTATTTAAATTGTAAGAATGATGATCTGGGAGAGAGAACGAAATTGTAGAAAAGTGCTTGTGAGCTAGGTTTTGGAACAATTGGGGGTTTTACTGTTTATGATGAAATTATATTAAATTGCTAATTCTATTGATTATTATATTAATTTATGAATATCATTGTTATATTATTTGATAAAAATTGATGATTTAAATGTGAATTGTTTGATATGTATGAAACTGATTATTTTGGACTTATCTGATATGTGTATGGAATTGAACCATGAGATGTTGTGTGGAATGTGAATGAGATGTGGTTGTGGTTCTTCACACCTATGACCAGGGGTGAGCACGGCCCGAGATTGTTACATGAGTATCGTGACCTTGGTTAACATGTCAGGGGTGAGCACAGCCCTAGGTTAGGGGTAACATGACCTTGCACAGTGTTATATTAGGGGTGAACACGACTCTGGATTGTTACGTGGGTATCGTGACCTTGCTTAACATGTCAAGGGTGAGCACGGCCCTGGGATAGGGATAACGTGGTCTTGGCACAATGTTATATCAGGAGTGAGCATGACCTGAGATTGTTAAATGGGTAGCGTGACCTTGACATAGTGTGAAGTGCAAATTAGTGTGATTGAGAATTATGACATGATGACGATGCATGGTTGATTGAATTACGTTATGTTGAAATATTTATGAATATTAAGTTAATATGTTGTGTTTTCTTATGTGCTATATATATAAATGTTTTATTTTCTCACCGTATGATTTGTGGATGTTTTAAGTGAGAAAGATCCGGTTTCGAGTGGCATCTAGAATGTCAACAGTGGAATTGTGGGTATGCTCTGATATTGTGACATCGTGGCAGATGATTTTTAGAACATAGATTTTTATATGATTTTAGAATTATAATTATTATTTTTAAAAAATAATTTGTAAACTCCTGCGTTTCATTTTTATTATTGTGGTCATTGAAGAATAATTTTGAAGATTATCATGTGAACCTTTTTACTAAAATTAAAAATTTTATTTTTTAAATTTTTATTATTATAATATATATGTTGAGATAATAAAAGTGTTACAATTTTGGTTATTACGTTTAACAACTTACCTGGAAAGTGAAAGAAATAAGGTCAGCAACCAAATACAACTTGCAAGGCTACATTAATGTTGCATGGGAAACCAAAATTGTAATTACGTGTCACATCATATAATAATGACATAAAGAATTTATACTGGCTACTGTGAATCCACGTTGTGAAATGTGGTTGATTCTGTACAGTGCATCGTAGCCATAACAATATTTATGAATAGTATAAAATATATTGTTTAATAATTGAAAATAAGATTTTTTTTAAAAATTTATTTTAATCATTTTGACGTTTATTTTTAATTTTGTCTTTTTTAAAAAATTATTTTATTTTTGTCCTTAATATTGTACTGACCATTAAATTTAATAGAAAAAATAACAAGTTTGTAGAAACTATATAAAATAAAAAAGTAAAAAAATATAATGAACAAAATTTAAGAAGATCAAAATAAAAATAATTTATTTTAAATGAACTAAATATTTATTTAAACAAAATTTATAAAATTTAAATTTTTAAACATTAAAAATATACCAGAAAACTATAACGAATGCATAAATGATTATTAAAAGAATTGTAAAAATTAAATGCATAATTTTATAAAGATCATAAAATGAGATAATCACTGACAAATGTATAAGACGTAAATATTTTGGTTAATTTCTAATTTTTTTTATAATTTTAATGCATTTTTTCATTTTGATCTTTATATTTTCTTTTACTTTTTTAGTTAGACTTAACAATCTATCTAACGATTTAAAAAAAAATATTTTTTTTTACAAGAATGAGATCGAAAAATTAAGGGAGGTGTATTAGTTTAAGATTTCGTAAAATTTTAAAAGATTTTTTTTGAGTAAAAAAGTTCATTAGTATTCAATGAAGATTTTATGTCACTTAAAAACAATCCAGTGGTATTCAATCTGGATGTTTAAGATTTTTTAAAGAGTCCATTAAAATCCACTGGTATTCATTTGAGATTTTTTACAATTTAAAAACAATCCATTAGTATTCAAAAATATAAGGATTTTAAAAGATTGTTGTGTGAGAGAGATTTTGAAGGACTTTCTATAGTGTTATCTATAAATACCAGATTCATAAAACAATCTCATCCAAACCCATCGGATTTTGAAGGATTGTTTGAAGTGATTTTTTAAGTATTTCAAGATTTTTCAAGTGAGTTTTTCATTTTTTTTTTCTATGCTCCTGTCTTCTCCATTTTTTCTCTACTAATAATACTACACTATTGTTCATTGCTCATATATAATATTGTAGTACTGTTCTCATCTCATTCCCCTATTTTGTGAAACTCTGATATGTAAATGATAATGTCATTGACTTGCTCTATTTTTCTATTCCTTCTCTTTAATTGACTTGCTTTATTTTATTCTATGTAGTTGAATTTGTTCCTTTATATAACACAAAAAAATGTTTGAAATTTCAACTTTTAAGTGGTAATTTTTTTTTATAACACACTTCAAGAAAAGAAAAAAGTGAAAGATGAAATTGATATCATAATCTCTACAATATATATATATATATATATATATATATATATATATATATATATATATATATATATATATATATATAAGATGAATTTGTTAGGGTTTCTGTGAGTAGAATGAGATGAAAATGGATCTTCATTGCGGGAAGAACCCTCTTAGCATAAAAACTGGAACTCTTTCATTCCCTTGAATTTGTTACTCTAATCCCTCCTCATTTTATGACTCAACAATTATTTTATTTTATTTACTATGAATTTTTCTTTTTATTTTTATATTGTGAAATTAAGATTTTTTTTATATTTTAAAAAAAGAAAATTAACATAAGATATTGCAGTATTTAAGTTTTTAGGGTTTAGGATTTATGCCTTCATTAGCTTATTTTTTAAAAAAGGAAATATTGTTAAAATATTTGTTAGAATAATTTACATTTATAAATATCGTTAAAAATTATCATATAATATATAACTAAAATAATATATATATATATATATATATATATATATATCTAAATATTTTCTCAGTATCGAATATACTGATTTTTTTATATAAAAAATTATCTTATGTTTTTATATTTTTTTTATAATGATTGAGATATTTGATCCATTTGGATAGCCAAGATATATTCGATCTTGTATGATTGGTGTGCTTCTAAAAATAATTATATAATTTTATTGATTTTGTCTCTTATCCATAATTATTTATATAACTAGTTTTCAACATATATTGTTTTAGTAATTCAAATGGAAGATTCACAAGGAAATAATAAAGAAAAAGGAAAAGAGAAAGAAAACTATGAAGCTTGGACCAAGGAGGATTCCGATGAATTGTTACAATTGATAGTGGATGCTATAAAAAGAGGATAGAATATTATGGAGAATTATTATTATTATTTATCTAGACATTTTTTTTATATTATTTTTGTCTTTGACTCTTTTTAAATTTAAATGTATGAATTTTTTTTAAATCTTATCAAATGTCAAAACTCCTCAAAATCCCACAGAATTCATTAAAATCCTGATTTAAAAGTCTTGCAGAATCTATTAAAATCCTGATTTTAAGTCTCGTAGAATCCTGTAAAATCTTAAAAGTCATGAAAATCCTGCAAAGTCTTTTAAAATCCGCAGAATCTTTTTTAACTAAAATAATCCTTTAAAATTCTAATCCAATACACACCCTAAAAAAATTAAATCCAAGATATCCTATTTTACATTAAAAAAAGTATTTTCACTAAATTCTGTATAGCATTACATCGGTTTGAACCAAAGTGTAAACAAGCATATGTCAGGAACTGACCTCAGACGAGCATGAATTGTCCATATATCTGAGACCATGACTTTATTACATATCATCTGGTTGTTAAGAAAATCTCTAAGGAATTATTATTGCAATGGCCATCTTACATTATGTACACTCATTAATGCATGGACGTGGCAAAGGCAAGACCATAGCCTTTTTCATTTTCAACTTTACTTTTTTTTTAAATAAATATTTTAAAATAATTAATTTTAATTTAAATAATTGAGTAATATATTTTCATACGTTATTTTAGTAAGATTATATAATTTTAATACATATGCATATAAATATTGTTGTATATTATTAATTTGAGAAGTTGTACAAAAGTTATAAAATATTAGTTTATATTTACTTTGAATTTAATTAAAAAATAATAATATATAAATTAAATTTCATAAAAAAAAATTATTAGGATGAACTTAATAATGAGCTATTAGAAATAAAATACATAAACTTATAAGATCACATTTCTTAATTAGTGATAGTAAAGATAATAATGGTAATTAATAATAATAATGATATGAGTGATAAAGTAATGGTGGTAACAATAGTTTTATAGATAAATATCTATAATTAAGTTTAAATTTCAACTATTAATTATTTTTATCTTTGATTTTTCATCTTTTATGAATATGTGATTTTATTAAATACTCTTCTCTTTTATATATATATATATATATATATATATATATATATATATATATATATATATATATATATATATATATATATATATATATATATATATATATATATATATATAAAGAAAGAGAGCGAGAGAAGGGGAGGCCAACTAGAATTTCAATAAAAACTTCTAAAAGACGTTATAAACAAGCAATAAGAATATAAACAAAATTATTAGTTAATTAGCATAAAATGTCATTTACTCTACCCGCACCTATTCTTGCAAAAACAAGTGATATTACCCATAATCATTACTCTTTACACAAGTAAGAAGTATTAAAATAAATAAGCAATCATTAGAATCAAGAAAAGCAATCATACGTACAACACATAACTAATCACAAATCAGAATATACACGAAAACCTAGTTAAAACACATAACACGCATGTCTAATTTGAATAAATCAGGCTCTCATACCATTTAATGTAACACTTTCTACCCCGCATATGCCATAATACAATATAAAAATGAATAAGCTCAATATAATAAATAAACTCAAAGTTTATATAGGTAGAGAGAATAACATTTTAACATAAATTAGACTTAACGAAAATAACAATTACAACAGAAATAAAAATTAAACTACTCAAAGTAAATAACAAAAATATATCAAATCCTAATTAGTCCTAACTAATTCCTCATGTCACGTATCCTATTAGAGCAAAACCCAATGTTGAATAATAAGTCTCATTACCGACATCCTTAGCATTATATTGATGATTATACTTGCAAAAACCACAAAAAGATAACACAAAAGAAAAGGGGGTGAGAAATATCTCACTCTAACTCACAGTGTAGGTATGCAAACTGACTAGATAAACACAAACAACATGATATAACATACATAGTTACACATCATCATATTTAACTTATTCATAGCATATTGAGCAACAACAAATAAGATTATAATGCATATGTAATGGACACGACCTACATGTTATCATGCATGTGGCACCAGTAAAATATATCACATATTACACTTGTTCATTGCCGCTAGTAACACACTATAGTAGTATAAGAGTACATTCTGGGTTACACCGTCTGCATAATCTCACTTGAAGGACATACTACCAAGTATTGATTGGGATAGTTAAGCCATGTAAGATACATTCCATGCTCACAAGGGTAGGATTGAGACTTCCAAACCAAGCAATACTCAAGGTTGGTTCCTAAACTTTTACACAAGAGACCTTCCTTGATAGTGTATTCCACATCGTACCCTTACAAAAATATTTTTATATGCACATGATGCATGTCAAATAGACTCTATGCATAATATTTCACATGATCTCATTATTAATTCATAGTCAACTAATCCCATATCATAAAATCATCAACCATTCTCAATATAGTAATTAACAATTCAACCATATCAATTAACTATTAGCAATCAATGACGTAAGATATCACATCACTACAAATCATACATAGCTCACAAACATATGAGTAGCACACTCACATACTACATTTTCATAACTTAATCTTCTACGATATTGCATGGTCCAAAAGCCTGAGCTAGTGCTATATATATGCTATTAAGTTGATCTTAATTTTATTAGAAAGATAAGACAATTATTTCCAAGTTCTATGTTGACCTCAAGAGCTATATACGCCATCTACTATTTTAAATAAATAAAAAACCGCAACGTTTAAGCCTAAATTTGACAACCTGACCTTTGCTTACTAATTTATTCATAACTTGAGTTATAGACCTCCTTTTTAGATTATTCCAATGGAATTTGAAACATAACATCCAAGGCTACAACTTTTATGAAGATCACAAAACCTATATATATCTTCCATTTAAGTCTACTAAAAAAGCTTACAACATATGCATGTTATTTCGTGAATAAAATATGAGGTTGGTCTTTGAACTCACATAACTTGGTCATTTCTTAACATTTTTGTGATTCTTGAGTCTAAACTATAACTCTAAATGTTTATTTTCTAACCTAACAATCAGAACTCAATTTCATTAATTACATGCAAAAAAAATCAGATAAATACCAAGGTATGTTTATACCAGAATTTTAGAATCTAACACAACTCACCCAAATTCTTTGCTCTTAATCTAATTGGTATAAACTCTCCATAGGTTATATTACACTTCTAAAAAACACAATTGACACATATAACTTATACCCAATCAATCTCCTCGTACAATCATCAATGCATTCCCTTAGGATTTCTCAAGAAATCCATATAGATTTTAAATCATACAATTACAATATCAAAACATGAAATCAATCACCCATTTAAGCAATTCATACAATTAATTAGATACAAGAAAACCAAAAAGTGAAACAGACACAATTAATTGGAGAAAACTTGTCATATATGAGCATATATTAAACATAGGATTGGGAGCCAATCTTACGTACTGTCCGACATACAACTCACACCCAAAGTGAGATTTCTCACTCCCTCCCTTACCTTGATAAGCTCTAGATGACGGATGCATGACTCTGTGATTTTCTTCCTACTTATGTTCTCCTAGTTCTGAAGTGCGTATGTGAAAATAGAGGCATAAAAAGGGTTTGACTAGAAAATCCCTCTTTTTAATAAAACCTAACCTCCTTTTAATTACTCTCTAGTTAAAACATACTAACTATAATTATTCCGAAAATTCCTTTCTTTTTAATTAAAATACTATATTTTTCTTTAATAAAATATCATATAATATATTTTAAAATATATAACACAATTAAAACAAATATTTAACAGTCCCTATTAATAAAATAGAAATATCAGAATTATTAATAAAATATTTATATATTTTGTGAAAAATGGGGTGTCACAATAATGATCTTATAGGTAAATATCTATAATCAAGTTTTAATTTCGACTATTAATTATTTTTATCTTTAATTTTTCATCATTTATGGTCACATGCTTTTACTAGATACATATATATATATATATATATATATATATATATATATATATATATATAAACATTAATTTTAAATTATTGACATGAAGAATCAAATAGTTTTCAAATTTTTTAAAATTTTGTGAACTTAATCTATGCATTAACAACATTAAATTCAATGATTTGATAATTAAAATTTTATATAAAATTTGAGTTATTGAACAAAATAAATCTAAGTAAATTTATTCGTAGAGTAAACGGAGCTTGATGACCACCCTTTTTCTCCATCTTTCCTTCTCTATCATAAGTCATAACTTTGGGTTGTGCAAGGTAAATGCAACTAAATACAAACTAATTAAAATTTTAACTGACTATAACATGTTTTATATATGGGCTCAAAGGTTTAGAATTAAATGTTTGATTAAAATGAAAATTATCACTGCACATTTCTTGAATAAATTTAAGAATATATATAATCTTTTATCAGATTAAGATGTTATATATAAAGATATAAAAGGAAGCACTCAACATACTACCATAAGAAAAAGTCACATTTGATGAAAATCTATGAACTTTATTCAATGCATAAAATTGTACATCACACACGCAATTTCATTTTATTGAAAGTAAGGATGTGATAGAACATGGAGATGGATTACATGCTAAGTTCCTAAACAAAGAAAATCACGACACACATAAAATGTATGCATAAGCAAACCTAGGACTTTTAAAATGTGGATATTAATATTTCATATATCCTCGTAGAAGAATTTCTTGATAAGTTGCAAATGAACTGTTGGGAAACTCAAGGAGACAATAACACCATCTCCATCTGAACTTGGAAGAATCACTGCTCTATGTTCTCGAAATTCAATTCCTAAACCAAAATGCACAGGCTTTCCCCATCCAAAATCTGCATCATACACTGGCATTGTTATCCAACTTGTCATCATAAAGACATGATCATTAGGATCTGGGGAACTAATAGGGCTTCCTTGACCAGAGAAAAAGGCCTCTATGCTATCCAAATGCCCTTGCCCAAAAATAGAACTCAAATATGACCTTATATACTCATCAGTAACTGCATAAACTGCTTCCCTTATCTTTTGAGTAGCATAAATTAACGGACTTGATATGATATCTCCCACACAACATTTATGCGTCACTGCTCTTGCCAAAGCATTCCCAAAATAGTTTTGAGGGAGTGGTGGAATCAACTTATTGCGAATGTCAACACTAAACCGAACCCTTGTTGGTTGGTTCTCACCAATTTCACGAGCCTTATCATAGCATCTCCATATGTGAGCAGAAATAACTTCAAACCTGGTATAAGGCCTCGACCCTTCTTTTAAAGATTGGTCGTTAGCCTTCTTCTTAAGCTTCTCCACGTGGCTTGATGTGAGTTTGAACACCTCAACACTCATCTCCCTCTTCTTTTGAGTAACTTTGTCTGTTTTGTGTTGCTGCGTTGAACCCCACTGGGGGATATCAATGCGTGTTGCCGATGGTTGGTGTGGGAATTTTAATAATGTTCGGTCGAGAAATGGCATTTCATTATGCCCTAGTGCTTCTCCTCGAGCCACCTTTGCCCATTTGTTGATGAAGTTAATAGCGGAGATCCCATCAACCAAAGGATGAAAAATAGCAAATCCAATGGCAAAGCCTTCACCACCATGAAACTTTGTTAATTGCACCAGCAATAGGGGATGCTCCTCTATAGGTTGAGTGTAATCAACGGTTGGAACAAGTTTCTTGGTGGATTGGGAGGGTGAAAAGTCTCCATAATCACCCAATGTGTTTGTGGTTTCAGCTTCAAGCAGTGTCACTCCTTTTGCGTTACAATCCACTTCCATTCTACCACTTTCTGTCAACATTAATCTGCCAGCCACCGGATAGTAGAACACCAAAATCTTGCTAAGAGAGTCTCTCAACCTCTCAATGATGGTGTTGTTGTGTTTTGCTTTGTAAATGTAGATTGTAGGTACATGACTTAGGGGCGCGACTAGGTCACTGTCGGATAGCCATAAGGGCTCTTTAGGAGTTGGTTGATTTGGTGTGACATTATATGAAGCCACAATGGTTATCATTTTTGTGCTTCAAGGTTTGAATGTGCTTGAAGATTTTATATGCTTCATACCTTTGCTCTGCATCATCATGTAATATATATTCTAGAAAAAACAGTCCTATTAAAGACGAGTAGTACAATAATACAACTCATCCCATCAAATATTTTTTCTTTTAAATTTGTTGTTTAATTATCCTTTAATGTCATAAATTTTATCTTTTAATTCTTACCGTTAACAAATACTAGTATCAATTTTAGTTTCAATATATATATTTTTAGTCCTTTTCAAATCCTATTATCTATTTATACAAATCTAAAAAGTACAATTTATACAAATATAAAGAGTAAATAAAACAAAAATTATACATATAAAGACTAAATATAATATTTTTAAATATTAAGACTTAAAAAATAAAGTTTCTAAAAATATAGGATCATAAGTAATTAAACTTATTCTTTCATACAATTACAGTAATGTCTTAAAATTTCAATACAACTTCATTCTATATATAGAACACTATAAAAAAATATGTTTCACGAATGGGGCATCACTAGTATATAATGTGTATTCTACGTCGGTTATTTTAGGACTTTTACGTCGCAAAAAACTCTGACTTTTAAGCGGGAGACGTAAATTTACGTCGGGCGTGATGACTGACGTAAATTTATGTCAGACATTCCCAAAAATCGACGTAAAATTGTGTGACACACATCCGGAACGGCCTGTTCTGCAACCAGAACGGGTCGTTCTGCTTACAGTCGTTTGTGTATTTATTGTCCGGAACAGCCGTTCTAAACCAGAATGGCCCGTTCCAGATGGACAATTTACACACAAAGACTGCAAGAGGAACGGACCGTTCTAGTTGTAGAACGGGCCGTTCCAGATGCAATAAAGCATGCCCAGTTTGACCAGTAGTACTTGCACAGCAGTCAACAACCCAAACAAGAAAGAAGAAAGGCACATAGAGCTTGCATTAATTCAGAAACAAGAAAGAAAAATGGCACATAGATTTTTCAGGAAAAACCCTCACTACAAGAAAATGACAATTTTGCGACGGTTATATGGCCTACATTGCGACGGTTAGAACTGCCGCAAAGACAACATTGCGACGGTTTGGGAACCGCGCAGAATTGTCCGTCACAAGACAATTTTGTGACAGTTATCAGAATCGTTGCACAAACCGTCGCAAAATTGGAATTGCGACCCCTGAAGCACCCGACGCACTAACTGCCTCTATATTAACATTGTGACCATTTCATCAACTGTCGCACCAACTGCCTCTAAATTAATATTACAACCCTTTATTTACTCGTCGAAAATTATAATTTTTTTAATTTTAATAAATTTATTAATGTAATAATCCTCATATTTGGCCTCTCAAGGGTTTTATTTCACGATATTTCATTGTTTAGCGTATTTTATCCTTACTTGTGCAATTTCTAGAAAACTTCCCAGAAGGTCACCCATCCCTGTACTACTCCAGGTCAAGCACGCTTAACTGTGAAGTTTTAATGAGTAAGCTACCGAAATGTATATGTATGTTGTCAGTATAACTTGTACAAATTAATTCATTTAAGTCATCCTCAAATATACAATCTCATATTTGTACTATAATAATAATATATAACAATTTTATATTACGAATAATAATAATAATAATAATAATAATAATATATTTAGTTATTCTTTATTTTTATGTACTTACTTTTATAATTAACATCTACTTATTTCTATTTAAAATTATAATTTAAATTATTTAATTTTATAATTTATAATGATAATATAATTTATAAAATTATAAATATTTATTTATTACATACTTATAAATTAAATTTTAATATTTTAAATAATTAATTAATTTAATATATTTATTTACCTTAAATTAAACATATAAAATTAAAAAAATGTATTTATCCTTGTTTTATTTTCTAATTATCAATATTAATAAAATACTAACTTAAAATCTTATCTCATTATATATAATATTCTCATATCAAATTTAAAATCAGATATTAGTTATACAAAAATATTATGATCATATAGTAAATTGTCAATAAGATTTTATAGTTAAATAATTTAAAATAATTAATGTTTCAATTATATTGTTAATTAGCAAATAATTTATTCCAAAACTAATTAATTTTTTTATATTAATTATTAGTAAAATTTAATAACTTTTAAATTAACAATTAATTGGATCGATAAAATTCAACACACACCATGAATTATTGAGCGGAATAACTTTACCAAGAGTTATTTTGTAAGTTATCTTAAATCAAACATATAAAATTCAAAAAAATGTATTTATCCTTGTTTTATTTTTTAATTATCAACTATTAATAAAATACTAACTTAAAATCTTATCTAATTATATCATAATATTTTTATATCAAATTTAAAACCAGTTCTTACATTTTAGACAAATATAAATTTTTCTGAAATATTCCATCAATAATATAACTTTTCCTACAAAAATTTTCTCATCGAAAATATAAATTTTTCGACAGATTTAATTTTGTTTTATAAGAAATCATCTTCGATTAATATAACATTTTGTATATATGATTTAAGAGTAAAAGATTTTCAATTTAACGGTTGAATTTACAAAATTCACATTTAATATAAAGTTATTGAGCGGTGTAACACTTAGTAAAATTTACACCGATGTAATTATAACCCCCCTCATATATATATATATATATATATATATATATATTAAATGTGACTTTTATTAAGTATTACACCGCTCAATAACTTTATATTAAATGTGAATTTGGTAAATCCAACTGTTAGATTGAAAGTTCATATCTCTCATAGATTATATATAGAAAACTTTATATTAATCCAAGATGATTTGATACTTCATTTTTATAAAACAAAATTGATGTAATATATTCATTTCAAAATACATTAAAATATAAACACTTTGATTACCTTCCAGTTGTTGTTCAATTTTAACAAAATTTGATATACACTTATAAAGTGATATGAACTTTCAATTTAACGGTTGGATTTACAAAATTCACATTTAATATAAAGTTATTGACCGGCATAATACTTAGTAAAAGTTACACCGGTATAATTATAACCCCCTATATTATATATATATATATATATATATATATATATATATATATATATATAGGGACGGATGCACGTTTGGAATAGTGGGGCACTTGCCCCCACTACTATTTGACATATACATAATTTTTTATCTAAAAAAATAATATATTTAAAAATATAAAAATATAGATTCAGAAAAAATATTTATTTATTTGATATCTGTCAAATTTTTGAAAGAAATTAATTCTCATGTGATAAAAACAATTTCTTAATAATGAATTAGTTTTTTAAAAAAGTTTAATTATAATATATATATATATATATATATATATATATATATATGTCTTAATATTCACATATATAATGTAATATATTAAAATAAATAATTTTTTGATAAAATAAAATTTGTACCATGCATATTTATCTTTTGTGTTTTTTATTTATTGTATATGTTGATTGAAAAAATCAAAATAGTAAAATTGTATATATTGATTAAAAAAATCAAAATAAGAAAAATCAGAAGATTTATGTTCCATTTAGAATTGTTATTATAAGATATATTTTAAAATAAATTATCATCTAAAAATATATATTAGATATTAAAAATATATTTATATCATAAATAAATTAAACTAAATTTTTATAAAATTTCACATATTTATTTTTATATTTTTAATAGTGTTAAAAAGATGGACATTTAAAATAAAATTTATAAAATTTAACATTATAAATTATTCAATAATATGTGATCTGATAACTCAAAAATTAAGTTATAAAATGATAATTATATTTATTTATATACTCTAACATATTTTACATACAAGATAAATTCATAAGTTTGTTGAAAGATAAATTTATATTCTAGTCACGATTTTGAAATTATATAAAGAAAAAAAAATCGTGTACCTCATGTTAAAGGAAGTATATAAAAAATTGTTAATAAAATATAAGTTTATTAAGATAATATACATAATACTTCAAAAAAAAACTTCTAAATTCTAGTAAAAAAAATTGTCTTGTAGATTGCGACAGTTTATAGCAAACCGTCGCAATGTTGAAAAGTTTGTGACGGTTTATGACTAACTGTCGCAATGTTAAAAAAAAAATTTGCGACAGTTTATGATTAACTGTCGCAATGTAAATCAAATTTTGCAACAGTTTACGATAAACCGTCGCAATCTTGAACAATTTTGCGACGGTTTTGAAAAACTGTCGTATGAAGGGTCGCAATATCGTCGCAATGCTGAAAAGTTTGCGACGATTTATGACTAACTGTCGCAATGTTAAAAAAAATTTGCGACGGTTTATGATTAACTGTCGCAATGTTAAACAAATTTTGCGACGGTTTACGATAAACTGTCGCAATGTTGAACAATTTTGCGACAGTTTTGAGAAACTGCGATGAAGGGTCGCAATATCAAAGTGACGACGGTTTCTAGATAACCGTCGCAATTTGTGCATCGCAATTTATCATTTTTCTTGTAGTGCCTAAAGGTGAGATCCGAGCGGGTGGTTAGGGGTGAAGTCCGCTAGCGATGTAGTGCCACATTTTCAAGTGAGTGCTTTGTTCTCCACTTGCCTTTGGTGCTTTCATGGAAATACAACCATCGCCGCCACCACTCCACCACTCCTTTGGTGCTTTCATTTTCGAGTGAGTGAGTCCGCGAGCGAGATGAAGTGTTTTTGCCAAAGCAGAAGTGGTACTCTAAATAGATTTTCGAGTGAGTCATTTTCGTGCTTCTTTTATTACGTCGGACCCTACCAGGTCCGACATAAAAAAGTTTACAAAAATTACAAAAATTCCACCGTATCTTATTTACATCATATTTTAGTGTGTCTGACGTTAAAGAGGTGACGTAATATACTAATTTTCCACTAGTGTATCTACGGTGCGAAATTCTTATATCCGTTGGATGAACGAATTAAGAATTCGACGTGCAGAATTGAGAGTGGAGCAGCAAGCACGGTAACACGAAGTTCGATTATGAAATAAAAGACTTTAAATCCACATACAAATATATTTCACTTGGAATATTTTTTTTTTATTTTTTTCTCTTTTTTCTCTTTCTTTAGTTTTCAAGTAAATTATATAAAATTATTATATTCCCCTCTTCTTTATATTTAATATATATATATATATATATATATATATTGTATTTGTTAAATATGATAAAAATATTACTTTATCATATAATATCGATTTATTTAAAAATTCATTAAAATATTCTATTAACGACATCAATTAAATAATACATTAAAATTTGTTATTTGTTTTGTACGTATTTTATAATATGCAATTAATTTTTTTAAAGAATAAACATGTTCTATATTATTTTTTTATTTTTATCTTTTAATAAAAAGACAAAAATGTGTAGATTTATTTAGTGAAATGAAAATAAATACTTGAATTTTTAAATGATTAAATATTTTGATTATTTTTGAACAGTATATTTATTCGAAAACACAACCATTATCCAACTTAAGAATTTCATTAGTAAAATATATAGACTTATATACACGACTAAGTATTATAGCACTAAGATTTTGGATACATATTAATGATTAAGGTCATTAATATTGATATTATCTACTAGTTGAGGACAATTTATTCTGTTATAACCTTCAAACCTTCAATGTCTATAATGTTGTCTTTGAGACTGTGTCCAATCAATTTCTTATACGAATTGATTCTGGACACCTCTTAACATGCAACATAGTTTGATTAGGGATAATGCGAAGTTCATTGGTAGGATGAATGTTGCCATCACTACCAAGTGGGTACCATTGCCCAAAATATATGTCTTTTTGATATATACATTTGAATAGGTAGCATCAACATACTTCAAGGGATCTATGCGAACATAATCACATGCGACAATGGCATATTAAAATGAATATCTGTAAGCTTGGAAAACACCACATTCACATTTTTGTTCATAAAGAATTATTGTCTAGGTATGACCACTTCTTTGTGTAACTGAATTGAAAGCTTCTTCCACTTCAAATCTGGTGGCTTCATAGTCATATCTTCGAACAAAATGAAATTTTGCCTCCTCTTGATTGTCCTGCATGACATTCATTAACTTTCGACAATATCATTGACCAAAAATAAGCTTTGTGTTTGCTTTACCTAACCTTTGAACAAAATACTCAACTAACCTAGCATATGTACACTTTAAAAGAGTTGTTATTGGCAAGTTACTGGCACCCTTTAAAATCTTATTGACAACTTAGACAAGTTTGTAGTCATGTGACCATATTTGTGACCTTCATCATCATGGGCAAGGCACCATTTTTCTAGTGAAATATCATCAATCCATCGACGAATTTATGGGCTTATCTCACGAAGTTGTTCAAGCCTTCGAAGAAAGTTATGTTGTAAGTTGTGTAGCCTGTCCAAATTTTACAAGGAATATAAACATTAGGTAATAGGATAGCATATTATACAATACAAAAGACATAGAATATAAGAAAGAAATAATGTTATACCTATGTGAGTTAACTCTTCTTTGAGTTTGACATTTTTAAAATTGTCGTTGAAATTGCTTGTGATTTAGCAAATATAATAGACATGATAGGTATTAGGTGGTTGCCAACCATTGTTTTGATTTGCCACTATTGATTTGATGTTTTGGTGCCGATCTGATATCAAATAAATGTCTTGCTTTTTAATTACATATCGATGAATGTTTCACAATAACCATGACCAATCACTTAATGTTTCACCTTCAACTAAACAATTTGTAAAACACGAGCATTGCCATCTTATGTTGTAGCCATTAGCAAAGTGCCGCGATATTTACCATATAAAAATTAATGTTCCATCAATTTGTATGATGAGTTTTGTGTAGTTGAATGCATCACTATAGTTTTGAAAATCGGATATAATCTATTAGTTAGATAAGTTCATTAAAGAATTAGTCCTTAATCAGTTTAATTAGTTTAAATAATTATTTTGTAATTAATTAGTTTAAAATTAGTCAAAACTCATAAAATTAATTAAAAAAAATGGTTTAGATTGTTCTAATTAATTTTAAAAATTTACCTTAAAAAATATTTTAATAAAAATACATATTTAATAAAAAATTATAAATTAAAATAATTTATTTTTAATACTTATCTTATAAATAACAGCACCGCATAGCGGCAATAACAGCACCACACTAGTGGCTATAACAACACCGCTTAGCGGCAATAACAGCATACAACTCAGCATTAAACAACATAGCAAAATCAGCATACAACACAGCCAAACCATAGCTTGCAGCACAGCTTAAACATCCTAATTCATCACTACATCTCACAACACTGAATATTCATCAATTACAACTCAGCTCAGCATATAACAGCATTTATCAGCAAGTTTCAACATAATTCAACAATTATCAGCATAAAATTCAACTTCATCATACGCACCCGGCCCACTCATGGTCGCGCCCAGCGTGACACAACTAGAGAGCACCAGGGGCCAGAGCGCCTGGCGCAAGAGTGCCCGCGCCCGGCGTGACCTAGCCAGAGAGCCCAAGGCTCTCACGCGTCTAGCGCAATCCAAATTGCGCCTAGCGCATGCCCAGGTAGAGACTCTAAGGAGTCTCACGCGCCCGGCGTGCCCAAACCTGCGCCCAACACAGGGAAGGCAGAGACCTCCCAAGGTCTCGCGCCCAGTGCAATTCAAAGTGCGTTCAGCGCCCCCATGGTAGAGACTCCCAAGGAGTCCCCACGCCCAGCGCGACGATGGTCGCGCCCGGCGCAGCACCAGAGTACCCAAAACATGTCACAACTGATATCGCGCCCGATGCAGTCCAAGTCACGCCTGGCGTGGGCCATCCAGAGGCTCACATATTCTCAAGCTCGCCCGGCGCACACACCTTTGCGCTCGGCGGGCTTGCCTAAATGGAGCCCCCTGGTGGTCACGCACCCGGCACGAAGAACGGCGCCCAGCGGGATACACAGCAGCAACTCACCAAGTTCGAAAATCTTGCCCAAAACCTGCAAAACTTCACATTTCCAGCACATGCAAACCAGCCAAAAGCTCACATTTTCATCCAAGAGTTCAAAAATATAATCTTTTCATGCAATCATCAAACAAGAAAAACCCAAATTTTCCTCGAAAACCTCGAAACCATATTTTCACCAGATTAGCCATCAATCTCAGCCAAAATCATTCAACAGCAAACCATCCATGAGTTGCTAAACTCATTTCCGTACAGCCATCAAGAAAACTAGCTTCCCTTACCTCGGTGTGAAAGTCCGAGCTCTAGGAAGAAGAAACGGAGAAGAAGATTGAAGGAGAGCTTGAACGAACACTGAAGGAGAAGAAATAATTTCGAACACCCAGCTTGCAAAACCCAATTCACTCTGCACTACCACCTTGTGTCAGCCAAGAAGAAAGGTCCAAAGCAAAAGAGTGAGTAAAGAGAAAATGAAAGTTAGAGTGTGAGGGTGAAGTGGGTAAAAGGAAAGGAAGGGTCACACAACCTCCCCAACAACAGGAGTTTTCGTCCCCGAAAATAAACTTACTTGGGAATAGAAAGGGATACCGCTCCCTGCACTGCTGATCCACCTCCCAAGTAGCCTCACCAGTAGCTGCATCCCACAACACTTTCACTAGAGCAATAGACTTGCCCCTCAACTCCTTCAACTTATGATCAACCACAACTACTGTCAACTTCTCAAACGTCAAATTCTCCTTCACCTGCACATCATCTAGCTCCACCACATGACTCGAGTCATGGACATATTTCCTCAGCTGGGATACATGAAATACATCGTGTAGGTTCGAAAGAGACGGTGGCAAGGCTAACCGATAAGCAACCGGACCCACACGCTGTATGATCTAATAGGGACCCACGAACCTCAGTGTCAACTTTCTTACCTTCAGCGCTCTACCCACACCAGAAGTCGGAGTCACCTTTAGAAACACACGCTCCCCTTCGGCAAACTCCAAAGGCTTCCGCCTTTTATCAACATATGATTTCTACCTACTCTAAGCAGTCTTCATCCTCTCCTGAGTCATCTCACTTTCTCAGTAGTCTGTAGGATCAGCTCCGGTCCCACAACCACTGATTCACCATCTTGATACCAGCACAGAGGAGTCCTACATCTTCTGCCATACAAGGCTTCAAACGGCACCATCCCAATACTAGCATGAAAGCCATTATTGTAAGTGAACTCAACCAGCGATAGGACCTCCTCCTAGTTACCCAAGTGGTCTAACACACAAGCCCTTAGCAAATCCTCCAAGGACTGGATTGTCCTCTCTGACTGACCATCCGTCTGCGGATGATAAGCAGAACTCAGCTTCAGCTTCGTGCCTAAGGCTTGGTGTAGACTCTGCCAAAATCTAGAAGTGAACCTCAGATCTCTGTCTGAAATAATACTGGAAGGCACCCTGTGCAACCGTACTATTTCCCTCACATATAACTACGTCAGCTTCTCCAAGGATCATTTGATGTTGACAGGCAAGAAATGTGCACACTTGGTCAACCGATCAACAATCACCCAGATAGCATCACTATTCCTAGCCGCCCTAGGCAACCCGACGATGAAGTCCATAGTGATACTATCCCACTTCCATTCCGGAATCTCCATCTACTGAATCAAACCACTCGGCTTCTGATGCTCCACCTTTTCCTTCTGACAGGTCAGACAGGCCGCCACATATTCAGCTATCTCCCTCTTCATATCAGACCACCAAAAAGTCTTCTTGAGGTCTTAGTACATCTTAGTCATACCAGGATGTATGCTAAGTCTGCTCTTGTGGCCTTCCTCCAACACAGCTCTCTTCAGCTCAGCATCCTGAGGTAGGCAAATTCTACGCCCTTGAACCTCAAGATTCCATCTTCACCCAGCTCGAAACCAACAGCTTTCTCAGTCCCTAACAACCCAAGGAGCTTAACCAGCTCAACATCTTGCAACTGCTTAAGTCCAACCTGCCTCAAGAACTCACTAGTTATGGTGATCATCCCACAACTAATGTGATCCTGAGCTAACTCCATACAGAGATTTAAATCTCTGAACTTCTCCACCAGCTCCAGCTCTCTCACCATCATACTAGACATGTGGATGGATTTCCTACTCAGTGCATCCGCCACAACATTGGCCTTACCAGGATGATACATCAACTAGAAATCATAATCCTTCAGAAATTCCATCCACCGCCTCTGCCTCATGTTCAGCTC
This sequence comes from Cajanus cajan, assembly GCF_000230855.2. Lineage (NCBI taxonomy): Eukaryota > Viridiplantae > Streptophyta > Magnoliopsida > Fabales > Fabaceae > Cajanus > Cajanus cajan. The sequence goes on from NC_138518.1 coordinate 55,358,639, forward strand.
CTTCTTATCAAACAAGTACTTCAGACTCTTGTGATCACTGAAGACGCTGAACCGAGCACCATACAAATAATGTCTCCATATCTTCAAGGCAAACACCACTGCTGCTAACTCCAAGTCATGAGTGGGATAATTCCTCTCATGGTTCTTCAGTTGCCTTGAAGCATATGCCACCACTTTCCTATTTTGCATCAGCACACACCCCAGACCCTAGTGAGAAGCATCACAATACACATCAAAGGGTTCACCATAATCCGGCAATACCAGTACAGGAGAAGTAGTCAACCTCCTCTTCAGCTCATCAAAACTCCGCTCACAAGCATCATTCCAAATGAACGGCTGCTCCTTCCTTGTCAACTAGGTTAAAGGCGCCACTATCTTGGAGAATCCCTCAATGAACCTCCTATAGTAACCCGCCAAACCCACAAACTTCCGAATATCAGTGATAGTTCTGGGATGCTCCCACTGCAACACCGACTCCACCTTAGTTGGATCAACAGCAATCCCCTCAGCTGAGATCACATGTCCCAAGAACTTCACTTCATCCAACCAAAACTCACATTTTGAAAGCTTAGCATATAGCTGCTTCGCCTTCAAAATCTCCAGCACTATCCTAAGTGCTCTCCATGCTCCTCCTGGGTCCTTGAATAAATCAAGATGTCATCAATAAACACCACCACAAATTTATCCAAGAACGGCCGGAAGATCCTGTTCATGTAATCCATGAACACTGCAGGGGCATTGGTCACACCAAACGGCATCACAACATACTCATAGTGACCATACCTAGTCCTGAAAGCAGTCTTCGGTATGTCACCCTCCTTCACCCTGATCTGGTGATATCTTGACCTCAAGTCAATCTTGGAAAATACAGATGCTCCCCTCAGTTGATCCATTAAGTCATCTATCCGAGGAAGTGGATATTTGTTCTTAATGGTTAACTTGTTCAACTGCCGGTAATCCACACAAAGTCGACTACCTCCATCTTTCTTCTTCACCAACAACACGGGAGCACCCCACGGTGAAACACTCGGCCGCACCAACTACTTTTCCAACAGGTCCTCCAACTGACCCTTCAGCTCAACCAATTCAGCAGGAGCCATCCTATAGGGAGCCACCAACACTGGCCCCGCACCTGGAACCAAATCAATGCTAAACTGCATCTACCTAACAGGAGGTAATCCGGGCACCTCATCAGGGAACACCTCAGCAAAATCCCTCACCACATCAATATCAGTTATAACTCTCTCAGTCTCCACACTCATGGAAACAAGAAGAAGACAGCACTCTGCTCCATCTCTCAACAATGATTCATCTTGGCCAGCTAAAATCAACAGCTCCTCCTCCTTTTGAGGAAAAATCAGCCTCCTATTGGCACAATCTATAAGGATGCGATTGGCAGACGACAAATCCATCCCTAAGATTATGTCAATGTCCACCAAAGGTAAACAGATCAAGTTCACCTTATATCTCTTCTCATTCACAATAATCAGACAACCAGCACACAGCTCAAAAGCAACTATCGAAGCAAAAGCGGGCGTCGATACTAGCAGTCTCAACCCCAAATCACACACAGGCACACCTAGCATAGCAGCACAAGCATAAGATATAAAAGAATGTGAAGCACCAGAGTCGAAAAGAATCATCACATCCTTACCAGCAGCTCTACCCTTCCCCTTCATAAGATCTGAGGAAGTAGAAGCTTCAGCCCCATTCAAAGCGAATACTCTACCAGCTGTAGTGGGTTTGTCACCCCTCTGAGCATCACCTCTCTAGGCACCACCCCTCTGAGCATCACTTCTGTCTGGTCTATTTCTAGCAGGACAGTTGGTCGACTCGTGACCCATCTGATGGCACTTGAAGCACCGACTGCAGACAATCCCTGACAAAATGGGGCCCAGCACACCTGTAACATCTGAGAGTGACACCTCCATCCTGTCTTCCTCCCCTAGCAGCATCAACAGGTTGCCTAATAACAGGACTCCCTTGCTGTGGTTGGGGCCTATCATATGGCTTCCTCTGATTTCCTCCCTTCTTGGACCTAGTTGGTCCCTCAGCAGTCTTCACCACATGGTTGCCACCTTCCAACCGCTCAACAACCTTCGCCTTCTCAATTAAGGCCGGAAACTCAGTGATGGCCATAGGCACCACCACCCTTTTCAGCTCCTGTTTTCAACCCCTCAACAAATTTCCTGCATTTCTAGGCCTCAGATATAGTTTGCGAATAAAAATGAGCCAGGTGCTCGAATCTCATCGCATACTCAGATGCTGTCATCCCTCCCTGGTGCAACCGCATAAACTAAACCTCCTTGGCGTGCCTCACGCTCTCAGGGAAGTACTTCTCCAAGAACACCCTCTTGAAGCACTCCCAATCAACAACCACTCCTCTAGCAGTCAACATGTAATGGGTACCCCTCCACCAATGCTCAGCCTCCCCAACCAGCATGTACACAGCATATGCCAGCCTCCTCTCCTGAGAACATCCCAACACTGTGAAGATCTTCTCCTGCTCACAGATCCAATGGTCAGCTACCTCTGGGTCTGCATCTCCCTTGAACTGCAGAGGATGGCATTTCCAGAACTCAACTAGATCCCGGCTCTCCTGTGACCCCACGGGCCTTGCTGCACCAGCTGCAGCTCTATCAGCGTCCATCCGAGCAAAATAGGAATTTTGCTGCTACATAGCCATAGCCATCATCTCCATGGCACAGACTATTTGCTCATTGGTTCTAGTCATTGTCTACAAAAGTAACAACATCTTCAGTACACAATAACTAAACCAAATGACAATCAACAGCACAACAAAACAACACAACAATCAACACAGCAAAACAACACAGCAAGACAACACAACATAGAGCTCAGCACAACAAAAGCCTAAAGGAACCACCCCCAAAGAGTGTCCACTAGACTCGAACTGCTCTGATACCACTAAAGTATAATGACCCGACTGGTCACTACACACACAGCACAACACTCCAGAAACACCACACAGAAAGGAACAAGTGTATACATATAATGTCTAGAATATATATATATACAAGGTCCAAGTCTGGATAGAGTTAAAGTGTACAAAATACATCAATCACTACTATACCAAGTAGCTAAAACAACAAAACACCCAAGAGGATCAGCTCTATCTGCCAGCTGCAGACTTACCACCAGCCACCAACCTATCCTTGCTCTGCTCCCATACAAATGTATAATCATCACAGTCCAAACACATGGAAACAACAAAAGGGTAAGCTAGTGAAAAGAAAATCATCATACATATATAACAATATGAATGGTAAACAGCTACAACTATTGGCACATCAACCAGCTTAACAACATCAGCTTATACTACATTACAACATTCAGCCATATCAGCACCGCAAAGTGGCAATATCAGCACTGCATAGTAGCAATAACAGCACCACATAGTGGCATTAACAGCACCGCATAGCGACAATAACAGCACTACATAGCAGCAATAACAGCACCACACTAGTGGTTATAACAGCACCGCTTAGCGGCAATAACAACATACAACTCAGCATTAAATAGCACAGCAAAATCAGCATACAGCACAACCAAACCACAACTCACTGCACAACTTAAACATCCCAATTCATCACTACATCTCTCAGCACAACATATTCAACATAATTCAACAACTATTAGCATAAAATTCAACTTCATCATACGCGCCCGGCGCACTCATGGTCGCGCCCGGCGTGGCACAACTAGAGAGCACCAGGGGCCAGATCGCCCGGCACAAGAGTACCCGTGCGCGGCGTGACCCAGCCAAAGAGCCCAAGGCTCTCACGCGCCTGGCGCAATCCAAATTGCGACCAGCGCATGCCCAGGAAAAGACTTTAAGGAGTCTCACGCACCCGGCATGCCCAAACCCACGCCCAGCGCAGGGTAGGCAGAGACCTCCCAAGGTCTCGCGCCCAGCGCAATTCAAATTGCGCCCAGCGCCCCCATGGCAGAGACTCCCAAGGAGTCCCCACGCCCAGCGCGACGATGGTCGCACCCAGCACAGCACCAGAGTGCCCAAAACATGTCACAACTGATATCGTTCCCGGCGCGGTCCAAGTCACGCCCGACATGGGCCATCTAGAGGCTCACATTCTCAAGCTCGCCCGACACACACACCTTTGCGCCCGGCGGGCTTGCCTAAATGGAGCCCCCTGGTGGTCACGTGCCCGACGCGAAGAACGGCGCCCGGCGGGATATCCAGCAGCAACTCACAAAGTTCAAAAATCTTGCCCAAAACTTGCAAAACTTCACATTTCCAGCACATGCAAACCAGCCAAAAGCTCACATTTTCATCCAAATTTCAAAAATATAATCTTTTCACACATGCATTCATCAAACAAGAAAAACCCAAATTTTCCTCCAAATCCCCGAAAACCCCGAAACCATATTTTCACCAATTTAGCCATCAATCTCAACCAAAATCATTCAACAGCAAACCATCCATGAGTTGCTAAACTCATTTCCGTACAACCATCAAGAAAACTAGCTTCCCTTACCTCGGTGCGAAAGTCCAAGCTCCGGGAAGAAGAAACGGAGAAGAAGATTGAAGGAGAGCTTGAACGAACACTGAAGGAGAAGAAAGAATTCCGAACACCCAACTACCAAAACCCAATTTACTCCGCATTACCACCTTGCGTCAGCCAAGAAGAAAGGTCCAAAGAAAAAGAGTGAGTAAAGAGAAAATGAAAGTTAGAGTGTGAGGGTGAAGTGGAAAAAAGGAAAGGAAGGGCCTCACAACTAGTATCAATTTTAGTTTCTATATATATATATATTTTTAGTCCTTTTCAAATCCTATTATCTATTTATATAAATCTAAAAAGTACAATTTATATAAATATAAAGACTAATAAAACAAAAATTATACATATAAAGACTAAATATAATATTTTTAAATATTAAGACTTATAAAATAAAGTTTCTTAAAATATAGGATCATGAGTAATTAAACTTATTCTTTCATATAATTACAGTAATATGTTTTAAAGTTTCAACACAACTTCATTTTATATATAGAACGCTATAAAACAACGTTAATATATACTAATATTTAAAGGGGATACCCTTTTCAATAACCACCTTGATCTTCACTCTTTTTTACCATTATACCCTTTTATTTTAAATAATTAAAAAAAATATTTTTTAAACTTGAAACTAATAAATCTATTTTAATACTAATATATAAAAAAGACACTACTTTTAATAATTATTTTTATTTTTATTTTTATATGAATCATTTTATCATTTATTTATTTTTTAATAATTATTTTTTTTATGAATAATTTCTCATTTTTTTTAATTATTATTTATATATATATTTTTTTAATATAATGCAAGCACGGAATTTTCTGGCTAGTCGTTATAAAAAAAGATGTTTCGCGAAGAGCGCATGTACGGTGCGAAATTCTTGTAATATCCGTTGGATGAACAAATTAAGAATTCGAAGTGCAGAATTGAGAGTGGAGCAGCAGCAAACACGGTAACACGAAGCACTTCGATTATAAAATAAAAGACTTTAAATCCGCATACAAATATATTTCACGTGGAATATGTTTTTTTTTATTTTTTTCTCTTTTCTCTCTTTCTTTAGTTTTCAAGTAAATTATATAAAATTATTATATTCCCCTCTCCTTTTATATTAAAATATATAATTTAATTTATTAATTTAACTTAATGTTATTAACGTAAATTATTTCACTTTTTAAAAAATACATATATTGCACCATCTTTTCTTTGTATATTTAAAAATTATATATTTAATATATATATATATATATATATATATATATTAGTATTATATTTGTTAAATATGATAAATAATACTTTATTATATAGTATCGATTTATTTAAAAATTCATTAAAATAGTCTATAAACAACATCAATTAAATAATACATTAACACTTATATATTACTTTTAATATATATAATTAATCTATATTTATATTATTAATAAAAAAATATCATTTTTGTATTATTATATTAGTCTGTGTCCACTTTCATGTTTTATGATGATGTTCAAAGATAACTAAAAGAAATATGCTGATACATTTAATATAAACCCCAATTGCTAATTGTTGATCTACTCGTTATCTATAATATATAATAAAGAAATTTTTTAATTTGATGTACATATTTTTTTAGAAGATTTTATTTTTAAATTTTTTAATAATAAAAAATAATATTAAAAATTAAGCATTACAAAGATAAAATTTTAATTCAAAATCTTTAGATTTAAAAATCAAATACAACATTAATTAATTTATAAAATATTGATAATTTTTAAATATTTTTATTAAATAAAATTAAAAATGAAGTATCTTAACACAATAATTAATATATATATATATATATATTACATCATCGAAAGAAAAAAACATAGAAATAAAGGAAGATGGTAGGAAAATTTTCTTGTGATTAGACATTCAGTTAATTGAAAACTACAATTTATATCATTTTTCATATAATTATTAGAAAATCTACAAACTTATAAAATAAATTGTAATATGATAATTGTTTAACATTGTTTTTAGTTTTTTATCATATGACCTTTAAATCCTAATATATATATATATATATATATATGAGGAGAGATTCATTTACTTTAAAAGTAAGTTTATTTAAATTTACTCTAATCAATAATTTATGTTCTACATCAAATTTCAACAATCCAACTGTTGAATTTAAAGTTCTTAATGCATAAATTAACTCTGCAAATTCTTAGGAAATTTGAAAATCATTTTATACTTTGTTTGATTAATTCAAATCAATGTATAAAATGATTTTATGATTATCCGTCAATTTGAATCAATGAAATGAAGTATCAAACAATTTTTAAATTTTCTAAAAATTTATAAACTTGATCTATGTATTAAGAACTTTAAATTTTATAGTTGGATCGTTGAAATTTGACGTAGAACATAAATTATTAAACAAAATAAGTCCAGATAAATTTACTCCTTAAATAAACGACAACGTCTATTTATTACCAATTATCAAATGAAATAAATGAATTGTATCGATACATTTAATATAAGCTAACTACTAATTGTTGATCCACTCGGTATAAAGGGATTCAACTTTAAAATAACTTTCAACTTATCACCTTAGTACTATGTATCTCAACAGAGGACATATATCTTCACCATATGTCCCCAACTTTTTAACTTTACAACAATAGACACCATAACAACTTTACAACAATAAACATCTGGCCACTTGTAATCGGTATAGCTCGGCCTGGCCCCTATACCGTGGTCGCTTTGTACACTTGTGCCTCGACCTTGCCCACACACGGGATCAACTAAGTCCTAGAGGAGAACAACACAACGTCCACTCCAAGGGACAACTTCCCAAGGAGGTTTTTTCAACAAATTGGGCTCTCAGAGCACCAAAACTATCTCAATCCACACAATGGGATGAACAACTTTGAAAACATCTCCCCTAGTCCTAGTGATCAACAACTCATCATCACAGCTTAATCAGCTTAACAACTTAAACAACATACAACTTTTCAGCAATAGACATCTTAACAAATTTACAACAATATACATCTTAACAACAATAGACAACTTACAACAATACAACAATAGGCATTATATACCAGCTTGACAACTTCTTATTCAATCATACAACTATGCAACTTTAATAATTTTAACAACATACAAACCACTTAATTAAACAACTATAGTCATTACAATATCAACTTAATGCAACTTAACAACTTTATAAACAACTTCAGCTGTGACACCCTTACTACCCCAACACATACATCGTAATAATGTAATTAAATTAAGAAAAATAAACTTTCGAAGTTAGTAAAAGGGTTCACATAAAACTTCATAACTGTTCTTTCTTCAATATCCAAAATAACTGGAAATAAAACTTGAAAGGTAAAATTTAAGAGTTTACAAATTGTTTTCAAAATAATAGGTTTTACTCCATATACAAATACAATTCATTTCCTAGAAATCCTCTGCCCCGATGTCACAATATCAGAGCATACCCATAAATCAATTGTTGGCATTCTAGATGCCACTCAAAGCCAGATCTTCCTCACCTAAAACATCCACAAATTGCACGGTGAGAAAAGAAAATATCTATATGTAAAGCACATAAGAAAAACACAACATAATCTCATCATTATTCATTAATGAAATATTCACAAGCATTTATATATATATATAATTTATCAATCATTCAACATCTTCACACCTCAATTACATCAATCCATCACAATCCACACAAATCTTACAATTAACACTATGCCAAGGCCACGCCACAACTGACATAAGTGATACGGGTTAATTGTCTCACTCATCCCACACCATGTCAAGGTCACGCCCTCCCTGTAGCATCACTTACCCAGGGGCCGTGTCATCCCTAGTCATTGATGTGAGGAACCACAATCACATCACAATCCACACAATCTCTTGCAATTAACCCTATGTCAAGGCTGCCATATTTGACATAAGTGATACGTGTTAATTGTCTTACTCATCCCACACCATGCCAGGGTCACGCCCTCCCTGTAGCATCACTTACCCAGGGGCCGTGCCATCCCTGGTCATTGATGTGAGGCACCACGATCACAATCATAATCATATCCACACAACATCTCATCTCATATCGCAATTCCATAGTACATACTAATAAGTTCACTCCATGCAACGATTCACATACTCATCAAGCAATTCACCATGAATACTCATTATAACAATAATATAACAATAATATACAACTCAATTAATTCCCCAGTTTAATACAATATTAAATCAATAGAATTACCAATTTAATGTAACATTCATAAATGTAATGATAATCAATGGAATTATCAACATAAACAATAAAACCCCTAATTATTCCAAAACCTAGCTCACAGGTACTTTTCTACAGTTTCGTTCTCCCTCTTAGATCATCATTCTTACAAATTAAATATGTATTTCTAATCTTCAACACATACAGAATCTAATGGGGTCATTAATTCCTCAAACAGAAATAATCTAATTTTTTCCAAAACCTAACTTACAAGCACTTTTCTATAATTTCGTTCTCTCTCCCAGAGCATCATTTTTACAAATAAAATATATATTCACAATCCTAAATTCATTCAAAATCACATAAAACCAACAATTCTCCAAACAGAAATAATTATAAAATTAATCATAATCTTAAGGGTTCTTCCTCTACCCAATTCCCTCATGTAACTCTACATATAAATAATTCCCTTTTTCCCCCGTACCTGGATAAACAGCAGTTGAACTAAAACAGGAATCTCTTGGTCTCCTCCTCTAAATGCCCCTTGGTCTTCAGAGAGAAGAAGAGGAAAAGAAGAGAGAACAAAAGAGAATAAGAAGAGAGAATGAGAGATGTGTGAAAATAAGAGGTGAGGGGCGCTATTTATAGGATTTCAGGCTCACCTACCGGAACGGCCCGTTCCAAAAGTGGAACGCCCGTTCTGGACCCTTCAAATCTACGCAAATTTTTAAACTAGAACGGCCCGTTCCAAAACCAGAACGGCCCGTTCCCAATCCCAGCAGAACGGCCCGTTCTCCCTCTGGAACGGCCCGTTCTCCAAACCAGAACGGCTCGTTCTACTTCTCCAATTTTGGGCCTTTAACTTATTCCGGAACGACCCGTTTCACTTTTGAAATGGCCCATTCTGGGCAACGAATTGGGCCTACGACCCATTGAAAATTGTGCTGTTACATCAGCAATATATAATATATTTAAAATTCATCTATCATGTCAACTTACACAATATAAACAGCATAAATCAACTTAAGCACCCAACAACTCAACTATATCAACAAAAGAACACCATGCATAAAGCTTCCCTAACTCTCCTGAAATTAAACAACCTACATTCTAGCTTCCCTTACCTGAAGATTGGCTCAAAATAGCCAATAACTGAGAAGAAGTAGAATTCCCTTCCGAAGCTCAACCCGGAACTTCAATCCTCCCAAAGCAATCTTCCTAATCTGAATTTCAAGAAAAGACAGAAGGAATTAATGATCTAGAGGAGAAAAGGAATCATACAGAGAAATTTGGGAGAGAAAATAGCTCACAGACCCAGAGTCCTTCTCTCTAAAATCTTCACTTTCTCCTCAACCACCAACCCCTATTTATAGAAGTTTCGGAGTGGCCAGAATGACCTGTTCTGAATCCGAAACGGCCCGTTTCGCACCCCTTCATCACGTACAAAAATCACATGTAGAACGACCCGTTTTGGGACTCATCCAGAACGCCCCGTTCTCCATCCAGAACGCCCCGTTCTCCATCCAGAACGGCCCGTACTCCCTCTAGAACGCCCCGTTTTGGGGTTTGGAACGGCCCATTCTCCCTCCAGAACGACCCGTTCTCAACTACGATTTACAAGTCAATTTAGTGGTTTGGAACGACCCGTTCTAGTTTGGGAACGGCCCGTTCTGGGCTACTAAATCACCCATATTGGGCTTTTGGGCCTTTTGAAATAACCTACTACGTTACAATACCTCCCAACAAATAGAAATTTTCGTCCCCGAAAATGGGCTTACCTAAAAAGAGGAATGGATACTGTTCCTTGAACTGACTCTCCACCTCCCAGGTAGCCTCACCAGCAGCTGCATCCCAAAGAATCTTCACCAAGCTGATGAACTTGCCACGAAGCTCCTTCAACTTGTGATCAACCATAGCTACCAGTCTCTTCTCATAGGTCGAGTTCTCTCTAACTTGCACCTCATCCATCTCTACCACTTGACTCGGGTCTCTAATGTACTTCCTCACTGTGAAATATGAAACACATCATGCAGGTTAGACAGAACCGGAGGCAACACCAACTGATAAGCTACCGGACCTACACGACGAAGGATCTGGTAAGGACCAATAAACCTCAAAGTGAGCTTCTTAGCCCTTACTGCCCTTCCCAAACCAGTAGTGAGTGCCACCCTGAAAAACATGTGTTCTCTCTCCTCAAACTTTAGAGGTGATAAGTGTCTAATTAGTTTGATGAAATTTAGATTTGAGACACTTATCTAGCATAATTTTTGTATATATTGATATAATTTTGGCAAATACATTAAGAATCAAATAGGGGCTCTTAATTTACATTATTATATGGAGTGATGAGTTTTTGATCAGATTTTCCTCTTATTTTGTAGTTTTTGAAGTTTGGAGGCAAACGGCTCAGCCGTTTAAAACGGCTGAGCGCCTTCAAGCCAGAGATCTCAACAAATGCAGCAAAGGAGAGGCGCTCAGCCACTCTAAGGTGCTAAGTGGTTTTGGCCCTAAAAGAAGGAGTGCTTTCTGCCTCCTAGGCGCTCAACGGATATGAAGCGCCCAGCCCTTTGTGCTTGCTTAACAGTGAAGAATCTCTCAAACGCTCAGTGGATTTGAACGGCTCAACCCTTCAGATTACTTCATGGTGAAGAATTCTTCAAACTGCTCAGCCGTTTCAAGGCATTGAGCGGATTCTTCTCTTTCCTGCCTACTCTATTTTAATTCTAACACTTATAAAAGGGCAGAGGGGAGAGAAAGGGGGGTATCAGAAGCTATATGAAGAGAGAGAACAAAGAAAGGCGAAAAACAAAGCACTTTGGAGCTCTTGGGGGCACAATTCTTCAAAGGATTCCTTCCTTCTTCTACCTTTCATCTTGTTATTGGGTGATTTCTTGTACTATGGAGAGTTAAGCTCTAGGGTTGTGATTGATGTAATCGTCGAACTCCTTTGTATTCCTCTTTGATTCATATATATATCTCATCTATTACTCTATGTCAGTGATTTGTTTCTGTTCTTAATACTTTGATGAACTGATCATTTATCTCTGATTTTGGGTTTAGAATTTGGTTAGAAAATGTTTTCTAAATCTAGACTTGGAACGAATCACCTATTAGTTTTGAGAGCCAGGGATGGTCTTGAAATTAATAGTTGCAACAAGTTCTGACTCTTAATGCGGGATATTTAACTGAATGAAGTGAGGAATCATTCATTGAGTTAAATATCTTAGAATTTCTTATGCCAAGGGATTGGGTCTGAATGAATTTAGAGAACCCAATGGCAATGAGTAATGGAATCTTTAGAAAGAGTCAATAGGAATGCATAGGAGGGAGATTGATGAAATCTAATCCCAACTGTTTCTCATATCTGTTTTCATTAAAATTAATTTAGCCTTTGGTTACTTAAGTTTGATCAGTCATTCACATCAAATTTGAACATGTGTAATTACTCGAGATTTAAATTCACAAGTATCAATTAGTATAATAGAAATCAAGGCTTACTTCACAAGTCCTTGAGGATCTACAACCTTTTAATTATACTATAGAGACTTGGGTGCGCTTGCCTAGAATTCCAACAAGTTTCTTGGCACCGTTGCCGGGGACTTGTGTCAAGACAGTTTGTGATTTCTATTATTCTTGTTGTAGCTTGTTGTGTATATTTGTTTTGTTTTCTTTTTGTTAAATATATTCTTTACCTGGTTATTTTAACCTTTTTGTTTAAATCAGTCTTTGTAGCTTGCTATTTAAGGCAGGAACAGGAAGGTACTTCCACCTTAGTTTCAGCTCAATATTCTACTCCTGAACCAATGGCTGAAGAAGGACCGGGTGGTGATAGACCACATCATCAACCTCCAAGGAGACTCCTAGGAGAATATAATCATCAGTTGGGTCCTAGGCATTTCTCCAGTATAGCCATGCCAACTAAGGGGGTGGAAATGAAACCAACATTACTATCTCTCATAACTGCCAATTAATTTGCAAGGATGGACCATGAAGATCCCTACACACACCTATCTTCTTTCTATGAGCTTATTGGCACTATGGGTGTTCCTGGAGAAGATGAAGAAGCAGTATATATGCGATTATTTCCTTTCTCTTTGACAGGTAAGGCCAAGACATGGCTGCAGGCCCACCCAAATCAGAGTTTGACCAGATGGGAGGATGTAGAGCGGAAGTTTCTAGCTAGATTCTTTCCTTCTTCCAGATATATAAGTGCTAAATCAGCAATTGCAACATTCTCTCAAGGTGCTGATGAACCTTTGTGTGAAGCTTGGGAGAGATATAAGTCTTTATTGAGAAAATGCCCAAATCATGGGTTTGATGATGTTGCACAACTCAACATGTTTTGTAATGGGTTAAGGCCTCAAACAAAGATGTTATTGGATGCTTCTGCAGGTGGTTCTATGATGATGAAGGATTTTGAGGAAGCAATCACTATTATTGATGCTTTGGCAGCCAGTGATTACCAAGCTCACCATGATAGGAGCCAGCCCACAAAAAGGGGAATTCTGGAACTGGATACTCAAAATGCAATTCTAGCTCAGAATAAACTTCTTTCTCAGCAGATGGAAGAGTTAAAGAAGCAAATATCCAAGCTTCAAGTGGGATCATCTTCACGCCTTCAATAGGTGATGAGATGTGATTTTTGTGCAGGTGATCACCCAAATGGACATTGCACCATCTCTGAACCAGACCAGGAGGAGGAAGTGAACTACTCCAGGAAGGCAAGGGAATTTCTCTGGCAATTATAATCAGAATCAAGGCTGGAGGAATAATCAAAATCAGTATTCTGGTTGGAAGCAAGAAGTAGGGCCATCACAAAGGCAACCTCCACAGAAGCCATATGAAAATCAATCTTCTTATCAGCCATACAGGTTATCAAAAATGGAGGAAGCTCTTACACAGTTTATGCAGGTTTCCACAACCAATCAGAAAAATACTGAAGCTTCTATTAGAAATCTGGAAGTGCAAATAGGGTAGTTGGCTAAGCAATTGGCAGAGCAACAAAGCAATAATTTTTCAGCCAATACATATGTCAATCCTAAAGAGTATTGTCAGTCAATCACAACCAAGAGAGGCACTATGATAGGAAAGGAGATTGGTGATAATTTGAGAGAAAATAAAGATGGAGTGGATGAAGATAAGAGTGAAGTTGAGTTGAAAAGTGAGAAAGAGGTAGAGGTGAATAAAGAGGCAGAAAAAAATGAGAAAAATAAAAAAGAGTGAAAATGATGGAAGGAAAAATGGAGTTGTGAGGGAGGAGAGTAAGAAAAAAGGGAAAGAAGTTGTTAGGCCTCCTCTTGTGAAGAATTTACCTTATCCACATGCTCCATCAAAGAAAGATAAGGAACGACAGTTTGCAAGGTTCCTTGATATAATCAAGAGACTACAGATCAACATGCCCTTTTTAGAGGCCCTAGAACAGATGCCATCTTATGCAAGATTCATGAAGGACCTTCTGACAAAGAAGAGAAAATTGAGTGAGGATGAAACAGTGGATTTAGAGGAAGGTTGCAGTGCTATAATTCAAAGGTCACTTCCACAAAAATATAGAGACCAAGGGAGTTTCACCTTGCCAGTCACCATTGGCGATCTCTCTGTGGGCAAGGAATTATTGGATTTAGGGGCTAGCATCAATCTTATGCCCTTATCTATGTTACAGAGGATAGGTGATGTGGAGGTGAAACCTACTAGGATGACTCTGCAGCTGGCTGATAGATCTATTAAGTATCCTCATGGTATTGTTGAAGATCTCTTGGTTAAGGTTGATAAATTTTTCTTTCCAGTTGATTTTGTTGTTATGGACATGGAAGAGGATTCTGAGGTTCCTCTCATTCTGGGTCGGCCATTCATGAAGACAACTAAGGTCATTATAGATGTTGATGATGGCAAACTCAAGGTCAGGGTGCATGGTGATGAGGTGAATTTTAATATTTTTGAAGCTGTGAAACACCCAAATGACAAGAAAGATTGTTTTAGAGTGGATGTGATGGATGAAGTGTGTTTGGAAGCTGAAAGAAAATTTTCATCAGCCACACCAGTAGAGAGGGCATTAAATTTTGATATGAAAGCTGTAGGTGAAAAGAGGAAGCTGCAACTTCATGAACTTGAAGAAATGCATTTGCAGGCTTATGAATCCTCAAAAATTTACAAGAGTAAGATGAAGTCCTACCATGACAAGAAAATTGTGCATAGAAACTTTCAACCAGGCCAACAAGTATTGTTATTCAATTCTAGGTTGAGATTATTCCCTGGAAAGCTCAAGTCCAAATGGTCAGGTCCCTTTTTGATCAAATCAGTCAAGCCTTATGGGGCAGTGGAGTTGGAAGAGCCTAATTCTGGAAGATCCTGGATGGTGATTGGATAAAGAGTTAAGCCATATTTGGGTGGTGAAGTTGAGAAACTTACCACTGTCATTCATCTCAATGATCCATGACTTAATGAAGTGTCAAGCTAATGACAATAAAGAAGCGCTTTCTGGAAGGCAACCCAACCAATATGTTTTGAACTTGGGTTTAACTATTTAGCATTTGCATATTTAAGTTTCAATTATTTGTTGATGTTTTAGTGAGCAAGTTTAGGACCCAAGTTTAGGCATCCTTACTTGCATGAACTTGAGATGATGAGCAAGGAGGAGGACGCCTTCTCCAAGGATCAAGTTCTTCAAAGGTGGACCAAGCTTTTAGGGTGGATGATGATGGAATGGACGAAAATGAAGGTTGGGTAGAAGGTGTTTGAGGAAATGCTTGAGAATGGTACTCTAGGGTTGGCTCACTTCATGATGATGAAGTCCACTTCTAGGGTTGTTTCTCTCAAGGTGGAGATGGTAGGGTTTGGCCGAAAATAGCCAAGGGTGACTAAGGAAAGATATAAAGGCACTAAAGGCTCTCTTTATATTCAATATCCAAAGTATTTACAAGTGGTGGGGTGTTGGGTATTTATAGGAGGGGAGGCATCTAGGGTTTCATTTGGGACATGCATGGCCGAAATTCATAAGGCAAATGCACTCCAAATGACATGCCAAATGAACCCTAGATGCTACTTGGTGACCAAGTTTGGAATCTATGGGTCTAGATTGGCTACATCAAGGTGCATGATATGATCATGCAACCTTTACCCTCCACTTGGGCCTAAGCCTTTCTATCACCAAAAATAGATCCAAAACTCACCAAAAATGCGTCACCCTTCTAGTGTAATACCCTAGCCCAAATTAAAAACCTAATCATCTAAAGCACCCCATAATACAAGGGTAAAATGGGAAATACAAGGAAAATAAATCCTATGACTAAAATACCCCAAAATACAAGGGTAAAATTGGAATAAAGCAATAAATTCTATACTACTCAAATTGGCCATAGCCATGAACCATGTGATGGGTCTCACATGAAGTGAAGTACCAAGGATGGTCCTCCATCATACCCTCCTTCTTGAGAAGGATTTGACCTCAAATCTTTAAGCTCTTCCATTCCATTGATCCTTCAGAAGATGTGAAACCACAATTAGGGAAGTAAAAAATACTAAAACTTTAGCGACGCAATCCTTAAGTACACAATTTGTTGAATGAAAGTGCTAGGGAAAGGAGAGAGCCAAAGAAGCACCACCATTTAAATTATTGGCCCCATGCAATTCATTCACCAAATCATCTATCTTAGGGATTGGGTGCCTTTTATGCAATGATGGCTTTTAAAAAGGTGCTCATCCTCCATTGCCATCTTTCTTTGGCACCAAAAGAAGGAGGATGGCACAAGGGTTAAGGTTCTTTTGAACCTAGCCCTTTGTCTTCAAAGGAAAAATTCTTTTTTTCTTTTCTTTTCTTTTTGTTTTTGTTTTTGCTTTTCTCTTCATCATCTTTCTTAGCCTTTAGTTTGAGTTGGTCCTCATTCACTTGAGAGGGTGATAGAGGACACCACACAAACTTCTTACCTAAGTGTTGGAAACTTATTTTATTGGTGAGGCCATCATGGATTATGTGCTTGTCAAATTGCCATGGCCTCCCAAGCAAGACATGACTAACCTCTAATGGCACTATGTCACACAAAACATCTTCTTTATAGTTGCCAATAGAGATTGGTATTCTTACTTGTTGGTTAACTACAACACCTCTCTCCTCATTGATCCATTGCATTCTATAAGGTTTAGGATGAGGTTTTGTAGTCAAGGCTAACTTATCAACCAATCTAGTACTACAACAATTTGAAGTTGACCCACTATCTACAATGAGAGAACAAGTATTTTCTAGAATTTTTCATTTTGTTTGAAACAAGTTCTCTCTTTGAGATTGTTCAATGTCACTAGGTTGATTGTTAAGAAGCCTTCTAACCAATAGTAAGTCTCCTTCACAAGGTAAAATTTCTTCCTCGGAGTCTATGGCTTCTTCTTCACTACTAGAGGAAGATGAAGTAGCTTCATCAAGGCTACTATAGTGATCTTGGGCTTTTAAAACCATGGTTTTCTTTGTAGGACATTGAGAAGCAATATGTCCTCTTCCAAGACACTTAAAGCACTTGATTTCACTTGACTTAGACTCTTTGGAAGGTGCTTTAAAAGATGAATTTTCTTTTTCTTTTTCTTTTTCTTTTTCTTCTTTGGGATAAGGTAGGGAAGAGTGGCCCTCCTTCTTAAAACTCTTGGAATAAGAGGGAGTGGAGTCTTTTCGAAAAGGTTTTCTTGTAAGTTGATGCTCCACTCTTGAGCAAAGTTGAACAAGTTCATTCAAATCCCTATAAGGTAGAAGTTCAACTTGTTCTCTTATCTCAAGATTAAGACCACTTTGAAATCTAGAGATTGTGGTCCTCTCTTCCTCCCTAATCCCAGCCCTCATCATTAGCAACTCCATAGATTGCCTATATTCTTCCATACTAGAGGACCCTTGTTTCAATCTTTGTAGCTTGTCCATAAGCTCTCGGTCATAGTATGGAGGAATATGCCTCCTTCTTAAGGCACTACGGAGCTCATTCCAATATTGGATTCGGGGCTCATGATTTATTCTCCTTTCTTTTTCTAAGGAGGTCCACCAATACATAGCATGCCCTTGGAAGCTAAGGGTTGCTAAAGAAACCTTCCTATCTTCACTTATTCCATGGCAAGAGAAAAGTTGTTCAACTTTCATTTCCCAATCTAAATAACTTTCAACATTATCTTTTCCATGAAATGGGGGAAGAGTGATGTTAGGTTCCCTATTGGAAGACTCCCTATTTTTATGATACCTTGGGGGTCTTTGATAGTAATCATCATTGTGATGACTACTAAAGAAGATATCACTTGGAGGTTGGGTATGATGCCCTTCCTCCTCATGAAAACATGAATGCACATGCCCCTTACCTCTTGAGGGTTGAGGAGAAGGGACTCTTGGTCTTGAACCACTAGCCTCTCCTCCCACAACTAGTCTTTCAAGCAATCTTTTTATTTCTTCATTATTTCTTTCAAACTCTTTTTCTTTTCTTTTCAATTCTTGCTCTCTTTTTATATTTTCCTCTTCTTTTTTCCTTAGGTACTCCTTGAGTTGCCTAAGTTCATCCCTAACACTAGAACTAGTACTATGAGAATTATGACCATGGACACTAGAATGATCACTCATCTTTGATCAAGAAAAAGGTTTTCACAAATTGTTTGCAAAGAGGTTGGAAAAAAGTTTTCACAAAGAGTGAGTGATATAATGGTTTTCACAAAAAGGTTTTCAAGGTGTAAGATAGGTAGGAAAGGCCTAAGTGAACTTTCAAGGGGAGGTGGACTACAAAGAATCACTTAATAACGAAGCCCTATCAAGTAAGAATCACTAAGCCTTTTCTACTTTTCTTACAAACAATTTGGCACAACAATAAAGTGTGTGTGTGCACGGACCCTTAGTAGGCAAAAGAGGCCTTCTAAAACGAAAATAACTAGTTAAAAGAAACCTAAACAATTATACTACCAAAAGCCTTAAAACATGCAAAAAGGAAAGCACTTAAAACATGTACTAGTCGAGGTCCTAGGTGAAGGTTTTCAAATCACCTTCAACTACACGAACTAAAACCAAATTGAAGAGGTTTAAAAATGGCCAAATTACAAACCAAAAGAATGAAACAAGGCCCAAAAACACAATAGGCCGAAAAGAAGAAAGAAAACAAGCAAAATTATGAAAAACACAAGTCTAAGTCTTCAAACTCCTCCACTTGGGTTCCTTCACAAAAAACAAACTTGTTAGTCCTCTCCAAGTGTTTAGACACTCCTTTTGTTTTGGTGTATCTTCCTCCAAAGGCTAGGTTTGGATTCAGTTCACTCCTCCACTCAAATCCACCAAAGGTGTGAAAGTTTGCTAGAGTGGATCTTCACCTACAAACAAAATGAAACCAACCCAAGAGCAAGAGTCCAAGAAAATAAAACTGAAAAAGCACAATTAGGAAGGCTAAACTCAGAGGGAATTAATGAAGACAAAACAAAAGAGGCCAAAGAAAAGACAAACTAAAAATTAAGACTCAATCAAAAGAAAGAAGCACACAAAAGATTAAACCTAGAAAGGCACTAGAATAGATTAGTGTTTAAGCTCACTTGATTAAGTCTTTTAGTGATTCGGTCCAGCCACTTCTATGGTCTCAAAATTGGTTCAAAAATGTCACAAGTCCAACTCCAATAGCAAAGGTAATGGTCCAAGTCCACAAGTCTAGCAACAAGTCTTTTTTGGTCAATTTTTTTTTTGATACTATTTTTTTTTTGTTCTATTTTCAGGTCCAAATTTTGATGTTCCTTGGGTCCAAGTTCTTTTCTTTAATATTCAGCCCATTGTTGCTTAGGTTTTGCACTTGTGGGTGGTGAAAATTAGGTCAAATTTTAGGAGAAAGAGAGGAGGACAAGTGGCGTGATTTTAGAGGTGATTAGGGTATCTTTTGAGTGGAAAATGACTTGTACTATCTAGTACAAGTTGTTTGCACAAAATTTTTCAGCACACCTCTTAGATTCTTTTAGGGTTTCTTTAGGCATAGAAAATTGACTAAATCAAGTGAGAATGCAAGGGAAAGTGGGCGGTTATGCATGTGCAAGGAAATGTTTACACATGGAAATCAAAAATCACATAGAACATGCTAGGACTAGGTAGCATGCATGAATGACTCCTAGAATGAAAGCTATATGTCACGCCCACTATATCATGCAATATGGCATATTTTTTTTTGTTCATGTAATCATGCAAAGTGTTTGGCACATACATGGAATTTTTGTAGACAAAATATAGGAAACATAAGATGACAAAACTTAGGTACATTTAAAAATCAAAAGCATGTTCATAGCATGTTCTTCATGTTCATGTGAGACTCAAGAAAATGAAAAGCATGGCAACACCTAATAATGGAAACCTAAAATGGCAAGGAAGGCTCACAAGGAACAAGGTGTGAACCCAAAACTATTCGGACACACAAGAGAAGACAAGGAGAAGAGAAATGACCGAATAGAAAAAGACACACAAGAAGACCATAAGGACTAGATTTTACCCTTGATGAACCTTGGCTCTTGATACCACTTGATGGCTTCCTCCTTCCATGATTGACGTAGAGTATGAAGGGGAAGGCTTTGCCCTTGATCTAGGCTCACCAAAAGGGTAGACAAAGGTAGGTTTATGGTGAAAAAGGAGTGTCGCCACCGGCCCGAAACGGGCTTTCGGCATTCGCGAAGGATGGTTGGACTCGTCTATTTGTTTTAAAAATGTGGATTGCTAGAATGACTTATTCTCAAACTGAGACCTCGTCAAACGAGCAATTTTATTAAAAGGCTCACCAATCCATATTAATCCCAAGCGGGACCCTCCATGGATTAGTGGTTTTCGTAAAAGGAGGGTTCGTGGAGTCGCCACCAATGTTTTACTCAAAACATTGGAAAAAGGGATAAGGCAATTGATTTTATAAATCAACTTTGGCCATTACAACCAGAGTTGGGTAAGGGAGTCGGTTACGCGTGGGGAAGGTGTTAGCACCCCACAGCGCCCCTTTCGGGTTCCCTATGACAGATTATTTTCTAAAATAACAACGTAAAATTACTAAATTACCCCTATTTATTCTAAGCAATTATAAATTAACTATCTACATGATGACAGTTTAAATATGCACACGGAAAGCAGTAAAAGGAAGGATTTAAGAAGAAACCTCTTGAAGCGTGCTTTTATATACTGAGTAAAACTGGGAAGCTTTTTGGCGTTCCCTCGCTCTACAAGCTCGCTCGCTCCTTCCTAAAAAAACTTTTAACTATGGAAATCCGGAGGATTTCCCTTCGACTAGGTTCGATCCTCAAGCAAAATGGCTCGGGGCTCAAGAACTTCGTCGGATCAACTCTCCGAGTGATTTCTAGGGCAGAACACTGCTAAAAAACACCAGAATACTCAAGGAGAGGGTTAAAACTATGTTCAAAAGTGTGGAATGACGTCCAATGACGTCTTATTTATAGGAAACAGGCGCAGTACGGGCATTGGGGGTCAATACGGCCCGTATTGAAGATTTGTTCTTCAATACGGCCGTATTGAAGTTCAAAACCTTCAATACGGCCGTATTGATTTCAGTACGGCCGTATTGAAGTTCAAAACTTCAATACGGGCCGTACTGAGTCTCAAACAGGCCGTACTGAGCTTATTTCTTCCTATTTGCTTATTTTTGCTACTCTAAGACCTCTAAACCTACAGATAGTCATCCTTTGGCCTTCTAGGAGTCCTCCTGGTTGACTTTCCTTTGATCTTTGAGGGTCTTCGAGTCTTATTTCCGACCCGGACAATTTTAGGGGTCTACAGCTGCCCCCCCTTTACTTGGTCAAACGGCCTTTTAGTTTACCGGTTGACCAGTAAAGGAGTTGACCCAATTGTCCGGGGAATGCCATCCTTCCGACTTGTAGCGTCTTCCGGTAGAAAATCGTTGAGTAGCCTCTCCAGGTTGATGCATACCTCGGCGCTTCTGACATCCTCGGTAGCTGAGTTTACCCTCTCCAGGGTCAACTTCACTCGACGCCCGAGCCGGAAGTTGAACACCAACGCACCTCTGATGACGCTGATGGTTGAGTACCGTCTCTCCAGACCTAACTTCACTCGCCGCCCGAGCCGGAAGCTAGACACCAGTGTTAACATCAGCGATGATTGAGTACCGTCTCTCCAGACTTTGCCTCTCAACATGAGGCAGGTGAGTACCGTCTCTCCAGACTTTGCCACTCAACATGTGGCAGGTGAGTACCGTCTCTCCAGACTTTGCCTCTCAACATGAGGCAGGTGAGTACCGTCTCTCCAGACTTTGCCACTCAACATATGGCTGCCTCTCAACATGAGGCGGTTGAGTTTACCCTCTCCAGGGTTGCCACTCATCATGTGGCTGCTTCTTAACATGAAGCGGTTGAATTGAGTTTGTCTCCACAGTCCACGATGCTGCTTCGACGGTTTGCTTTTCTGATTTTGTGCCGCTGAGGGCTGGATAACGCAGGGATCCGTCTAGGGGATGTGCAGTCATTCATAGGTTCTTGTGCCCCAACTTGCTTTGCTTAGTTGGTACCCATGGGGAATTTCTGACTCCTTGGGGTGTAGACACAGATGCTCTCTCTTTGAGTTGAGCGATGCCTTATGCTTGGCTGTCGTCCTTTCGACGTAAGTGGAGTATCCCGGTTGTCCTTATTCGGGTGTCTCTTTTGATTTTCTGATCTTTGTAGCCTCTGTGTAGGCTGTTATCCACTAGGGGATCCTGTCATTCATTTCTTGACTGGCCTCTTCTGTTAGGCAGATAATCTTGATGTTCGATGTTTGGCTGGGCGCCAAATTCCGCTTGGGGAATTTTATTAATCTTTTTAATTTTCTTCTCCTTTTGTAGGGATGCCTCTTGAGTAGGCGATCATCCACTGGGGATTGATTTTGATTGGCCTCTTCTGTTAGGCGGATTTTCTCAATGTTCATTGCCTGGCTGATAGCCGAATTCCACTTAGGGAATAGTTTATTGATCTTTTGATTTTTGCTTTTTGAAGGGGTGCCTCTTGAGTAGGCGATTGGGAATTTGGGGATCTTATTTATCCCAGAGTATTATTTAGGAAGCCTCTGCAGGCTTAGCCTCACTCAACGCCTGAGTCGGAGAGCTATTTTCCGCTGAGGAAGTTTGAAGTCCTTTGACTTGGATATACTGCTTAAATGATCGTACTTCCATTGGAGATTTTGACGATCATTGCCTTGGTAGCTCTCGTTGGGGATTGGTTCCATGAGTTGAGGTTTTCTCTGGGGAGTATTATTTCTGCGAGCCTCTCCAGGCTCAATTATTCTGAGGGAGTATTATTTCTGCGAGCCTCTCCAGGCTCAATTATTCTGTACAATCTGTTTGTTGGATTTTCTGTATCCTTGCCTTTTTCATTTTTGGCTTTTTCTGTTTGGCATTAAAAGCACTAAAAGAATTTGAATTCCACAGAGACAAATTTCATTAATAGAATGAATTTTGTACAAAATTATTAAAAATGGGACTAAGCCCAAACAGACAAATGCACTAAAAGCGATAAAAAGAAGCTGGTCTTCAATCCTCTGCCGGCGGGTCCTGTGGAGGGTCCGGGAAGCGGCGGTGCATCCAGACGGATAGGCTGTCGAATCCCTGTCTGAGGGCCTCTATACCCTGCTGATGAGCCTCAAAGCGAGCATCAAAACTTTGCTGCAAGGCGTTGATGCTCTGCTGAGTGGCATCAAATCGGCTATCGATGCTTTGCTGTAAAGCACCGAAGCGGGCATCAAAATAAGCCCTGTCATCCTGGGAGGTGCCAGCCTCCTGCTGCGGGTCCTCATCTCCCGGGAGTTGGATGTCTCTAAAGAGCTCACTAAACTCATCGGCGGCTCTCACATACTGCTGTCCCACCTTGACAATCATCTTCATGCCAATTAGGGTGGAGGCACCAATGGGCTTAGGCGCCAGCTCCTCCGGATCTGTGCCGTCTGGACATCCCCAAGCCTCGGCAAGCGTCGAAATAAGCGTGGAGACCAATATATAGCCTCGCCGGGCTTCGCTACCCTCTCTCACCCCCAGATTCTTGATGTGCTCAAGAAAGAAGAATCCGGGGTTGGCCTTCTGTCCAGTGGCCATGCAGTATAGAGCCAGCAGATCCCTCTGGGTTACCGACTCTGGACTCTTCTGCCTTGCATGAATAGAGCCCGTAACCAGCTTGTGGCAGATGCGGAGCGCAGCAGGGAGTCGAGTGCCCTTCACTCCGGAGTGGTAGTCCGACTGACCGGTGACCTCCCTCCACATCTCATTCGAGGTCAGCCCATCTGGAACCTCGCACACGGCATCTCTATACTCCAGCTGAGCAGCCCGTGTGAAGAAGCCCGCTTGGACGTTGAACTCGTCCAAAGATAAGGAACGGTACCCGCCGTTCATCCAGAAGTCTACTGAGTAGACTACCTCTCCGAAGCTGTTTGTCGACTCGGTGAGGCCGACAGTAGCCAAGAACTCCTTCGTCGCTGTAGGGTAGACCTTGGCGTGAGGGTTGAGGAGGAACCCCCATCCTATGGCGTTAATATAGCCAAGGACATCAGCCTCCCACTCCATTGCTTGGAGGATCTTCAAATCCAACACCCTCGACGGTTTGAAGACGAATGTCTCCAAGAGCTCCAGCTTTTCTTGATGCTTCGTAGTCATTTCTCTCTGGGCGGGGACTCGTTGTCTCTTCCTTGAAGATTCGGCCATTTCTCTGAGCTTTGAAGACCTTTGGACTCACTCACAGAGAATATATGCAGAGGAGAGAAGAATGCTGTGCAGAAATGAGGGGGGAAATGGGCTTATTTATAGAGATTTCTACGTCAGTACGGCCCGTATTGGATCCAATACGTCCCGTACTGACATGACCGTTATTGGGCATTTCTGGGAACCAATACGGGACGTATTGGTTCAATACGGCCCGTATTGGTGTGGCCGTTACACCCAATACGGGCGTATTTAGTTCAATACGGCCCGTATTGAAGCTCAAGGGTTAACATAACCCTAGCTTCAATACGGCCGTATTGAATGAATACGGCCCGTATTGAATAGTAGTTTTTTTTTTTTTTTTTTTTTTTTTTTTTTTTTTTTTAATAAACAGAGAATAAGTGATCTTCCATTACACCTATCATCTGTATGCATGTATGTGAATATGATGCACCTAATTCTATTTGATTCATTTTTCAAAAGAATTAACCGATGCATTTTGGTTTGGATCTTGCCATTCCTCAAGACGAGCTGTGCTCTGCCGATTTCTGTTACCGAGGAATGATGCATATTTGATTTTGGTGTCATCAACCAAATGATTCTTCCCTTTCTTTAGAAGATGTGTCAACCCTCCTATTGACCACTATATCTCCATGTTTCCACTAGATTATTCAAAAATCGTTAGGACAAAAGAGAAAAGAAGGAAATGATATATTTTCAAAAGTTTGTGTTTTAGAGGGGATTATTTTATTTTTGAAAAATGGATTTTGTAAGAATGGCTGGCCATTGGTAGGCTTATTGTGTTTGGGCTTGTTTGATTTAAACACTTATGAAGTTAAGCACATCTTTGTTATTAATGATTGTGCTTTGACAACTTGGATAGCTTTTCTTGAGCCCCTTGTTGAGTTCAATTGATGGTACCATCATGGATTTATTTTGTTTTTCTGTTTGTCCTTATTTTTGCCTAAAACCCCCTTTTGTGGCGTTTTAGCGGACCTTTGTTTTTGTTCATTTTTGTAACCCTAACTTTTGCCTAGGTCACCCTTTTGTGGGATTCCTAGCGGGTCTTTTGCTCTTATTTTTGCGCAGTCCCCTTTTTGGGTTTCCTGCCGAGCTTATTATCTTTAGGATTTCTTTTATCCATGATGGCACTTATTGATGCCAAGAAAAGGTGCTCCAAGCTGTCATGCACACTTCCACATAAAAAAGATGCGGGTTTATTGATTATTAAGACGATTTTAACCTCACTTATGTTCATTCAAACAGGGTTAAATAATGTGGTTTAGAATTTTATTGCGAGCAAGAAAAGAAGCAATAAGAAATAATGAAGAATGATTTTATTATAATCATGATGGAAACATGTGCCCTATCGAGGCTCGGGGGTCGGGCTGTCCCCGAGGAGTGATCTCTAATAGTCACTGAATTTACACATCCCTATTAGAAGGAAAAGGACACTTGATGACGACAGCTGGCCTTGATGTTTGTGAACCAGCCTTCCTAAAGATCTGGTTTAAAGAACGTCGAGAAGGATCTTGATTCCTCTTCGTTCTTTGATCTTTAACATGGTTGTATCCTAACCCTTGTTTCCCCGGATTATCCTTGATAATGGGTAGCTCCGGGATTCCTTGGGAGTTCTTGCCTAATCCTTGTCCTGGCAAGTATCCGTTCTTTGTGAGCATATGGGCTACCTTCTTCATTTCTCGGGGAAACGTTTCAACATTGGCGATTTCCAATGCTTGGAAGGCGGTTTCCAAAGCTTCCTCTGCTGCATCCACATAAGGTATGTTGGATGGCTTACTGATGAGTATGTCGTCTTCAGCTTGCACGGTCACCAGTTTGTCACCCACGATGAACTTGATTTTCTGGTGGAGCGTAGAGGGTACAGCTTTCGCATCATGAATCCAAGGTCGGCCGAGGAGACAGCTGTATGCAGGAGTAATGTCCATTATTTGAAATTCGACGTTAAAGATAGTGGGTCCGATTTGGATTGGAAGACTGACTTCTCCCACCACTTCTCTTTTAGAGCCGTCGAAAGCTCGAACGATCATGTTGCTTGGGCGCATTTGGACTCCCTTGATTGCCATCTGACCGAACGTTCTTTTTGGCATCACGTTCAAGGAAGATCCATTATCCACCAAGACCTTCGCGATGTGATACTCCTTGCACTTTACAGAGATGTGCAAGGGCTTGTTATGGTGCGGTCCCTCGGTGGGGATCTCTTCATCTGTGAAGGTGAGGTGATCATTAGCCGTGATGTGACTAACAATTCCCTCAAATTTGTCTTGGGATATGGTGTGTGATACATACGCCTCGTTCAAGACTTTCAACAGAGCTTGCCGATGCGGTTCGGAGCTTAGGATCAACGACAACAAAGTGATCTTTGCTGGTGTTTTGTGAAGTTGATCCACAATGGAGTACTCGCTTTGTTTGATGAATTTTAACAGCTCATCAGTCTCCTCCTCGGATTCTCTATCTTCCTCGGTTTTCTCCTTTTCTTTTCCTTTATTCTTGGGAGCTTTATCGTGCAGATCTTCGGGAGTGTAGATCCTGCCACTCCTAGTCATGCCCCCAAGTCCAGCGATGTTGGAGATATCGCTGTCGGCAGAAGAATGGATGTCGTATATCCATGGCACAGCCTTATTTGTTTTGTAGGGGAAAGGCCTTGGAGCGACAATCCTTAACGGCGTCGGACCTTCCCTTTCGTCTGTCTTGATTACCAACAACGGCGTCGTCGTGTGTTCGCTTTGCGCAGTTGTTGGTTTGCATTTAATGACCAATGGCGTGCAATCCATTCTGAACATACGCATCGATTATTTCTTTCTTTTTATTAACATTTATTATTAAATTACCGGGAGAGGTAAATGCAAATGAATGACTATGAAATGCAAAGGCAATTGAGAGATTTCATAAATCACAAAACTTGATTTCATTGATCACAGAAAGTGTACAACTTATCATACAATGCTTTGAAGCAATTTTTTACAATATAAGAAAAGCCGATAAAAACCCACAGGCGGGTTCATTTTTCTTCTCCATTCGTCTTCGGCTTCCTCCACATGGCGTGCTATTGCTTCAACTTGCATATGGACGGCTTGGCTCATATCATCACTACTTTTCTGAGCGTCCTTTGCCTTTTGAGTGTGATAGTTGATCATGGCCTGCAACTCGTTAAGCTCGTCTTCGGCTCGATCCTTCTCCTCTCGGAGTCTAGCCATTTGTGCTAGTCCCTCCCTTTCCTTTTTGCGGAAATCGGAAAGGTTTGCGGTTTGTTGTTGAGCAACTTCCCGCCATTGTTGTGCGTCAGATCGAGTCAAGAGCAGATCGTCTTGCATGTTCTTGATCAACTGTGCCTGCCTTGCATGTTCGGCTTCAAGGTGTGCTATCTTGGCGTTGACTTCTTGGAGTTGACTACTCGGTTCAACCTTTGGCATTTTGGATGCCCGAGTAATCTCCTCATTGAGGTTAGCACACTCATCCTTGAGCCGCTCTATCTCGTGGTCTTTCTTCTTGCATTGCCTTTGAAGACCATCAATAGTAAAACTGGATTCTTCATTTTTCTCTTCAAGAACTCTCATTTGAGCTCCCATAATTTCCAGCTTTTTGGTCAAGGCGTCGACTTGTTCTTGCAATGCCTTCCTTGTTGCTGTGGTTGCACAAGAAGTGGATGGTTGAGGCACCCCCCTCTTGCTCCTCCATTCCTCATAATCAATGGAGACGGATACCCGAGGCTTTCCAAGTTCGAGATCTCCCTCATAGGTTGGTCTCTCCCACGCTCTCATGACAGCGTGCATGTCCTTCTGATGCTCATAATCGAAAGAGAAACACAACCCTCCAAGCTCCTCTATAGTAGGAATGATCTGAGTCCTCATCAGTTGCCTCATAACCAATCTTGGTGAGTAGGCTATGCAACCTCTGAGGCCCATTAATGGTATGCTTGGATAACTGCCGCATCTCATCAATACATTGCTTGGACGGAACCAAGGACAAACCCACGTGAAGTGTTCAATACTCCACTGTTCCATCTCCTCCTTCCACTCGGAAGCATATCGGCGGCGTACGGGGATCTTCGAAAAACTTCTCAATGGATCGGGCAAAGTCCCCATATGACTAAAGGCATAAAAGTGTGTGATGCCCCACACATACAACAAGGAGGTGCAGCATCGAATGGTTTTTCCTTGCTTCTGTTGAGACAAATGAACAGAGAGCAAGGTGTCGGCAAGAATGGCAGGCACGGGACTCTTCATGTGTACGTCCCAAGCGAAGAAAGCGTCCATCGCAGCATGGTCCACTGTGTTAGCGTAAAAGGGGAAAAGGATCATCCCAAATACAGCTAACGCTAGAGTTTTGTTGAAAGCTAACCAATCTCCCTCACCAGCCAAGGAAGAAAGGTGGTCTTCAATCATAGCAAGCTTCCAACCTTTAATACTGCCGTTCCCCACTAAGGCAGCTGATCGTGATGGTAATTTGACCTGAGTGGCAACTCTCTCCACGGCCACATGGTTATCATGAAAGATATAGACCCCAACTGATTTGGGCCATCGTAGCATGAGCTCGTACTCCTCGAGAGTAGGAACTAGGTCAAACTGGGGGAACTCGAAACAATGTAGATCGAGACTCCAAAAGTGGACCAATGCTCTCAGAAAAGATGGATCTACACAAATCTTCATCAAGTCGAGAACTCGTCCATAGGATTTTTCGAACTCCAAACGAGCCTCTCGTGGCATCAAGGTACAGAGGTGATCCAACCTCTCGGCACGGTACAATAAGAAGTTCACTTTCTTCAATTGCCCTTGCACTCCCCTAGATCCCTCCATGATCTACAATAAAATGCATGATATGAGATGATGGAGATGAATATGCATGCATAGTGTTTATTTAACTAAGCATTATCATGTTTTTGGGATTTTCATAACATGATGCATGATATTGCTTGGTTTGGGTAAATATCATCATTTTTTTTTGTATCTTTTTGTATTTTTGGGTGAAAAGGGAAACTACCTATATGAATGCAATGAAGGTAGACGTTAACACCATGTACTTAGAAGATCCTTATTCCTATTTATTATTTTTTATTTAAAAAAAATGTTATATGTTCAAAAGGTGCAATGTATGCTCATACAATGTCACATAAAAATGCACACACAATTCACTCATCCACGAACAGTCACGAGCGAATCACGAGGTAGGGGTCTCCTGCAGAAAAGTGCATATTCAAGGAGGATCTAACTGTTCTCACTTGGTCAAAGGCCCCCAAGGTGCCCCCATTATAGGGACCCAATTCCTCTCGTCGTAAGTCGATGGAAAGTTCCAACGCACTGTCGGATTCGAGTTCATGGTTATCACCTTGAGTGATGTTTTTCCGACAACGGTCTCGTAGGCTCCTATAGACCCATTCAACCGGCCGTACTAACATCCACTCCCTATGGATTACCACTCATGCCCCCGGGTATAGAGGGAACTGTTGTGTGCAAAGGTTTGTGTGCAATTTTTATTTCAAACAATTGCGGAAATTTAAACAAACAACAGTTATTTAAAGCCAAATATATAAAGCATGTTATCATACAAGCAAGGGGTAATGAAGTAATTTTAACTATTATTTGTTAAAAATAATCTGTCACTAAATGGGACTGACTCTCGAGGCTTCCCCAGTGGAGTCGCCATCTGTCGCCACCGGCCCGAAACGGGCTTTCGGCATTCGCGAAGGATGGTTGGACTCGTCTATTTGTTTTAAAAATGTGGATTGCTAGAATGACTTATTCTCAAACTGAGACCTCGTCAAACGAGCAATTTTATTAAAAGGCTCACCAATCCATATTAATCCCAAGCGGGACCCTCCATGGATTAGTGGTTTTCGTAAAAGGAGGGTTCGTGGAGTCGCCACCAATGTTTTACTCAAAACATTGGAAAAAGGGATAAGGCAATTGATTTTATAAATCAACTTTGGCCATTACAACCAGAGTTGGGTAAGGGAGTCGGTTACGCGTGGGGAAGGTGTTAGCACCCCACAGCGCCCCTTTCGGGTTCCCTATGACAGATTATTTTCTAAAATAACAACGTAAAATTACTAAATTACCCCTATTTATTCTAAGCAATTATAAATTAACTATCTACATGATGACAGTTTAAATATGCACACGGAAAGCAGTAAAAGGAAGGATTTAAGAAGAAACCTCTTGAAGCGTGCTTTTATATACTGAGTAAAACTGGGAAGCTTTTTGGCGTTCCCTCGCTCTACAAGCTCGCTCGCTCCTTCCTAAAAAAACTTTTAACTATGGAAATCCGGAGGATTTCCCTTCGACTAGGTTCGATCCTCAAGCAAAATGGCTCGGGGCTCAAGAACTTCGTCGGATCAACTCTCCGAGTGATTTCTAGGGCAGAACACTGCTCAAAAACCCCAGAATACTCAAGGAGAGGGTTAAAACTATGTTCAAAAGTGTGGAATGACGTCCAATGACGTCTTATTTATAGGAAACAGGCGCAGTACGGGCATTGGGGGTCAATACGGCCCGTATTGAAGATTTGTTCTTCAATACGGCCGTATTGAATTCAATACGGCCGTATTGAAGTTCAAAACCTTCAATACGGCCGTATTGATTTCAGTACGGCTGTATTGAAGTTCAAAACTTCAATACGGGCCGTACTGAGTCTCAAACAGGCCGTACTGAGCTTATTTCTTCCTATTTGCTTATTTTTGCTACTCTAAGACCTCTAAACCTACATATAGTCATCCTTTGGCCTTCTAGGAGTCCTCCTGGTTGACTTTCCTTTGATCTTTGAGGGTCTTCGAGTCTTATTTCCGACCCGGACAATTTTAGGGGTCTACAAGGAGGATAGGCGTGAAAAGGAAATGTTTGGCGGAAGTGTTTATGGAATGGTGTTTGGTGCTCACAAGGTTGGCTCACTCCAAAAGTGAATGGAGGCCACTCTAGGGTTCTCACTCTCCAATGGGGGAGATAGGAGAAGGTTAGCCAAAGTAACCTAGTGACTAAGGAGAAGATGTTGAGGCATGAAATGCTCACTCAAAATCTATATAATCCAAAGTATTTACAAGTGGTGGGGTGTTGGGTATTTATAGGAGGGGAGACATCTAGGATTTCATTTGGGACATGCATGGCCGAAATTCATAAGGCAAATGCACTCCAAATGAAATGCCAAATGAACCCTAGATGCTACTTGGTGACCAAGTTTGGAATCTATGGGTCTAGATTGGCTACATCAAGGTGCATGATATGATCATGCAACCTTTACCCTCCACTTGGGCCTAAGCCTTTCTATCACCAAAAATAGATCCAAAACTCACCAAAAATGCGTCACCCTTCTAGTGTAATACCCTAGCCCAAATTAAAAACCTAATCATCTAAAGCACCCCATAATACAAGGGTAAAATGGGAAATACAAGGAAAATAAATCCTATGACTAAAATACCCCAAAATACAAGGGTAAAATTAGAATAAAGCAATAAATTCTATACTACTCAAATTGGCCATAGCCATGAACCATGTGATGGGTCTCACATGAAGTGAAGTACCAAGGATGGTCCTCCATCAGTTTAACTATTTAGCATTTGCATATTTAAGTTTCAATTATTTGTTGATGTTTTAGTGAGCAAGTTTAGGACCCAATACTTAGGATAAATTTTTTTCCTATGTTTGGTTAATATTATGCATTCTCCCTTTTGTCTAATGTGTGTTTGTTGCAAATAAGTGTAGAAGAAGAATTGAAGGGAATTTGGGGTCAAATTAAGCCATATCAGGTAACAAAATTTTTGCTCTAGGAGTCAAGGGCTCAGCCCCTGTGAAGGGCTCAGACCCTCATATCAGATGGAAAAATAGAAGAGCCTCTAAGGTCAAGGTGCTCAGCGCCTCTAAGCGGCCCAGCGCCTCATATGAAAATTTTCAAAGAGGGCTCTCTAGAAGCAAAACGCTCAACGCCTCTGAGTGGCTGAGCGCTTGGGAGGAACAAAATTTTTGGGGAGTCTCTGGAGCTCAAGCGCTCAGCGGTTTTAGGGCGCTGAGCGGATGAGTGTCAGGTTTGGGTCTTAGATAAAATCAGAAGCCCACTTGCCTAAGGGTTAAAAAGATAACCCTAAATCAAATTACCCTCATTCCCAATCTGTTCCTCATTTTCCCAATCATTGTGAAAAAAAAAAACTCGTCTATTCCTCCTTCTTCTCTCATCACACAATGAGCACTTCCGTCAATTCCAGGTACGTTCATGGTCCCTCTCTTTTCCTTGAATCAATGCATAAGTGTTTCTTTCTGTTGTGCCTTCATGCAGATATCTTATGAGTATTTGATGTGTTTTGTGTCCACTTGTGGAAATGACAAAATTCTTTTTGGGAATCAAATTGATAATCTTTCTGGAATGAGCATTTTCATGGTTCAAGTTTTCAATGAGCATTGTTTGCTAATCTGGAAATCTACATTGTTGCATAAGTGGTTGTACATTTTTCACTTAAAGTGTGTGCTTCAAGCATGTTCAAGTGAAATTGAATTGAGTCTGAAGTTGTTGACATCCAGGGCACTTAACCAAACCGTGTGAGTGAGTGGGCCAAACAGTTAAAATTCAATCATTGAGAGTCATCACTGATTCATGCGGTCAGTTTTTTTTAAGTCTCCCATGACTTACAGTTAAGCTATGCATGGAATTTACTAAGACAATTGTTTATTATATTTAACCAGTAGCCAAAAAGCCAACCCATGAATTACGTTGACCCTTGAGCAGACAAATCTAAGCCTAAACAGAACCCTTAAGCTTATAAAGAAAACCATGATTGTCCTTAGCCTTGTTGGTAGAGACATTCTCATGAAACAAGTGGGTTTGAGCCAAGTTGGGGGTAAATGTATGGAGTGTTCATGTGGTTAGAGCTGCACAAGCAAAGTATTGTTCCCTATATATTTATGTAGTATTTAGTGTAAAAAAAAAGGATTTATAATCAAGGTTCCTTGTTACCATTCCATCAATTATTGTAATATTCTAAAAGAGAAGGAACCAATAAATACCATCAAAAGAGGGATGAGACATAAGAGTCAAGAGAATTCAAGCAAGTGCAAAGAATTTGGTATTAACTCATATGAGTGAGAATGTCTCTTGTCAAACAGGCCTTTAAATTCTAAAAGAAAAACCAAATCTCTGATAGCCAGGCCACATTACAACCCTCTTTAAGTCCTTAGTGATCCCTGTTTAGTTCTAACAATAGACTTGTGGGAGATGAATAACAAAGCAGAATTAGTGTGTTTTGGTGCATGAAAAGAGAGAAACACTCACCCTTCACAACATATTATTGAGAGATACACAATTGTGAGGAAAATCTTAGTGCCTTTGATTGAAAACAATGGAAGATGAGTGGATATTTCCCTTGAGTATGCTTGATGTTCATGATTTTTGTTATTATGTGGGCACCATTTGTAGTGACTTGCATATAAGCATACTGGATTTTGTAAACAAAGCTTACATTGGACTCTTTGAAACCATGTAAGTGCATTAACATATTTTTTTTGGGTGACACTTGAAGTGATCCACTGGGTATATTAGTTAAGATATATTATTTCCTTAATCAAGACTTTTTGTTTGAGGACAAACAAATTTCTAAGTTGGGGGTAGCTTGATAAGTGTCTAATTAGTTTGATGAAATTTAAATTTGAGACACTTATCTAGCATAATTTTTGTATACATTGATATAATTTTGGCAAATACATTAATATAATTTTGGCAAATACATTAAGAATCCAAGAGGGGCTCTTAATTTACATTATTACATGGAGTGATGAGTTTTTGATCATATTTTCCTCTTATTTTGTAGTTTTTGAAGTCTGGAGGAAAACGGCTCAGCAGTTTAAAATGGCTGAACGCCTTCAAGCTAGAGAGCTCAACAAATGCAGCAAAGGAGAGGCGCTCAGCCACTCTAAGGCGCTGAGCGGTTTTGGCCCTGGAAGAAGGAGTGCTTTGTGCCTCCTAGGCGCTCAGTGGATATGAAGCGCCCAACCCCTTGTGCTTTCTTAACAGTGAAGAATCTCTCAAGCGCTCAACGGATTTGAACAGCTCAGCCCTTCAGATTACTTCATGGTGAAGAATTCTTCAAACCGCTCAGCTGTTTCAAGGCGCTGAGCAGATTCTTCTCTTTCCTGCCTACTCTATTTTAATTCTAGCACTTATAAAAGGGCAGAGGGGAGAGAAAGGGGGGTATCAGAAGCTATACGAAGAGAGAAAATAGAGAAAGGAGAAAAATAGAGCACTTTGGAGCTCGTGGGGACGTGATTCTTCAAAGGATTCCTTCCTTCTTCTACCTTTCATCTTGTTATTGGGTGATTTCTTGTACTATGGAGATCTAAGCTCTAGGGTTGGGATTGATGTAATCATCGAACTCCTTTGCATTCCTCTTTCATTCATATATATATCTCATCTATTACTCTATGTTAGTGATTTGTTTCTGTTCTTAATGCTTTGATGAACTGATCATTTATCTCTGATTTTGGGTTTAAAATTTGGTTGAAAAACGTTTTCTAAATCTAGACTTGGAACGAATCACCTATTAGTTTTGAGAGCCAGGGATGGTCTTGAAATTAATAGTTGCAACAAGTTCTGACTCTTAATGCGGGATATTTAACTGAATGAAGTGAGGAATCATTCATTGAGTTAAATATCTTAGAATTTCTAATGCCAAGGGATTGGGTCTGAATGAATTTAGAGAACTCAATGGCAATGAGTAATGGAATCTTTAGAAAGAGTCAATAGGAATGCATAGGAGGGAGATTGATGAAATCTAATCCCAATTGTTTCTCATATCTGTTTTCATTAAAATTAATTTAGCCTTTGGTTACTTAAGTTTGATCAGTCATTCACATCAAATTTGAACATGTGTAATTACTCGAGATTTAAATTCACAAGTATCAATTAGTATAATAAAAATCAAGGCTTACTTCACAAGTCCCTGAGGATCGATAACCTTTTAATTATACTACAGAGACTTGAGTGCGCTTGCCTAGAATTCCAACAACAGGTCTCCTCCTCCTATCAGCATAAGACTTT
Source organism: Cajanus cajan (assembly GCF_000230855.2). Lineage (NCBI taxonomy): Eukaryota > Viridiplantae > Streptophyta > Magnoliopsida > Fabales > Fabaceae > Cajanus > Cajanus cajan. The sequence continues at coordinate 55,394,081 of NC_138518.1, forward strand.
TGTCGACTCTGGGTAGCCCTCAACCTTTCCTGAATCTATCTCACCATCTCAGTAGTCTAAAGAACTAACTCTGGACCAACCACTACTGACTCACCCTCCTGATACCAACATAATGGAGTCCTACACCTCTTGCCATACAAAGCCTCAAAAGGCCCCATGCCAATACTCAAGTGATAACTGTTGTTGTAGGTAAACTCCACTAATGGTAACACCTCCTCCCAACTACCCAGATGATCCAATACACAAGCTCTTAGGAGATCCTCTAGTGACTGGACTGTCCTCTCCGACTGACCATCTGTCTGTGGATGGTAAGCGAAGCTCAACCTCAACCTTGTCCCCAAAGCCTGATGTAGAGTCTGCCAACCTGGAAGTAAACCTTGGATCTTTGTCAGAGATAATACTAGAAGGCACTCCATGCAATCGTACTATTTCTCTAATATACAACTGTGCAAGCCTCTCCGAGGACCACCTCTTGACAGGAAGAAGGTGTGCACACTTTGTCAACCTTTCAACAATCACCCAGATAGAGTTATTGTTCCTAGCTGTCCTAGGCAACCCAACCACAAAGTCCTTAGTGACACTATCACACTTCCACTTGGGAATCTCCATCAGCACTAAGCTCAAAACCAGCTGCCCTCTCAGTACCAAACAATCCCAAAATCCTCAATAACTTGTATCCTATAATTTCTCAGTTCCCACCTGTCTCAAGAACTTATTAGTTATGTAAGTACTTAAGTCTCCCAACCACTCTCTGGCGACTGGCATTACCTTGCTGAACAATAGTCGGTGTACGTTGAAGGCCCTTGAAGAGTAACACTCAGCACTGGAGTTAGAAGTTATTAAAGAAATTAAGTAATGTATATTTTTAGTGTAAACATATACCTTAATTATATATGTTCTATTGTTGTGTTAGTTTTTGAATAAAAAGAGAGCTCATGAGTACTAAGCAATGGCCAGTTGGTGAGAGATCTGCAAAGAGATATGCAAGACTTCATTTCCAAGAGCAGAATAATGAACGTCAGCAGAAGCGTTATGAGGATGAGTTGGAACCCTTACGCTGGGAAAATGCTCACATGCGTTCAAAAAATTAACACCGTAATTATTAAAAAAAGTTGTTGGCTATTAACTAAGGTTTTTTTTTTCCTTTCCATGTTGTCTAGAGAAAGTAACAAATACCTTATACATTTCATATAATTTTGAAAAGAGTTAATCACCTATACACTATTAGTGTAAAGTTTTTTTTACACTAGCAACCAATCATATCTCTTAATAGTGTCATGTCATTTGCTCATTTAATCAAATAAAAGTAAAATAAAATAATTTAAAAAATATAATTGGTTGTCAGTGTAAAAAACTTTACACTGACAGTGTATGGATGATTAACTCCTTTGAAAATTTGGCATCTCTCCTTCAATAGGTCAGAAACTTACAATGCAACGGTGGTCCATGACCATAATTTTGTTTAGTCTCTATCTTTGCACTATCTAAAATAAATGAAAATATAATTATTCACGTGGAATATGTTTATAATTTTTTTTCTTTTTTCTCTCTTTCTTTTGTTTTCAAGTAAATTGTAATTTGATAATTGTCTAACATTGATTTTAGTTTTTGAGCATATGACTTTTAAATCCTAATATATATATATAAGGAGAGTTCAAATGACATCGGTGTAACTTTTATTAAGTATTACATCATTTAATAACTTTATACTAATTGTGAATTTTGTAAATCCAACCGTTAGATTGAAAGTTCATATCACTTTATACGTGTATATCAAATTTTGTTAAAATTGAACAACAACTTGAGGGCAATCAAAATGTTCATATTTTAGTATATTTTAAAATAAATATAGTACGTCAATTTTGTTTTATAAGAATGAAGTATCAAATCATCTTAGATTTATATGAAATTTTGTATATATGATCTTAGAGATATGAACTTTCAATCTAACGGTTGAATTTATAAAATTCACATTTAATATAAAGTTATTGAGCGGTGTAACACTTAGTAAAAGTTACACCGGTATCGTTTGAACCTTTTTCATATATATATATATATATATATATATATATATATATATATATATATTTATTTATTTTGCTAATATCAAGCTGCACTCAACGCCTATTTATTACCAATTATCAAATGAAATAAATGAATTGTACCGATACATTTAATAGAAGCTAACTACTTATTGTTGATCCACTCGGTATACATCATGCCATAGTACATACTCAACGCCTATTTATTACCAATTATCCACTCGGTATACTCATATATATTTATTTATTTTTCAATACAATTTTCTTTGTTCATCATTATAACATTTTTCATTTTCTAGTGTTATATTTAATGTATTTAGCGATATTTATTTATTTATATTTATTAAAATATTATTATAAATGATATTAATAGGTTATTATATCATTTTTTTAAAATGTGACTATTAAAATATAGAATAATATTTATCTATCTCAATATTTTTTGTTCTAATTATTTTTCACAATTAAGTTCCGCATCGAATAAAAAAAATGACATAAATTATATACTTCTTTTGTAACGATTCGCCTGATCTCTACACTCAGTATAATCGTACTAATTATAACATCAATTAATTTATCAAATATTAATAATTTTTAAATATTTTTATTAAATAAAATATAAAAAATGAAGTATTTTAATATATATATATATATTACTTCATTAAAAAAACGTAGAAATAAAGAAAGATAGTAGGAAAATTTTCTTGTGATTAGACATTCAGTTAATTAAAAATTACAATTTATATGATTTTTAATATTATTATTAGAAAAGTCTACAACAAACTTATACAACAAATTGTAATTTGATAATTGTTTAACATTGATTTTAGTTTTTGAGCATATGACCTTTAAATCCTAATATATATATATATATATATATAGAAGAGGGTTCAAATGATACCAGTGTAATTTTTACTAAGTGTTATATCACTCAATAAATTTATATTAATTTTGAATTTTGAAAATTCAACCGTTATATTGAAAGTTCATATTTCTTAGATCATATATATCAAATTTTGTTAAATTTGAACAACTTGAAGGTAATTAAAGTGTTTATATTTTAGTTTATTTTGTAATGAATATATTACGTCAATTTTGTTTTATAAGAATGAAGTATCAAATTATCTTGGATTAATATAAAATTTTGTATATATGATCTAAGAGATATGAACTTTCAATATAACGGTTGGATTTCCTAATCTCTAAACATTTAATATAAAGTTATTAAGCAATATAACACTTAGTAAAAATTATACCGATGTCGTTTAAACCCTCCTCATATATATATATATATATAATATCGAGCTTAGGCATGGCAACGGGGCGGGGCGGGTACGGGTTTGATGATACCCGTCCCCGTCCCGCGACTAAAACCCATACCCGTCCCCTTCCCCATACCCGTCGGGTATGGGATTTTTGTCCCATCCCCGTCCCCGTCGGGTATCGGGTATACCCGTACCCGTACCCGTACCCGTAACTCCCAATCAGAGAAAATCACGGCCGTGACTCCCAATCACACCCGTGAACGCCACTGACCCTTCATAGATGTGCTCCAGAGAAGATCACGGTCGTGATTCTCAGTCACGGCCGTGATTCAGCAAACTAAAACTTTCATGTGTTTATTAGATTCAGCATTGTGTCAATTTATTTCCTTAGTTATTTAAAAAATTAAAAGTCATATAAAATATATTTAAAAATTCAAAACACCGAGATAACCAATCCAAACCAAACTACAAAGGTCAGTTTAGTTCGAATTTGATATTTCATTTTAACCAAACCAAACTGGAACCATATCCTTCTCACTGTCCAAGTGAGAAATTGTGAAACAGGTTATATCACTTAACAGTTCACATGAAAGGGCAAGACAAGCTGAAGAAAGAGAGGGAAACAAAAGTACACTTCTTTCCAGTTCCCCTATTTAAACAGAGAGAAACCCAGATAATCAGATTATATACTTGAGTCGGAAGGCTCAAGATACCAACTACGGAGTGCTTGTGCGAAAGGAGATCCTAGAGAGATTGAGCGAGAGAGAGACGTACCAGTGTGGTGAGGGAGCCGCTCGGAGGGAGAAAATGTAGGCTGGAGTGGCTGGTCCGTCGGAGGCTGGAGTGGTTGGTCCGTCGGAGGCTGGAGTGGCTCGTCCGTCGGAGGCTGGAGTGCGCAGTGTGAAACCCTAACTCGTGGAGGCTGGAGTGTAATCGTGTGATTCGTGTTGCTAAACTTGCTATAATCGTGTTGCTGGAGTGAGTCACTTTAGACTAGAGACATTATTTTTAAAATTTTAATTTTTTTTAAATAATTAAACCGGGGACGGGTATTTAACCGGGGACGGGGATGGGGACGGGGACGGGGACGGGGACGGGGACGGGGACGGGGCGGGTAAGTATATACCCGTACCCGTACCCGTACCCGATTTAATTTATCGGGTTTTACCCGTACCCGTACCCGTACCCGGTCAAAGCGGGTATTCCCCGTCAAAGTCGGGACGGGTTCGGGTATTACCCACGGGTACGGGTTTATTTGCCATCCCTAATCGAGCTGCACTCAACGCCTATTTATTACCAATTATCAAATGAAATAAATGAATTTTACCGATACATTTAATATAAGCTAACTACTAATTGTTGATCCACTCGGTATACATCATGTCATATAGTACATACTACATACGTGTAAATAAAAAGAACAGAGAAGGAAAATTTTCTTTTATTACAAGAAAAATAAACAGAAGGGGAAAGGATTAATCTATATTGTTGGCACTACACTTTAGCCTTTTTAAATAAATTTTTCTTTGTTCATCATTATAACATTTGTCATTTTCTAGTGTTACATTTAATATATTCAGCTATATTTATTTATTTATTAAAATATTATTATAGATGATATTAATAGGTTATTATATTATTTTTTTAAAATGTGACTATTAAAATATAGAATAATATTTATTTATCTCATTATTTTTTATTCTAATTATTTTTCAAAATTAAGTTCTGCATCGAATAAAAAAATGACATAAATTATATATTTCCTTTGTAACGATCTGTCGTGGTTCTTACACTCAGTATAATAATACTAATTATACTAATTATACTAGCAGTGGCGGAACTTCAATAAAAATTAAAAATATATTTCTAATCCTCAACACATACATAATCTAACGGGATCATCAATTCCTCAAACATAAATAATCCAATTTTCCACAACCTAACTTACAGGTACTTTTCTATAATTTCGTTCTCTCTTCCAAATCATCATTCTTACAAATTAAATATATATTCATAATTCTAAATTCATACAGAATCACATAAGACCAATAATTCTCCAAACAGAAATAATTATAAAATTACTCATAATCCTACGAGCTTCCTCTTCTACCCAATTCCCTCATGTAACTTTGCATACAAATAATCCCCTTTTTCCACGTACTTGGATAAACAGTAACTGAAACTAAGGATCTGGTTGACCTCCTCCGCTGGGTTACCCTCGGTCTTCAGAGAGTGCAGAAGAAGAGAAGAGAGAAAAGAAGAAAAAGAGTCAGAAATGAAAGGTGTGCTTTTAGGGAGTGCCAGAGCACTCTATTTATAGGCATCAGGCGTCGCCGGAACAACCTGTTTCAAATCTGGAATGACCCGTTCTAGACTCTGACGGCATGTGTAAAATTCACAACCAGAATGACCCTTTCTCAAACTAGAATAACCCGTTCTGGGGTTGCATTTAACCCATAACGTCTATATTTGGAACGCCCCATTCCAATTTAGGGTTATAGGCCATTTTGGTGGTTTGGAACGGCCTGTTCCAGTTTTGGAACGGCCCGTTCTGGGCTACCAAAAATGGGTCTTTTTAATAGTTTGGAACGACCCTTTCTGGGCTACTAAATTACCCTAAAAATTACCACATTACCCTGGTGTTAGAATTCTCCCCTCCTTTTAAAAATTTCGTCCTCAAAATTACCTGAAGCAAATAAAGATGGATATGACGCTTTCATCTTTTCCTCTAGCTCCCAAGTAGCACTTTCAGGTGTAGCTCCTCCCCAAATTACCTTCACCAAAGGAATTTCCTTACCTCTAAGTTACTTCACCATTCGATCCTCGACTCTCACCGGAGTAGTTTCCATTGTCAGGTTCTCCTTAACCTCAAGATGATCCGTCTCGATCACATGCGAAGGATCATGGATGTATTTTCGAAGTTGGGAGATGTGGAAAACATCATGAAGATTTGAGAAATTAGGAGGCAAAGCAATTTGGTAGGAAACACTACTAACTCTTTTCAAAATTTGGAAAGGACCAATAAATCGATGAGTAAGTTTTCTGGATTTTAATGCCCTACCAACCCCAATCCACGGAGTGACTTTCAAGAACACATGATCACCTTCTTGAAATTCTAAGTCCTTCCTCCTCCTATCAGCATAACTTTTCTGTCTACTCTGAGCTGCTCTCATCCTTTCTTGTATCATCCTAACCTTATTAGTGGTTTGTTGCACAATCTCAGGTCCTAAGATAACATTATCACCCGGCTCACACCAACATAAATGGGTCCTACACCTCCTACCATACAAGGTTTCATAAGGTGCCATACCTATACTAGAGTGGTAACTATTATTATAGGTAAACTCTATTAAAGGTAAAAGACTATCCCAACTACCTCCTTGGTCCAACACACAGGCTCTAAGCAAATCCTCTAATGATTGAATAGTCCTCTTAGTCTGACCGTCATTCTGAGGGTGGTAAGCTGAACTAAGTCTAAGTTGGGTCCCCAAAGCTCGTTGTAGGCTCTTCCAAAACCTAGAGGTGAATCTAGGGTCTCTGTCTGACACTATGCTAGATGGTATCCCATGCAATCTCACAATCTCATTAATATACAGTCTAGCCAATCTCTCTAGAGAATACATAATGTTAATAGGTAAGAAATGTGCACTCTTAGTCAACCTATCAACTATAACCCAAATGGAATCATGCCCTCTCATAGTCCTAGGCAAAACAACTACAAAGTCCATAGAAATGCTATCCCACTTCCACTTGGGTATACTCAAAGGCTAAAGTAGTCCTGAAAGTTTCTGATGTTCTATCTTAGCCTTCTGACACACTAAACAGGCACTCACAAATTCAGCTATGTCTTTCTTCATCCTAGGCCACCAAAATATCTTCCTAAGGTCTTGATACATCTTAGTTGCTCCTTGGTGAAAACTAAGCTTGCTCCTATGACCTTCCTCTAGGATCAACCGTCTAAGTGTAGGGTCACTAGGCACACATACTCAATCTCTAAATCTTAGCACTCCATCTACACCCAAAGTAAATTCTCCTCCATTACCTTGTCCTATAGCATTACGTCTAGCAACTAAAAAAGAATCCACTAACTGTGCCTCTCCAATTTCCCTCAATAATTCACTAGTCACCCGAGTCATACCTAGTCTCACACTACTAGGGGTCACCTCACAAGTCAAACTCAAGTCTCTAAATTGAGCCAAAAGGTCCATCTCCCTAATCATAAGAGAAGACAAATGCAAAGATTTCCTGCTTAAAGCATCAGCCACCACATTGGCTTTGCCTGGATGATAACTAAGATCAAAATCATAGTCCTTAAGGAACTCTAACCATCTCCTCTACCTCATATTTAATTTTTTTTGGTCAAATAAATACCTAAGACTCTTATGATCACTAAACACTTCAAATTTTGAACCATACAAATAATGTCTCCAAATCTTAAGTGTGAATACCACCTCTGCTAATTCAAGATCATGGGTGGGGTAATTCTTCTCATGTATTTTCAATTGTCTAGATGCATAAGATACAACCTTTCCATCTTGCATTAACACTCCGCCCAAACCCATCTTAGAAGCGTCACAATAAACCATAAAAGTCTTACTAAGGTCAGGCAACACTAAAACAGGTGCACTAGTCAACTTCTCCTTAAGGGCTTGGAAACTATTCTCACATTTACTATCCCACACAAACACAACTTTTTTCCTAGTTAAACTTGTCAAGGGTAAAGCTAACTTAGAGAATCCCTCTATGAATCTTCTATAATACCCAACCAATCCAAGCAAGCTCCTAATCTCAATAACTGACTTGGGTGCCTCCCACTTAAGCACTGCCTCAACTTTAGATGGATCTACTTCTATACCCCCACTGGAAATCAGATGTCCTAAGAAACTCACCTCCTCTAGCCAAAAATCACACTTAGACAACTTGGCATAAAGTTGTCTCCTCCTGAGGGTTTGAAGTACTACCTTTAAGTGTTCCTCATGTTCCTTTTTAGTCTTGGAATAAACTAGTATGTCATCTATGAAGACAACTACAAATTTATCCAAGTACGGATGAAAAATTTGGTTCATGTAATCCATAAAAATTGAAGGAGCATTCGTCACACCAAAAGGCATTACTAGATACTCATAATGCCCATATTGAGTCCTAAATGCTATCTTGGGTACATCCTCCCCCTTAACTCTAATCTGATGGTACCCTGATCTAAGGTCAATTTTACTAAATACACAAGCACCCACCAACTGGTCCATAAGATCATCTATCCTAGGCAATGGATACTTATTCTTAATGGTTACCTTATTCAATTCGCGATAATCTACACACAATCTCATGCTACCATCCTTCTTCTTAACTAAGAGTACGGGTGCTCCCCAAGGTGATACACTAGGCCTCACAAACCCCTTCTCCAACAAGTCTCCTATTTGTTTCTTAAGCTCCACTAACTCTACGGGTGACATCCTATAAGGTGCAATAGAAATAGGTCATGTTCTTGGTACTAAGTCTATGGAAAACTCTACTTCTCTTGTAGGTGGTAAGCTAGACATATCATCAGAGAAGACATCCAAAAAGTCACACACAACAGGCAGTTCATTCACCAAAATATTACTCTTAGAATTCAAAGAAGCTAACAACATGTACACTTGGGCATCCTCTTGTAAAGATACCTTAACTTGGTTGGCAGTCAAATAGTCCTTACTCACTTTTTCAACAGGCTCGCCAAAAATAATAGATTTATCAGCACAATTCAAAAGGACATGATTGGAAGATAATCAGTCCATACCCATAATAACATCTAGCTGACTTAGAGGCAAACAAATTAAGTCAACCATGAAATTTCTACCATTAATACTTAAAGGAAACTTTAAACAGACATCAGAAGTAGAAACTGAACCACTAGTTGGTGTCTCTACTATTAATTCAAAAGACAAGGAAGAAACAGGTAATTTTAACTTAGACGCACACACATGTGATATGAAAAAGTGAGTCACACCAGAGTCATACAAAACAATTAGAGGAGTTCCATTGATGAAACACATACGTTGGATTAATTCTTCGGATTGAGTAGCTTCAGCACCACTCAAGGCAAACACCCTTCTTGTCGCCCTAGGTTTGCTAGCGCTCCCTCCAACGTCTGTTGTTTCTTTCCTATTTTGGGGGCATTCACTAGCTTTGTGTCCCTTCTCTTGACATTTGAAGCATGTTTTTACTCTTTGCATCTGACACTCAACTGTCCTATGACCTAGCTTCCCACATTTGAAGCAGTTGTTGTGTGGAACAGGACCCACACTTCCCCCTCTAGAAGTTTGGCTAGTCATTGGAGCTTGACTCCTTTGTTGCAAAGAACCTTGGTTATTCACTTTAGAACTCGAATCTCCAACAGACTTGGTGTAAGGCTTACCCTTACTAGATGACCCAAACTTATTATGATTCCTCATGGGTCCTCCACTCTTATAATGAGTTACTCTAGCACGATTGTCCTCATCATAGACTCGACACTTGTTCACCAGTTCATGATATTGAGTGATCCCTTGGTAATTGAAAACTTGTTTTATCTCAGGGCGAAGACCACTCACAAACTTCACACATTTGTCCTCCTCATTTCCCACACCATCATACATAGGACAGAATCTAACCAAGTCTTCAAAATTAGTCACATACTCAGCCACAGAATCCTCTCCTTTCTTTAACTCAAGGAATTCTAATTGTTTCTTATGTCTCACATCTCGGGGAAAGTATTTCTCCAAGAATAGCCGCTTGAAATTCTCCCAATTCACTTGGGTACCCGCAACTATCATTCTTTGCAAAGCACCTTGCCACCAGATGCCAGCCTCTCTAGAAAGCATGAAGGTAGCCAAAGTCACCTTATGTACCAAAGGAAATCTCATAGCTTGGAATATCTTTTCAACTTTGAATATCCAATCAGTAGCTCCATCAGGATTATAACCCCCACAGAAGCTAGGTGGATTATTTCGATGGAATCTCTCCAACCAATCTATCTTTGGTCGTTGGTTCAAATTTCCAAGAGCTTGAGCCATTGCTTGTAGAGCATCAGCGATTGCACGATCATTCCTACCTCCTGCCATTAATTTTCTGATCTCTAGAAAAGTTAACAATTATACTATAAGTAAACAACAAACTTAATCAATCATTTCACTAGCACATCAATAAGTTCAACAATCAATTCATTACATCATTCATCTACCAAACAGGCATAGTAAACTTATAACTCACGGCTGATTGGATTGACCTGCTTTGATACCACTAAATGTGACACCCTTACTACCCCCAACACATATATTGTAATAATGAAAACTTACAAATAAATTTTTCAATTTCGGTAAAAGGGTTCACATGAAAATCTTCAAAATTGTTCTTCAATAACCACAATAATAAAAATTTAGAAAATGAAACACAAGAGTTTACAATATGTTTTCAAAATAATATTTACAATTCCAAATCCATATAAAAATCTATGTCCTAAAAATCCTCTGCCCCGATGTCACAATATCAGAGCATACCCATAATTCAACTGTTGGCATTCTAGATGCCACTCGTAGCCGGATCTTCCTCACCTAAAACATCCACAATTTGTACGGTAAGAAAAGAAAACATCTATATGTAAAGCTCATACAAACACACGACAATGTAATCTCATTACATAATGAAATATTTACAAGCATTTCTATATATCATAACTCTATCAATCATGCATCATTTTCACATCATAATTCGCAATCATAACCATTCATCTCAAATCTTGCAATTAACATTATCATTTTCACATTCATAATTCATACAAGTCACCACTGAGCTCTTCTAGTCGGTATGCTCCGTTTGCTAAGTCTTCTGTGACTCAGAACGGGCTATCCCAATTAGGTACGAGTTTTCCTTTTGATGGGTCTTTTCTAGCTTCACCTTGTAGTCTCCATACCAGGTCGCCTACCCGAAAAGAGCGAGGTCGGACTCAGGTGTTGTACCATCTGGAGGCTCAAAGTTTGCAAGCTTCTTTGTGAATCCGAGCCTCCTTTCTGAGTTCGTCAACCAGATCGAGGTTGACTACCATTTCATGAGCGTTTTGTTCACTATCAAAGGTGTGACACCGATGAGACATCTCGCCGACCTCAACTGGGATCATGGCATTGGCTCCGTAGGTCAGCCTGTAAGGCGTTTCTTGCGTTGTTGATTGAGGGGTGCAATGATACGCCTAGAGAATGCTAGGGAGCTCGTCGACCCATTGTCCTTTGGCGCTCCCTAGTCACTTTTTGAGCTCTCGGAGTATTACCTTGTCCGTGGCCTCGACTTGGCCATTAGTTTGGGGGTGTTCCACCGAGGTTGGAAGGTGCTTGATTCCGAGTTCTTGGAGGAAATTCTCGAAGCTTTGTGTGATGAATTGCCTGTTGTTATCAGTGATGAGGGAATGTGGGATACCAAACCTGCAAATAATGCTCTTCCAGGTGAACTTCTGTACGTTCTCGGCGGTGATTTTCGCAAGAGGGCATGCCTCAATCCACTTGGTGAAGTATTCGACTGCCACAAGGAGGAATTTAAGTTGACCTTTTGCGGGGGAAAATAGTCCGAGGATGTCCATTCTCCACTGGGAAAAAGGCCATGGTGACATCATTTTGTGGAGGACTTCAGGTGGTTGTCGATGTGTGTTGCTGAACTGTTGACATTCTTTGCACCTTTGTACATAATCTTGACAATTTGACTTCAGTGTAGGCTAGTAGTATCCAGCTCGGAGCACCCTGATCACCATCGAGTGTGTCCTAGAGTGCATACCGCATATTCTTCGGTAGATCTCCTCAATGACGTAGGTGGCTTGGGACTTTGCAAAGCATTTTAACAGGGGGGTCGAGATGCCGCGCTTGAACAGTTTGTCTTCGATGATGACAAACTTGGATGACCTTACCCTCACCTTCTGAGCTTCATCTTTGTCTTCAGGCAGAGTTCCCTCCTTTAAGTAGCTCCAAATGCCTGTCATCCATCCTTGGTCTTCATTGTCATTGGTGTTGACGAATTTATCATCTAGACTGGGTGAATTCAAAGTCTCTTGGATGATGGTCCGATGTTGTTCGGGGCGCTTGGTACTGGTGAGCTTGGACAGGAGGTCAGCTCTGACATTTTGCTCTCGGGGCACATGGTGTATAGTGAACTCGTCATAGGATGAGATCCTTTGGGATGCTGCATGAAAGTACCTTTGCAGTAGGGTGTACTTGGTCTGGTATGCCCCACTGAGTTGTTCTACCATGAGTTTTGAGTCGCTGTTGCAACTCACCCTTTATGCTCAAAGGTCGCGAGCCAATCTCAGTCCTGCAAGTAATGTTTCGTACTCTGCTTGGTTATTAGTGACTCTGAAGTCGAATTTGAGAGATTGCTCTATAGTGACTTTATTCGGTCCTTCCAAAATAATACCTGCACCACCACCTTTAGAGTTGGAAGACCCATCAACATGTAGAGTCCATACATATTTTTCTTCTGCCGAGGTTGGGGTGAGTTCGGCGACAAAGTCTACTAGGCAATGGGCCTTCAAGGGGCCTCGACTTTCATATCAGATGTCGAACTTAGACAACTCCACTGACCATGCTATCATGCACCCGACGAGTTCTGGCTTTCTTAATATATGTTTAATCAGGTAGTCAGTTTTGACGATCACCTGGTGGCTTTGGAAGTAAGGGCGAAGGCGCCGAGCTGCGGTGACGAGTGCTAACGCCAGCTTTTCGATTGTTTGATACCGCTTTTTTGTGTCTTGTAGGACTTGGCTGATGAAGTAGATGGGCGTTTGCACTTTGTGATGTTCTTGTACTATTACCGCGCTGATTGTGTCTTCTGGCACGGCCAAGTAGAGGAGGAGGTCAGAGTGATGATCCGACCTCTGTAGGACTGGTGGAGTGGCGAGGAAAAATTTGATGCTTTTGAAAGCTTCTTCACATTAGTCAGTCCATTCAAAGTTCTTCGGCTTGCGTAATAAAGTGAAGATGGACCCGGCTTTCTCCGCCAACCTAGGAATGAAATGAGAAAGAGAGACTAACCTTCCTGCCAAGCGTTTGACGACCTTGACAGTCTGGGGACTTTGCATCCGTATAATGGCATTGCATTTCTCCAAGTTGGCTTTGATTCCCCTGCTGGTGATCATAAAGCCAAGAAATTTACCTCCCTGGACACCGAAAACGCACTTCTCCGAGTTTAGGTGCATGTTGTGCTTCCAAATTTGGTGGAACACCTCGGCCAAGTCGACGGCATGAGCCTCGGCTGACGGTGTTTTGACGACCATGTCGTCTATGTACACCTTCATATTTCTTCTGATTTGGTGCTGGAAGACTTTATCCATCAAACGATGATAAGTGGCTCCGGTGTTTTTGAGGCTGAAAGGCATCACGCGGTAGTAGAAGTTGGCGTGGTCGGTGATGAAAGTTGTGTGCTATTCGTTTGGTGGGTACATCATGATTTGATTGTACCTAGAATATGCGTCGTGGAAGTTGAGAAGGGCATGGTCGGAGGCCCCGTCAACCAATCTATCGATGCTCGGTAAGGGGTATGAGTCTTTGGGGGCATGCTTTGTTGAGGTCGGTATAGTCGACACACACACGCCACTTCCACGAGTTCTTTTTGACGAGTACCACGTTGGCTAGCCACGTGGTGTATTTGACTTCGCGGATGAAGCCCGCGTTCATCAACTTCTATGTCTCGGTGATGATGGCGTCGCGTCTTTCTCCTCCAACTTTTCTTTTTCTCTGAGCGACCGGCTTGGCTTCCTTGTGGATAGCTAACCTGTGACAGATGAAGTTAGGGTCAATAACTGGCATGTTGACACTTAACCATGCAAAAAGATTGGCATTTTTGGAGATTTCTTCTATGAGCCATTGTCCCAGTTCTGGGTTTAGTTGTTGGCTTATCTTCATATACTATCCAGGGAGTTTACCGACTTGAAGGTCGTCAAGCTCGTCGATTGGGCTTGGTCGTTCGTCGTGAGACTCCGACCTCGGATCCAGGTCAGTGATGTCAACCTGGGCTATGTGAGCTATTATAGGGGGTCACTTCGGCGGTGCTCCTCTAATGGTGAAACCTTCAGGCTTTTGACATAGCATTCTCAAGCTGTCTTCTGATTTGCCCTAACTGAGATGATTTTGCCGTTGCTCTTTGGGAATTTCATTGTTAGGTTCGGGGTAGACACCACAACTCCAAGTTAGTTCAACGTCAGCCTATCGATGATGATGTTATATGACGTGTTGGCCTCAACGAGGAGGTATCTGACCGTGATCCTCCTTGAGTCAGGAGGGGTCCCAAAGGTTGTCAACAAATCTATGTATCCAAGAGTGTGGACTCGTTCTCCTGCAAAACCGACTAGGGGTTCTATGTGAGGTTGAATAAGGGAGTGGGGGATATCTAACCTTAGGAATGTCGGCCAGTATAGGACGTCAGCCGAGCTTCCCTATTCGATCAACATCTTGTGGACCTCCCAGTTAGCTACTTTAACCGCGATGACCACGGGGTCGTCCTGGTTTGGACAAATGCCAGTGTAGTCGTCCTTTGTGAAGGTGATGGGTGGCGTGCTGCGGTGCAGGGTTGAGGTGGCAGTATGGACATTGTTGATGCTCTGTAAGTGTCTTTTGCGCGCCGAGCTACTGGAGCCTCCCCATGTGAAGCCACCTGCAATTGTATTGATGACTCCACGTGTCGCCACCCGCCGAAACGGACGTTGGCATTCGCGACGATGGTCGGACTCTTCTTTTAGTTTTGAAAAATGATGGATTGTTAGGACGACTTATTCTCAAACTGAGACCTCATCGAACTAACAATTTTGTTAAATGATTCT
Organism: Cajanus cajan; assembly: GCF_000230855.2. Lineage (NCBI taxonomy): Eukaryota > Viridiplantae > Streptophyta > Magnoliopsida > Fabales > Fabaceae > Cajanus > Cajanus cajan. The sequence goes on from NC_138518.1 coordinate 55,409,197, forward strand.
CACCAATCCATGTTAATCCCAAACGGGACCCTCCATGGATTAGTAGTTTTCGCAAAAAGGGGTTCTTGGAGTCGCCACCAATGTTTTACTCAAAACATTGGAAAAAGACATAAGGCAATTGATTTTCGCAAATCAACTTTGGCCATTACAACCAGAGTTGGGTAAGGGAGTCGATTACGTGTGGGGAAGGTGTTAGCACCCCACAACGCCCCTTTCGGGTTCCCTATGACGGATTATTTCATAAATAATAGCGTAAAATTACTAAACTACCCCTATTTATTAGAACGATTATAAGTAAACTATCTACATGATGAAAGCTTTAAACGTGCAATGCAACAATCAAAAAAGCGGTAAAAGAAAGGATTTGGAAAGAAACCTTCGAAGCGGGCTTTTATATACTCAAAAAAAAGAGTTAGGGGGCTTTTTGGCGCTCCTTCCCACTACACGTTCGCTCGCTTATTTCCCTAAAAATAATATTTACTATGGAAATCAAAGAGATTTCCCTTCGACTTGTTCGAGTCTCAAGCTAAAGGCTCATGAACTCAAGAACTTAGTCAGATCAGCTCCCAGAGAGATTTCTAGGGCAGAGAATAGCTCAAAAACCCCAGAATACTCAGCCAGAGGGTGGAGAAATGCTCCAAATGTGTGGAAGGACGAGCCAATGACGTCCTATTTATAGGATTGAGGCGCAGTACGGCCTAAGGAGTCAATACGGCCCGTACTGAGTTTTTGAACTACAGTACGGCCGTATTGAATTTGGTACGGCCGTACTGAAGTTTTTGAACTTCAGTACGGCCGTATTGATTTCATTACGGCCGTATTGTAGTTTAAATGGCTCAGTACGACCGTACTGAACCTCTAGGAGGGTGTATTGAGCTCCAATCCTCACACACCCTTATTCTAAGCTACTCTAAGACTTCTAGACCTACAAAGAATCATCCTAGGGTCTTCCAGGAGTCCTTCCGGCTGACTTTCCTTCGGTCTTCGAGAGTCTTTGAGTCTTATTTCCGACTCGGACAATTTTAGGGGTCTACAGCTGCCCCCCCTTTACTTAGTCGAACGGCTTTTTTTGGTGTACCGGTTGACAAGTAAAGGAGTTGACCCAATTGTCCGGGGAGTAAGCCATCCTTCCGACTTGTAGTGTCTTCAGGTGAGAAAATTGTTGAGTAGCCTCTCCAGGTTGAGTTTGTCCTCTCCAGGGTGAGTATTAGTCGTCGCCTCTCCAGGCTCGTGCATGTAGACCCCTAAAATTGTCCGGGTCGGAAATAAAGCTTGAAGACTCTTGAAGACTGAAGGAAAGTCAGCCAGAAGGACTCATGGAAGGCCGTAGGAGGATTCTCTGTAGGTCTAGAGGTCTTATAATAGCTCAAAATAAGGAAGTGGAGGGAATGAAGCCCAATACGGCCTCCCAAAAGTTCAGTACGGCCGTATTGAACATTTTGAACTACAATACGGCCGCACTGAACTCAATACGGCCGTATTGAAGTTTCTGAACTTCAATACAGCCGCACTGAACTCAATACGGCCGTATTGAGTTTTTTTGAACTTCAATACGGCCGTACTGAATTCAATACGGCCGTATTGTAGTTCAAAAACTCAATACGGGCCGTATTGACCCCTAGAGGCCGTACTGCGCCTCATCCCTATAAATATGACGTCAATTGGATGTCATTACACACTTTTACACTGAGTTTTAACCCTCTTCTTGAGTATTCTGGGTTTTTTTGAGCAGTGCTCTGCCTAGAAATCACTCGGAGAGTTGATCCGACAAAGTTCTCGAGTTCTGAGCTTTTTGCTTGAGTCTCGAACTGAGTCGAAGGGAAATCCTCCGGATTTCCATAGTTAAAATTTTCTAGGAGGGAGCGAGCGGGCTTGTAGAGCGAGGGAACGCCAAAAAGCTTCCCAGTTTTACTTGAATATAAAAGCACGCTTCAAAGGTTTCTTCTTAAGTCCTTCCTTTTACTGCTTTCTGTGTGTATATTTAACTGTCATCATGTAGATAGTTAAGTTATAATTGTTTAGAATAAATAAATAAGGGGTAATTTAGTAATTTCGCACTATTATTTTTAGAAATAATCTGTCATAGGGAACCCGAAAGGGGCGCTGTGGGGTGCTAACACCTTCCCCACGCGTAACCGACTCCCTTACCCGACTCTGGTTGTAATGGCCGAAGTCGATTTTTGAATCGATTGCCTTAAACTTCTTTTTCCAATGTTTTGAGTAAAACATTGGTGGCGACTCCATGAATCCTTCCTTTTTATGAAAACCGCTAATCCATGGAGGGTCCCGCTTGGGATTAACATGGATTGGTGAGCCTTTTAATAAAATTGCTCGTTTGACAAGGTCTCAGTTTGAGAATAAGTCATTCTAGCAATCCATATTTTTAAACAAATAAAAGAGTCCAACCATCCTTCGCGAATGCCGAAAGCCCGTTTCGGGCCGGTGGCGACAGATGGCGACTCCACTGGGGAAGCCTCGAGAGTCAGTCCCATTTAGTGACAGATTATTTTTAACAAATAATAGTTAAAATTACTTCATTACCCCTTGTTTGTATGATAACATGCTTTATTTATATGGCTTTAATAACTGTTGTATGTTTAGTTTCTGCAATTGTTTGAAATATAAATTGCACACAAACCTTTGCACACAACAGTTCCCTCCATACCCGGGGGCATGAGTGGTAAGCCATAGGGAGTGGATGTTAGTACGGCCGGTTGTCGAATGGGTCTATAGGTGCCCGTAGACCGTTGTCGGAAAGCATCACTCAAGGTGATAACCATGAACTCGAGTCCGACAGTGCGTTGGAGCTTTCCATCGACTTACGACGAGAGGAATTGGGTCCCTATAATGGGGGCACCTTGGGGGCCTCAGACCGGTGAGAACAGTTAGAACCACCCTTGAATATGCACTTTTCTGCAGGATACCCCTACCTCGTGATTCGCTCGTGACTGTTCGTGGATGAGTGAATTGTTTGTGCATTGTTTATGTGACATTGTTTGAGCATACATTGCATTTCTTTAAACATACAACATTCCTTTTTAAAATAAGAATAAATAGGAATAAGAATCTTCCATTGCATGGTGTTAACATCTACCTTCATCACATTCATATAGGTAGTTTCCCTTTTCACCCAAAAAAATACAAAAAACAAAATACCCAAAAAAAAAAGAAAAAAAAGGGTTATTTATCCAAACCAAGCAATATCATGCATCATCTTAGGGACATCCTAAAAACATGATAATGCTTAGTTGAATAAACACAATGCATGCATATTCAACGTCATCATCTCATATCATGCATTCTTATCAAAGATCATGGAGGGATCTAGATTTGCATTTCATACATCCCTCCTAGTAATTCATTAATAAACATTAATAAAAAGAAAGAATTAATCGATGCGTATGTTCAAGATGGATCGCACGCCGTTTGTTATTAAGTGTAAGCCAACAACCGCGCCAAGCGAGCATACGTCAACTCCGTTGTTGGTAATCAAGACAAACAAAGGGGAAGGTCCAACGCCGTTAAGGATCATCGCTCCAAGGCCTTTTCCCTACGAATCAAATAAGGCTGTGCCATGGATATACGACATCCATTCTTCTGCCGACAGCGATATTTCCAACATCGTTGGACTTGGGGGCATGATTAGGAGTGGCAGGATCTACACTCCCGAAGATCTTCATGATAAAGCCCCCAAGAATAAAGAAAAAAAAGAAAAGAAAACCGAGGAAAAAGAATCCGAGGAGGAGACAGACGAGCTGTTAAAGTTTATCCGACAGAGCGAGTACTCCATCGTGGATCAACTTCATAGGACGCCAGCAAAGATTACGCTGTTGTCGTTGATCCTAAGCTCCGAACCGCATCGGCAAGCTCTGTTGAAAGTTTTGAACGAGGCATATGTGTCGCATACCATCTCCCAAGACAAGTCTGAGGGGATTGTTAGTCACATCACGGCTAATGATCACCTCACTTTCACCGATGAAGAGATCCCCGCCGAGGGACCTAATCACAACAAGCCCTTGCACATCTCCGTAAAGTGCAAGGAGTATCACATCGCAAAAGTCTTGGTAGACAACGGATCTTCCTTGAATGTGATGCTCAAAAGAACGCTTGATCAAGTGTCAATCAAGGGAGTCCAAATGCGCCCGAGCAACATGATCGTTCGAGCCTTCGACGGTTCTAAAAGAGAAGTGGTGGGAGAGATCAATCTTCCAATCCAAATTGGACCCACTATCTTTAATGTCGAATTCCAAGTGATGGACATTACTCCTGCATACAGCTGTCTCCTCGGCCGACCTTGGATTCATGATGCAAGAGCTATTCCTTCTACGCTCCACCAGAAAGTCAAGTTCATAGTGGGTGACAAACTGGTGACTGTACAAGCTGAAAATGACATACTCATCAGCAAGCCATCCAACATACCTTATGTGGATGCAGCAGAGGAAACTTTAGAAACCGCCTTCCAAGCATTGGAGATCGCCAATGTTGAGACATTTCCCCGAGAAATGAAGAAGGTAGCCCATATGCTCACCAAGAATGGATACTTGCCGGGACAAGGACTTGGCAAGGACTCCCAAGGAATTCCGGAGCTACCCATCATCAAGGATAATCCGGGGAAACAAGGGTTAGGATACAACCCTGTTAAAGATCAAAGAACGAAGAGGAATCAAGATCCTTCTCGACGTTCTTTAAGCCAGATCTTTAGGAAGGCCGGTTCACAAGCATCAAGGCCGGTCGTCGTCATCAAGTGCTCTCCTCCTTCCGATAGGGATGTGTAAACCTGATGACTATTAGAGATTACTCCTCGGGGACAGCCCGACCCCCGAGCCTCGATAGGGCACATGTTTCCACTATGATTATAATAAAATCATTCTTCATTATTTCTTATTGCTTCTTTTCTTGCTTACAATAAAATTCTAGACCGCATTATTTAACCCTGTTTGAATAAACATAAATGAGGTTAAAATCGTCTTAATAAAAATAAACCCGCATCTTTTTCTTATGTGGAAGTGTGTGACAACTTGGAGCACCTTTCCTTGGCCTCAATAAGTGCCGTCATGGATAAAAAGAAATCCATTCAGGACAAAAATCCTAAAAAACAAAAAGCTCGGCAGGAAACCCAAAAAGAGGACTGCGCAAAAATAAGAGCAAAAGACCCGCTAGGAATCCCACAAAAGGGTGACCTAGGCAAAAATTAGGGTTACAAAATAATGAACAAAAACAAAAGCCCGCTAAAACTCCACAAATGGGTGTTTTAGGCAAAAGTTAGGGCAATCGAAAAACAGAATAAATCCATGATGGTACCACCAACTGAATTCAACAAAGGGGCTCAAGAAAAGCTATACAAGTTGTCAAATCACAAACGTTAATAACCAAGACGTGCTTAACCTCATAAGTGTTTAATCAAACAAGCCTAAACACTTAAGCCTACCATTGGCCAAGCCATTCTTACAAAATCCATTTTTCAAAAAAATAAATAATCCCCTCTAAAACACAAACTTTCGAAAAATATCCTTTCCTTCTTTTCTCTCTTGTCCCAAACGATTTTTGAATAATCTAGTGGAAACATGGAGATATAGTAGTCAATAGGAGGGTTGACACATCTTCTAAAGGAAAGGAAAATCATTTGGTTGATGACACCAAATCTCAATATAATACGCATCATTCCTCGGTTACAGAAATCGGCAACGCACAGCCCGTCTGGAGGAATGACAAAATTCAAACAGAGAAACGCATCGGTTAATTCTTTTGAAAAAATAAATCAAATAGAATTAGGTGCATCATACTGCATACATGCATACAGATGATAGGTGTACTGGAAGATCACTTATTCTCTGTTTATTGAAAAAACAAACAAAAAAAAAAAAATCAAAATCAAATCAAATCAAATCAAGCTTCAGAAACAACAAATGCGCCCGTATCATGTTCAGTACACCCGTACTAAAAATAGGGTTATGAACAAATTTTCAACTCAATACGGGCGTACTGAAATGGATATGGCCGTATTAGCCACAAAGAAATTTTCAAAGACCTCTTCATGAGGCAATTGCATAAAATAGAAAAATAGGAAAAATTGCTTGTGTATGGCAGCGGTCAACAAGAAAAAGCCAAAAAATGACAAAAAAAGGCAAAAATACAGAAAAAGTCAAAATTCGACAAAAAAAGGCAAAAGATTTAGAAAATCAATCGCATCGTACAGAATAACTGAGCCTGGAGAGGCTTGCCGAAATAATACTCATACAGAATAACTGAGCCTGGAGAGGCTTGCCGAAATAATACTCTCTCAGAATAACTGAGCCTGGAGAGGCTCGCCGAAATAATACTCTCTCAGAATAATTGAGCCTGGAGAGGCTTGCCGAAACAATACTCCCTCTTAGCATAATTGAGCCTGGAGAGGCTCGCCGAAATAATACTCTCTCAGAATAACTGAGCCTGAAGAGGCTCGCAGAAATAATACTCCCCAGAGAAACCTCAGCTTAAGCTCATGGAACAAATCCCCAGCGAGAGCTATCAAAGCAAGATCGTCAAAATCCCCAATGGAAGCGCGATCATCCAAGCAAAATATTCAGTCAAAGGACTTGAAACTTCCTCAGTGGAAGATAGCTCTCTGACTCAAGCGCTGAGTGAGGCTAAGCCTGCAGAGGCTTCCTAAATAATACTCTGGGATACATAAGATCCCCAAATTCCCAGTCGCCTACTCAAGAGGCACCCCTACAAAAGGAGAAAAATAAAAAAATATCGATAAGTATTCCCCAAGCGGAATTTGGGCGTACAGCCAACCACTAAACATCAAGATGATTTGCCTAACAGAAGAGGTCAATCAAGAATCAAATGACAAGATCCCCCAGTGGATAAAAGCCTACACAGAGGCTACAAAATCAGAAAATCAAAGAGAGACACCCGAATAAGGATAATCGGGATACTCCACCAACGTCAAAGGACGTCAGCCAAACATAAGGCATCGCTCAATTCAAGAAGAGCATCTGTGTCTACACCCCAAGGAGTCAGAAATTCCCCATGGGTACCAACTATGCAAATGCAAGTTGGGGCACAAGAACCTATGAATGACTGCACATCCCCTAGACGGATCCCTGCGTTATCCAGCCCTCAGTGGCACAAAATCAGAAAAAACCATCGAAGCAGCATAGTGGACTGTGGAGACAAAAAATCATCTCAGATCCCTGGAGAGGGTAAACTCGCATTGCCGAAGTGATCAGAAGACACGGACGCAGACCCTGGAGAGGGCAAACTCAGTTGCCTAGGTCGTCAGAGACAACCGAAGCAAAGTCTGGAGAGACGGTACTCAAAGTCTGGAGAGACGGTACTCAAAGTCTGGAGAGACGGTACTCAAAGTCTGGAGAGACGGTACTCAAAGTCTGGAGAGACGGTACTCAAAGTCTGGAGAGACGGTACTCAAAGTCTGGAGAGACGGTACTCAAAGTCTGGAGAGACGGTACTCAGAGTCTAGAGAGACGGTACTCAGAGTCTGTAGAGACGGTACTCAGAGTCTGGAGAGACGGTACTCAGAGTCTGGAGAGACGGTACTCAGAGTCTGGAGAGACGGTACTCAGAGTCTGGAGAGACGGTACTCAAAGTCTGGAGAGACGGTACTCAAAGTCTGGAGAGACGGTACTCAGAGTATGGAGAGACGGTACTCAAGGTCTGGAGAGACGGTACTCAAAGTCTGGAGAGACGGTACTCAAGGTCTGGAAAGACAGTACTCAACCATCAGCGTCGTCAGAGGCACGTTGGTGTTCAACTTCCGGCTCGGGCGTCGAGTGAAGTTGACCCTAGAGAGGGTAAACTTAGCTACCGAGGTTGTCAGAAGCGCCGAGGTATGCAACAACCTGGAGAGGCTACTCAACAATTTTCCACCGGAAGACGCTACAAGTCAGAAGGTTGGCACATCACCCGGACAATTGGGTCAACTCCTTTACTTGTCAGCCGGTACACCAAAAGGCCGTCCGACTAAGTAAAGGGGGGGCAGCTGTAGACCCCTAAAATTGTCCGGGTCGGAAATAAAGCTTGAAGACTCTTGAAGACTGAAGGAAAGTCAGCCAGAAGGACTCATGGAAGGCCCTAGGAGGATTCTCTGTAGGTCTAGAGGTCTTATAATAGCTCAAAATAAGGAAGTGGAGGGAATGAAGCCCAATACGGCCTCCCAAAAGTTCAGTACGGCCGTATTGAACATTTTGAACTACAATACGGCCGCACTGAACTCAATACGGCCGTATTGAAGTTTCTGAACTTTAATACAGCCGCACTGAACTCAATACGGCCGTATTGAGTTTTTTTGAACTTCAATACGGCCGTACTGAATTCAATACGGCCGTATTGTAGTTCAAAAACTCAATACGGGCCGTATTGACCCCCAGAGGCCGTACTGCGCCTCATCCCTATAAATATGACGTCAATTGGATGTCATTACACACTTTTACACTGAGTTTTAACCCTCTTCTTGAGTATTTTGGGTTTTTTTGAGCAGTGCTCTGCCTAGAAATCACTCGGAGAGTTGATCCGACAAAGTTCTCGAGTTCTGAGCTTTTTGCTTGAGTCTCGAACTGAGTCGAAGGGAAATCCTCCGGATTTCCATAGTTAAAATTTTCTAGGAGGGAGCGAGCGGGCTTGTAGAGCGAGGGAACGCCAAAAAGCTTCCCAGTTTTACTTGAATATAAAAGCACGCTTCAAAGGTTTCTTCTTAAGTCCTTCCTTTTACTGCTTTCTGTGTGTATATTTAACTGTCATCATGTAGATAGTTAAGTTATAATTGTTTAGAATAAATAAATAAGGGGTAATTTAGTAATTTCGCACTATTATTTTTAGAAATAATCTGTCATAGGGAACCCGAAAGGGGCGCTGTGGGGTGCTAACACCTTCCCCACGCGTAACCGACTCCCTTACCCGACTCTGGTTGTAATGGCCGAAGTCGATTTTTGAATCGATTGCCTTAAACTTCTTTTTCCAATGTTTTGAGTAAAACATTGGTGGCGACTCCATGAACCCTTCCTTTTTATGAAAACCGCTAATCCATGGAGGGTCCCGCTTGGGATTAACATGGATTGGTGAGCCTTTTAATAAAATTGCTCGTTTGACAAGGTCTCAGTTTGAGAATAAGTCATTCTAGCAATCCATATTTTTAAACAAATAAAAGAGTCCAACCATCCTTCGCGAATGCCGAAAGCCCGTTTCGGGCCGGTGGCGACAGTGCATACCTCGGTGTTTCTGACGACCTCGGTAGCGTGAGTTTGCCCTCTCCAGGGTCTGCATGCCTCCGTGTTTCTGACGACCTTGGCAGCTGCATACCTCCGTGTTTCTGACGACGTCGGTAGCTGAGTATTAGTCGTCGCCTCTCCAGGCTCGTGCATACCTCGGTGTTTCTGACGACCTCGGTAGCGTGAGTTTGCCCTCTCCAGGGTCTGCATGCCTCCGTGTTTCTGACGACGTTGGCAGCTGCATACCTCCGTGTTTCTGACGACGTCGGTAGTTGAGTATTAGTCGTCGCCTCTCCAGGCTCGTGCATACCTCGGTGTTTCTGATCACCTTGGCAGCTTGAGTTTGCCCTCTCCAGGGTCTGTGGTTTGCCCTCCCCAGGGTTGCATACCTCTGTGCTTCTGGTCACTTTGGTAGCGTGAGTTTGCCCTCTCCAGGGATTTGTGATGATTTTGTCTCCACAGTCCACGATGCTGCTTCGACGGTTGTTTTTGATTTTGGTGCCACTGAGGGCTAGATAACGCAGGGATCCATCTAGGGGATGTGCAATTACTCATAGGTTCTTGTGTCCCAACTTTCCATTGCGTAGTTGGTGCCCACTGGGGAAATTCTGATTCCTTGGGGATGCAGACACAAAGATGCTCTTTCTGAGGTGAGCGATGCCTTATGATTGGCTGACGTCCTTTCGACGTTGGTGGAGTATCCCGGTTATCCTTATTCGGGTGACTTTTTTTTGATTTTCTGGTTTTGTTGCCTCTGCGTAGGCTGTTATCCGCTGGGGGATTCTGTCGTATTGATCTTGATTGGCCTCTTCTGTTAGGCGGATTATCTTGACGTTCGGTGTTTAGCTGAATACCGAATTCCGCTTGGGGAATGGTTATTGATCTTTTCGGATTTTCTCTTTTTGAAGGAGTACCTCTGAGTAGGCGAATGGGGATTAAGGATCTTATGTATCCCAGAGTATTATTTAGAAAGCCTCTTCAGGCTTAGCTTCACTCGTTGCTCGAGTTGGAAAGATATCTTCCACTGAGGAAATATAAGTCCTTTGACTCGGATATTTTGTTTGGATGATCATGCTTCCATTGGGGAATCTTGCTGATCTTGCTCTGATAGCTTTCACTGGGAATTCGGCCCAAGAGTGCAAGTTGAGATGTCTTTGGGGAGTATTATTTCGGCAAGCCTCTCCAGGCTCAGTTATTCTGTACGATTGTTGGATTTTCTGAATTTTTTTTTTTTTGTCGATTTTTCGGCTTTTTCTGTTGGCTGCTGTCATACACAAGAAATTTTTCCTATTTTTTCTATTTTATGCGACTGCCTCATGATAAGGTCTTTGAATGTGCAACTAATGTGTGTGTGATGCGCAAAATGCAAGTTTAATCATTTTGTTGATGTTTTTAGAAAAATGAATGGCTCTCCCTATCCTCCTCTTCTTGGAGGAATTTCTGTCGTTGACGTGAGGGAGGATTTCTGTGAGCCTCTTATGCAGGAGATTATGGATTTTATAGGAACCCCTCCAACTTTCTTTATTGACCGATTATTAAAGGAATTTCGTACAATTTTTAAGAAACACCAATTTAGAGGCATAATCACATGGTCAAGAGAAGAGAAATGAATAGATATTTTATTGATATTCACAAATGTTTTTACAGAAAGATATACAAAAGGAATCTCTGAAGAATGGCTGGCCAGGGTAGGCTATATGCATTAGGCTTAACAATTATATCTAAAATTGTTCCTCTTACGTTCCCCTAATTGCTTCGGGTGAGATGCCTGAGCCAGGAGTGTAGACACTGCAAGACGCTTGCTTCTAGAAGATAATCACTTGAACCGCCTTTCGGTTTTTGGTTCAAGTGATCGTTGCTTGCTTTGTTTTTGTGTCTTATTCTTTTGCCCCTAATTTTTGCCTAGGACGTATCCTAGCGGGGATAAATTCGCCTTTGTTTTGCCTAGTACCCTTGTACTGGCGGGCTTTTTATTTTGCCCTAACTTTTGCCTAGGACGCCCTTTTCAGGTTTTCATCCTAGCGGGCCTATGCAAGCAACGTCTTCAAGCATAGTACTTCTTTACCACGTCAGCGTTGACTGGGTATCGAAGTTCTTCTCCATCCATGTCCGTGAGGATCAATGCTCCTCCTGAGAAGGCTCGCTTCACCACGTATGGTCCTTCGTAATTCGGGGCCCACTTTCCGATTTTGTCCTTTTGAGCTGGTAGCAACTTCTTCATTACCAGCTCCCCCTTGTGGTAGACTCGAGGGTGGACTTTCTTGTCAAAAGCCTTTTTGATCTTCCTCTGATAGGCTTGACCATGGCATATGGCGTTCAGCCGTTTCTCTTCGATAAGATTCAACTGGTCGTATCGGCTTTGAACCCATTCTGCCTCGGAAAGTTTTGCTTCCATGATTACCCTTAGAGAAGGTATCTCGACTTCGACAGGTAGAACTGCCTCCATCCCATAGACGAGGGAGAATGGAGTAGCTCCTGTAGATGTGCGTACTGAAGTCCTATAACCATGAAGAGCGAAGGGTAACATCTCATGCCAGTCTTTAAATGAGACAACCATCTTTTGCACTATTTTCTTAATGTTTTTATTGGCTGCCTCGACTGCCCCATTCATCTTTGGCCGATATGGGGAAGAGTTGTGGTGTTGGATCTTGAATTCCTGGCACAGTTCTTCCACCATTTTGTTATTCAAATTAGATCCATTATCAGTGATGATTTTATCGGGAATATCGTATCTGCATATAATGTTCTTCTTGATGAAGGATGTTACCACCTTTCGGGTCACATGAGCATACGATGCCGCTTCTACCCATTTGGTGAAGTAGTCAATGGCCACAAGGATGAATCTATGTCCATTGGATGCTTTCGGCTCGATGGGTCCAATAACATCCATGCCCCACATTGCGAATGGCCAAGGTGAAGCCAATACATTGAGTGGAGTCGGTGGGACATGAATATTGTCGGCGTATGCTTGACACTTATGGCATTTTCGCACGTACTGGTAACAATCCCTTTCCATGGTCGACCAATAGTATCCCGCCCTGAGGATCTTTTTAACCATTGCAGGCCCGGGGATATGGGTACCGAAAACCCCCTCATGTACTTCTTTGATCATATTTTGAGCTTCGACTTGGTCTATACATCTCAACAAGACCGAGTCATAATTTTTCTTGTAGAGGGTTTCACCGACTAGCAGAAATCCCCTGGCCCTTCTTCGGATATGCTTCTTGTCATTATCGTTGGCCGCATCAGGATATTCCTCTTTTGTTAAATATTGCTTGATGTCATGGAACCATGGACGATCATCGACAACTTTATCTATCAGAAGGCAGAACGCTTGCTTATCGTGCTGCCGGATATTGATGATGGGCATTTCATGCTCACTATCCAAGGCGAACATCGACGAGAGCGTAGCAAGAGCGTCGACAAACTGATTCTCCTCCCTTGGAATGTATTCAAAGACGACACTTTGGAAGAAATGTGCCAAATCTTTGATGTGCTCAACATATGGTATCAGTTTAGGATTTCGGACTTCCCAATCACCTCGTAGTTGGTAGATGACTAGGGCCGAATCACCAAACACTTTGAGTTTTAGGATACCATTATTGATGGCTGCTTGGATTCCCAACGCGCAAGCCTCGTATTCAGCCATGTTGTTTGTACAATCGAAGTTGAGTCTTGCTGTTATGGGAATGTATTTTCCTTGTGGAGAGATTAGCACTGTGCCAATCCCTCGTCCAAGCATGTTGGAGGCTCCATCAAAATACATGGTCCACGCATCATCTTTAGGCTCTTCATGTTGTAGATTCATTATATCCTCATCGGGGAAATTATCCTGAAGGGATTGGTAGTCGTTGGTCGGCCCGTGTGCTAGGTAATCAGCTAGGGTACTGCCCTTGATGGCCTTTTGTGTGACATGTATGATGTCAAATTCTGATAACTGTACTTGCCATCGGGCAATCTTCCCAGTGATTATTGGTTTTTCGAACACGTACTTAATTGGATCCATTTTGGAAACCAACCAAGTAGTATGCCTAATCATATACTGCCTGAGCCGTTGTGTTTGTTGAAGATTGAAGAATCTACATCTGGAAGATGTTCCCTAGAAGTTTTAGTTTTGATGTTTTGCTCTTGTTGCTTTTTATTTTAAGCCTATGTCAAAAGGATAATGTATTGATTGTTTAAAAGATTAGGCTTGTATGTGTTTGTTTGTTATGTGTTAAAAATTAGTAATTAACATGAAGGTGAAAATATCATAATACTCATTTTTCTTATTTCATTCATTGTTGAGAACATGAAGTATTAATTTACTGAGTGTTTGAGACTTTAAATGAAAACTTGAAAACATCAGAAATTTTCTGAGTTAAGGAATAGATTACCTGAACTGGTAATAGATTACCTGACTCATGTTGAAAAACTGATTGATACTGGAATAATCGATTACCATGTGTGGTAATAGATTACCAAACTGATTCTGATGATTTCAAGAGGAAAAAGGATCGTGTTAATCGATTACCTCTTTAAAGTAATCGATTACCTCTGTTCCAAATGTGAGTTTTGTGTTATTTTGGCATCGTGTTAATCGATTACCATGTTAGGTAATAGATTAAAACAGGAGCTGAAACAATTAGTTCAGTTATTCTAACTCGTGGTAATAGATTACCATCACAGGTAATAGATTATCTCTGTTATGAATATAACTGAAATAACTGTTTCCTTGCACATAAAAATTGTCTTTAAATAAGATTAAAACTGAAGTTTTTTTTAAGAAGAGAAAAAAGAATTTTCACACACAGAAAAAAGAGAGATACTTACACGAACAAGAAAATTTTTTTTTGAATACACATTACTGCAAAAGAGAAAAAGATTTTCTGAAAAAGAAAGAAAGAACATATCTGCTGAAAATCAACTTTTGGAAAAAGAAGTGTGCAAGATCAATTCAAGAAGATGAAGTTCATATAGAAAATTCATTCTAAACTGGTTTACGTTGTTGAAGATCATATCTACACGAACAGGTGTACTCGTTTCTGATCTTTTGTTATTGTTTGAATGGTTTTAACTCTTGAGATTAGAGAATCTCTGGAAGAGTTGTGTAAAGAGAAATCTTGAGATAGGTTTTTCTCAAGTAGGATATTGTGGGATCAATATTCTTGGGTTATATGTTTCTTGTGGAGTCAAGAAATGGTTTGTTAATCTTGTGGGTGTCAAGATTTGCTTGTTAAATTCATTAATTGGATATTGCTTGTGCAGGGTGCATGTAAAGAATATCAATAGTGGATTTGACTGGATTTAGAGGTGTATCTAAATCTGAAACTGGATGTAGGCCTTTGGATGGCTGAACCAGTATATATCTTGGTGCATGATTTTCTTAACTCTTACACTCTTTACATTCTGTATAAGTTTCTTGATTAATGTTGTATGAAGAAAAACATTATCTGCAGAAACTGAACTTTAAAGATTCTTGGTAATTGATAAATTCAATCTTTACATATCTTGTTATTCAAATCTTGTTGGATAAGCTGTGCATTTATAACTCTGAATTACCTTTTTTGTTTAAAGGTTTGTTTTAAATCAAGATTTGTTTGGTAAAGATTTAGAAAGCAAAGAAGAAAAGGAAAAATAACATAGAATCTATTCAACCCCCCCTTCTAGATTCTAACCGTAGGGACCAACAATTGGTACCAGAGCTGTATCTTGTAAAACATTCAAGACTATATCTTTAGAAAGGTTAGATGGCTGGTAATCAATTACCGTTTGCTGAAGGTGCTTCTATAAACAGACCCCCATTGTTTTGTGGAGATAACTATCCCTTTTGGAAAGTTAGAATGAAAATTTTCATGGAATCTGTTCATAGAAATATTTGGCAGGCTGTAATCACAGATTACAAAATACCCACTAAGATAGAGGGAGGAAAAGAAATTGAGAAACCATATGATAGCTGGGATCAAAGTGAAATTAGAAGAGCAGAGAATGATGCAAAAGCTTTAAATATCATACATTCTGCACTAAATTCTGATGAATTTTTTAGAATTTCAGCTTGTTCTACAGCAAAGGAAGCTTGGGATTTAATCCAAGTAACACATGAAGGAACTCCAGAAGTGAGAAGAGCTAGAAAGAACACACTCATTCAGGAATATGAAACCTTCAGAATGAATCAAGGTGAAACTGTCATGGATATGCAAAAGAGGTTCATTCACATAATAAATCACCTAAAAGGATTAGGGAAAGACTTCGTGGAAGAAGAAGTAAATGTCAAAATCCTGAAGTCACTAAACAGAAGATGGCAACCAACTGTCACAGCAATTACAGAGTCAAAGAACTTAGCTCAGATGACAAGTGCTGAGTTATTTGGAAAGCTAAGAGAATATGAGATGGATCTGTCAAGGATTGCTGATGAAGAACAAAAAGATAAAAAGGCAAAAGGTCTGGCCTTAAAGGTAAAAGAATCCTCAAGTGATGAAGAGGATAGCAGCAATGAAAGTTCTGAACAAGAAGAATTAAATCTAATGGTGAAGAATTTCAGAAAATTCATGAGAAGGAAGAACAACAATAAGAGATTCTCCAGTCAGAAGAAATCCTTCAAGAAGAATGAAAACTCATCTCCAAAGTTCAAATGTTTTGAATGTGGAAAAGCTGGACACATGAGAGCTGACTGTCCAAGCCTGAAAAAGAATGAGGAGACGAAACAAAAGTTCAGATCAAAGAAAAAGAAAGCATACATAGCATGGGAAGAGAATGCCTCAACAACTTCAAGTGATAGTGATGAGGATCAGGAAGCAAATCTCTGTCTCATGACCAAACATAATTCAGATTATGAGGTATATGATTCTGACTCATCTATTGACTCGTATGATGAATTGCAAAATGCATTTGCTGAACTGTATGCTGAAGCAAAGAAATTAGAAAAATCAAATAATGTTTACAAAAAGAAAATGACACACATGAGAGATAAAATTTCTGATTTAGAGAATGATAACAGGAAACTACTTTCAGATATCTCTAAACTAAAGTCACCATGTGAGAACTGTGAAACATTGTATGCTGCATTAAAAGCAAAGGATAAAGAAAAACAGAATGTTAATGTTATGAAATCCATTAATTCCCACTCATGTAACTATTGTATGAAATCTGGTCATAACTACTACAGATGCATGATAAGGAAATTTGGCATTCCTAGTGGAAAATATAAATGGATTAAGAAATTAGATTATGTACTCACTGATTCTCCAGGACCCAAGATCCATTGGGTACCAAAATCAAATTGAATAACTTGTGCTGCAGGTGTGCTTGAGAGCAAAGCAATCAATGTGGTACTTAGACAGCGGCTGCTCAAGACACATGACAGGAGATAAAAGCAAATTTATCTCATTACAGGAAAAAGAAGGAGGATCTGTAACATATGGAGATAACAACAAAGGCAGAATACTAGGCTCAGGCAGTGTTGGTAACAATTCCAATACTCTCATTGAAAATGTCCTGTATGTAGAAGGTCTCAAATATAACCTGCTTAGTATTAGCCAGCTTTGTGACAAAAATTACAAAATCTCTTTTAATAATCAATGCTGTATGGTTTGTGATAAGGAATCAAATGAAGTCCTGCTTATAGGAAAAAGAGTCAATAACATATACATCTTAGACTTAGAGCATTCATCATCCAATTCTTGTCTCACATCACATGATAATGTAACATGGTTATGGCATAGACGCATTGCACATATAAATGCAGATAAGTTAAGTAGACTTGCATCTAAAGATCTTGTTAGTGGTCTTCCAAAGATCAAGTTCTCTAAACAAGGACTTTGTGATGCATGTCAAAAGGGAAAGCAGACTAGAGCTTCTTTTAAATCAAAGAAAGTTATGTCAACCTCTAGACCGCTGGAACTTTTGCACATGGATCTCTTTGGACCATCAAGAACCAAAAGTCTAGGTGGAAACACTTATGCTTTAGTTCTCATTGATGACTACTCCAGATTCACATGGGTTGCATTTATATCCCATAAAGACAATGCTTTTAAAGCCTTTAGAATCATTTCAAAAAGAATTCAGAATGAAAAGGACTTGAAAATTAAATCTTTGCGAAGTGATCATGGTGGTGAATTTCAAAATGAATCTTTTCAAACTTTTTGTGAAGAAAATGGTATTAATCACAATTTTTCTGTCCCTAGAACTCCTCAACAAAATGGAGTTGTAGAGAGGAAAAATAGATCTCTAATAGAGCTAGCAAGAGCCATGTTAAATGAAAATGGTTTACCAAAATACTTTTGGGCTGATGCAGTAAGCACTGCATGCTATGTTCTAAATAGAATCTTGATTAGACCTATGTTAAAGAAAACACCATATGAGCTTTACAAAGGAAGAAAGCCTGACATTTCACATTTTAAAGTGTTTGGCTGTAAGTGTTTTGTTCTGAATAATGGAAAAGACACTCTTGGAAAATTTGATGCTAAGGCTGATGAAGGAGTTTTTATTGGATATTCTGCAATTAGCAAAGCATATAGAGTCTTTAACAAAAGTACCTTATCTGTTGAAGAATCTATACATGTTACTTTTGATGAAACTAACATCCTTGAAAAAGGAAAATCTCTTAATGATGAAGATGAGATAGGTGACAGTATTACACAAGAAGAAGAAAAACTGGAACTACAGCAGAAAACACCATCTGAAGACACATCACTACCCAAAGAATGGAGGAAACCCAAAGATCTATCTCTGGATAACATTCTTGGAGATATAAATAAGGGAGTTTCTACTAGACACTCTTTTAATCTTCTAAGTGATGATATGGCATTTGTTTCTCAAATTGAACCATTATGTGTGGAACATGCATTAAAAGATGAATTCTGGATAATGGCCATGCATGATGAACTGAATCAATTCAAAAGAAATGATGTTTGGATTTTAGTTCCTTTCAATAAGAATATGAATGTCATTGGTACAAAATGGGTTTTCAGAAACAAACTAAATGAAGAAGGTGTTATAGTTAAAAATAAAGCTAGATTAGTAGCCAAAGGATACAATCAACAGGAAGGTATAGACTTTGGTGAAACATATGCTCCAGTTGCTAGATTAGAAGCTGTTAGGCTTTTACTTGCATTTGCTTGTGTGTTTGATTTCAAACTATATCAAATGGATGTGAAAAGTGCATTTTTAAATGGTCTAATTGATGAAGAAGTTTATGTAGCTCAACCACCTGGTTTTGTTGACTGCAAATTACCTAAGCATGTTTACAAGCTCAAGAAAGCTTTGTATGGACTGAAACAAGCTCCAAGGAAATGGTATGAAAGGCTAAGTAAGTTTCTACTAACTCATGACTTTCAAAGAGGTAATGTTGATAAAACTCTTTTCATAAAGAGAAAATCAAAAGATATTCTGCTGATTCAGATTTATGTTGATGATATAATATTTGGATCAACTAACCAATCTCTTTGTGGAGAATTTGTTTCCAATATGCAGAAGGAGTTTGATATGTCTATGATGGGAGAATTAAGCTTCTTCCTAGGACTACAAGTCAAACAAATGGAAAATGGAATTTTTCTACATCAAACTAAATATAGCAAAGAACTGTTAAAGAAATTTGATATGGAGAATTGTAAGATATCAAATACTCCTATGTCTACTAATTGTTATCTAGATAGTGATATTGCAGGAAAAGATGTTGAAGAATCAATGTATAGAGGGATCATTGGATCTCTTCTGTATCTAACAGCTAGCAGACCTGACATCATGTACAGTGTATGTGTATGTGCTAGATTCCAATCAAAACCAAAGGAATCACATCTGAAGGCTGTAAAGAAAATACTGAAGTATTTGAAAGGCACAATCAATGTTGGATTGTGGTATCCTAAAGGTACTTCTCCATCTTTAACTGGTTACTCTGACTCCGATTTTGCTGGTTGTAAATTGGATAGGAAAAGTACAAGTGGAACGTGCCACACGTTTGGAGAATGTCTCATATCGTGGCAGAGCAAGAAACAAGCTTGTGTAGCACTCTCAACTGCTGAAGCTGAGTATATAGCTGCTGGAAGCTGCTGTGCTCAGTCAATTTGGTTTAAACATCAACTTCAAGACTTTGGTTTGAAGATTGATCACATACCACTGAAGTGTGACAACACAAGTGCAATTAACATTTCAAGGAATCCTATTCTACACTCAAGAACTAAGCACATTGAAGTTAGACATCACTTTATCAGAGATCATGTAGAGAAAGGAGACTGTGACATCAAATTCATAATGTCAGAAGATCAACTTGCTGACATCTTTACAAAGCCTCTACCAAAGGAAAGATTTTTCAAGCTAAGAACCAATCTTGGTATCATTAGTGAGTCCAATCTATCCTAAATCTCATAATTAAAGTATGATTGTGTGAATATGCATGAAATTGCTAAGCACTTATAGGTTTAAACTTGATGTATGTGCACTCATAATAGGAAATCACACAAAACACAGTATGCCCTGTATCTGCACACATTTCACTGTGATAATCGATTACCTATCGGGTTAATCGATTACCACTCACTCACTTGCATAATTACCCTGTTTCAGTTGCGAGATAATCAATTACCAACTGGGTTAATCGATTACCTGACGCGAACCCCTGTTTTTTTGTACTCAAAAACCCTCTTTAAATCTGTTTCGAATTCAAATTAATTCAAAACTCTCTCCATTTTTACTTCAAACTAAAACGAACGAAACCCCTGGTTCCCTTTTCTATCTCAAAATCTATTTCAAAACCTAACCCTAAGCCCCATTCATGGAAAGTCTTGGCAAAGGAAAGCGTGTAAAGCACATAGCCAACAGAGATTACCCTCGTCCTACTACTCAAGGTCAAGGTACATCTAAAAAGAAGAAACAAGAGTCCTCTCGTCCAGAACTTGAAGAAGAATATTCTCATTCGTGGTTCACAAGGAAGTCTCAAGAGGAAACTTTCAATGAGTCTTTTGCTTGCAAAGACATTGTGGCTCCAAAGGTACTCTACTCGTCTTGGCTTATAGAGCAAGGTTTTACATTTCCTACTCTGTTATCTAGTCAAGGAGTTAGCAAATTTGTTGGGTTAAGTGGACTGTACTACCCTGATCTTGTTAGGGTCTTTTACTCAAATTTGGGAAGAGATGAAAATGGTGCTTTGGTTTCAGAAGTTAAAGGAATAAAAGTTACTCTATCTGCTGATGTATTTTTGAAGATTGGTGGATTAACCAGAAATGGTATTAAACCTACCTTCAATGAATTAAAGATGAAAAATTTCTCAATAGGTAAAGATATGTTTTTTATGAGTATGCTGAGGGATGTTTCAGCCTGGGAGGCTAATAAAGAATACAAAAGAAAAGAAAAGAGGAAAATTACATATAATGCTGGAGGTCTACGAATGGAAGATAGACTCCTACATTATGTAATTGTCTGGATTCTGGCAGCAAGGGGGAGCAATCACGCACAAATCAGTGAAGAAGATATGGCACTGCTCGCAGCTTTTAAGAACAACATTCAAGTTGATTGGGTATATGTGGTAGAAGACATAATGCTAAAGACAAGGAGGTTAATGGACTGCAAGTGTCCATATGCTGTGTTCATAAGCAAGGTATTGGTGTTCTATAAAGTTCCCTTAACTGGTGAAGCAAGAGAGGTCACCAGAGATGTTCATGATATCAAGGATAGAGCTCTGAAAATGATGAAGCTAGTGAAAACAGATGCTGGTTGGATAGCAAAGGAAGATGTTCCTACTGCTGAGACTACAGAGCCGTCTCAACCTGAAGTTCAAACTGAAGAAGAGGAAGGAGCTGAAGAGCCCAAGCCTCTTTCTACTTTTGAGCTATCTGTTCTGGCAAAGCTAGATGACATCAGAGAAACTCAGAGAAGAGATTATCAAGAGCTGAAGGCTTGTCTTGAATCTATATCTGAACGACTGGATGCGATGAACATACCCTACCCTGAAGAACTTTAGTTATGCATTACATTTTAGGCACTGCATTTTAATTTGTTCTGCATAAATACTTTGATTTATATTTCAGACTTAAAGTTTGTAATAGTTGTAGTATTTGTATGCTTCTGAACATTTTTAATGCTTATATGATGAAAGTCTTATTAAGTGCTTGTTGTTTTTGTTGCATAAGTATCATGTTATTTCTCTGTTTACTCTGTTTTTTTTGGTTTGGTTAAGCCAAACAGGGGGAGAAATTCATGAGAAACTGATTAAATGTTTATATGGTTGTTTATGTATTGTATAAGAAAGAAATGGAAATAGAACTGCATAATGCTTTGTATGGAAGTTTTTGTTCTAGACATATGCAGGTTCAAATTCAAGTTCAAATTTCAAACAAACAAGTGAAACAAAACAACATGATGATTGTGAAAGTCAACATGAAGAGTTTGGCTCATCAAAACCAAAAAGGGGGAGATTGTTGAAGATTGAAGAATCTACATCTGGAAGATGTTCCCTAGAAGTTTTAGTTTTGATGTTTTGCTCTTGTTGCTTTTTATTTTAAGCCTATGTCAAAAGGATAATGTATTGATTGTTTAAAAGATTAGGCTTGTATGTGTTTGTTTGTTATGTGTTAAAAATTAGTAATTAACATGAAGGTGAAAATATCATAATACTCATTTTTCTTATTTCATTCATTGTTGAGAACATGAAGTATTAATTTACTGAGTGTTTGAGACTTTAAATGAAAACTTGAAAACATCAGAAATTTTCTGAGTTAAGGAATAGATTACCTGAACTGGTAATAGATTACCTGACTCATGTTGAAAAACTGATTGATACTGGAATAATCGATTACCATGTGTGGTAATAGATTACCAAACTGATTCTGATGATTTCAAGAGGAAAAAGGATCGTGTTAATCGATTACCTCTTTAAAGTAATCGATTACCTCTGTTCCAAATGTGAGTTTTGTGTTATTTTGGCATCGTGTTAATCGATTACCATGTTAGGTAATAGATTAAAACAGGAGCTGAAACAATTAGTTCAGTTATTCTAACTCGTGGTAATAGATTACCATCACAGGTAATAGATTATCTCTGTTATGAATATAACTGAAATAACTGTTTCCTTGCACATAAAAATTGTCTTTAAATAAGATTAAAACTGAAGTTTTTTTTAAGAAGAGAAAAAAGAATTTTCACACACAGAAAAAAGAGAGATACTTACACGAACAAGAAAATTTTTTTTTGAATACACATTACTGCAAAAGAGAAAAAGATTTTCTGAAAAAGAAAGAAAGAACATATCTGCTGAAAATCAACTTTTGGAAAAAGAAGTGTGCAAGATCAATTCAAGAAGATGAAGTTCATATAGAAAATTCATTCTAAACTGGTTTACGTTGTTGAAGATCATATCTACACGAACAGGTGTACTCGTTTCTGATCTTTTGTTATTGTTTGAATGGTTTTAACTCTTGAGATTAGAGAATCTCTGGAAGAGTTGTGTAAAGAGAAATCTTGAGATAGGTTTTTCTCAAGTAGGATATTGTGGGATCAATATTCTTGGGTTATATGTTTCTTGTGGAGTCAAGAAATGGTTTGTTAATCTTGTGGGTGTCAAGATTTGCTTGTTAAATTCATTAATTGGATATT
The DNA here is from genome assembly GCF_000230855.2 of Cajanus cajan. NCBI lineage: Eukaryota > Viridiplantae > Streptophyta > Magnoliopsida > Fabales > Fabaceae > Cajanus > Cajanus cajan. The sequence goes on from NC_138518.1 coordinate 55,431,969, forward strand.
GCTTGTGCAGGGTGCATGTAAAGAATATCAATAGTGGATTTGACTGGATTTAGAGGTGTATCTAAATCTGAAACTGGATGTAGGCCTTTGGATGGCTGAACCAGTATATATCTTGGTGCATGATTTTCTTAACTCTTACACTCTTTACATTCTGTATAAGTTTCTTGATTAATGTTGTATGAAGAAAAACATTATCTGCAGAAACTGAACTTTAAAGATTCTTGGTAATTGATAAATTCAATCTTTACATATCTTGTTATTCAAATCTTGTTGGATAAGCTGTGCATTTATAACTCTGAATTACCTTTTTTGTTTAAAGGTTTGTTTTAAATCAAGATTTGTTTGGTAAAGATTTAGAAAGCAAAGAAGAAAAGGAAAAATAACATAGAATCTATTCAACCCCCCCTTCTAGATTCTAACCGTAGGGACCAACAGTGTTGCCCATGCTAACGCACAGCACGTCTTTTCTAACGGCGTGTAGCGGGTCTCATAGTCGAGAAATTTCTTGCTCAGGTAGTAGATGGCTCATTCTTTCTTTCCCGTTTCATCTTGTTGTCCTAGCACACATCCCATGGACTCATCAAGCACGGTTAAGTAGAGGATTAATGGTCTTCCCTCGACAGGTGGCACCAATACTAGTGGATTGGCCAAGCACTGTTTGATCTTATCAAAAGCTTGTTGACAATCCTCATCCCAAGATTCGGAATGATTCTTGAACAACAGCCTGAATATTGGTTTGCACGTGTCAGTCAACTGTGCGATGAACCTTGCGACATAGTTCACCCTGCCGAGGAATCCTCTTATCTCTTTCTCGGTCTTAGGAGGAGGCATTTCTATTATTGCCTTCACTTTATCGGGGTCCACCTCTATGCCTTTTTTACTGACGATGAACCCGAGAAGCTTACCCGACCGAACTCCGAAAGTACACTTAGCCGGATTTAGCTTAAGCTGATACTTGCGAAGCCGGTTGAATAATTTTCTCAAATATTGGATATGGTCCATTTCGTCCTTCGACTTTGCGATCATGTCGTCCACGTATACTTCGATTTCTTTGTGGATCATGTCATGGAATAACATCACCATCGCTCGTTGGTAGGTGGCACCCGCATTTTTGAGTCCAAAAGGCATCACCCTGTAGCAGAAAGTGCCCCAGGGTGTAATGAAGGAAGTTTTCTCGCAGTCTTCCTCATTCATCTTGATTTGGTTGTACCCAGAGTACCCATCCATAAAGGAATAGAGTGTGTTCGTGGCTGTATGATCCACTAGTGTATCGATGTGAGGTAAGGGAAAATCGTCCTTTGGACTGGCACGATTCAGATCCCTGTAGTCAACACAAACTCTAACCTTTCCATTCTTTTTAATGACTGGCACGATGTTAGCCAGCCATTCGGGATACTGAGATACAACCAAGAATCCCGCATCTAATTGCTTTTCTACCTCCTCCTTGATCTTTAAAGACCACTCGGGCTTGATTCGTCGGAGCTTTTGTTTGACGGGTCGAAACCCTTCTTTCAACGGTAACTTGTGCTCGATGATGTTAGAGTCCAAACCGGGCATATCATGATACGACCATGCAAATACGTCTTTATATTCCCTTAACAATTGGATCAATTGCGCCCTTATTTCATCACTGATATGGGTCCCAATGTTGACCTCTTTTATCTCTTGGCCCTGCCCCAAATTCACGGTCTCCAATTTCTCTTGGTACGGTTGGAGTAGACGAGCTTCTTGATCTAGCAGTCTTTGCAGATCCGGAGAGATGGTCTCCTCATCACTGTCCAACTCAACCCATTCATCCTTAACTTTCGGATCCCAGTCGGAGCGAACAATCACAGACATAATTGTTTTATCGGTTCTGTTTTTGGTTTAGAATTATTAATGTTAATGAGAGAAAGAAAGAAAAGAATAAATGAGAGAATGATGTGTGAAAAATGCCTCTTTATTGATATGTATGAAAAACTGTACAAGAAAAACCCTTATTTACATGAAAAAGATCTCATGATCTCGGGTACTGATCATGAGTCCCAAAAAGAAAAGAAAAATGTGGAGGGGCCCTATCGTGGCTTGCTCTTCTCTCTACTCCTGCTTCGGCAGAGGATTCTTGCTCACGTCGAGCGCTGTCGAATCAAAAGTGATCCACCCGGCATCGATAAGGTCTTGGACCTTATATTTGAGAGCTCTACAGTTCTCCGTTGAATGCCCCGGTGCCCCCGAATGGTATAGACATTTGTCTTGCGGATTGTACCAATCGGGGTAAGGTGGATCAATTTTCCTTGGTGGAATGTAAGCTAGAAGATGAGCTTGCACTAGCTTCGGTAGGAGGTCGCTATATGTGGTCGGAAGTTTATCAAACTTCTTCACAGGGTTGTACTACGACTTTCCCGACTTCGAAGCGGAGGAAGATGAAGAAATAGTTACGGCGTTGACTCCTCCCTCCTTCTTCTTCCCAAAGGTCTTCTTAGCTTCAAATGATTGGGAAGGATTAGCTAGCTTCCCACTTTTCAGCCTTTGTTCCACTCTTTCTCCAATGGTGATGATGTCCGAGAAGAGCGTTGTCGTGTTCCCTATCATCTTATCATAATAGGGACCGGTCAACGAGTTTATAAACAGGGACACCGTCTCCTTATCCGACAGCGGGGGCTCTATTTGTGCCGCCAACTCCCTCCATCGTTGGGCGTACGCCTTAAAGGATTCATCACTTTTCTTACTCAAGGCTTGAAGATCGAACCTATCGGGTGTTAGGTCGATGTTATACTTGTAGCGCTTGAGAAATGCGTCGGCCAACTGCTTCCATGTAAGCACCTGATTCCCATCCAGCTGCATATACCAGTTGAGTGCGGTGTCAGCCAAGCTCTCTTGGAAGCAATGGATTAAGAGCTTTTCATTAGTGGCATATGCAGCCATCTTTCGGCAATACATGGTGAGATGACTTTTGGGGCAAGTCGATCCCACATACTTTGGGAGATCGGGCACTTTAAATTTGGGAGGGAATTGGATGTCCCTCACTAAGCACATGTCGGCGGCATCTTTGATATCAAAATCATGCCCCTCCATAGCCCTCAACCGGTCCTCGAGAGCGTGGAATTGCTCCTTTGAAATCTCGGGCTCTCTAATTGTAATCCCCGCCCTAGGGGGTACAGCTTGCGGAGGCTCTTGCTCTTGCTCCTCCTCATGATGGGATTCATGGTCACTGTGTTGAGCCCCGTGTATGTTTTGGTGACGCATGAGTTCCATCATTTGCGCCATTTGCTTCTTGAGCTGTGAGAGCTCGGCTGTAAGCTTCCTATTTTGTTCCTCCAACGCGTCCATCTTCTTGAGTTTCTGCGCGCGCGTGAGGACAGAGAGATGACCAGCCACTTTCTAAAATGAATGCTTAATCTAATTAGTTTATTTATGGAATGAATACACTCTTGACATGAGCTTGGTAACCTTCCATCTTTAAGGTGCTACCTTTTTAAGACGGAGGTTTACCACCCTCCTTGACTTATGATCTCTCCCCTAACGGAGAATCTCAATAGTCATAGGTCTCTTTCACTCATGTCAAGGGGTATTGGTGAGCCTAAAATGAATGGTTATAAGGATGCATGATGTCTTATTGGTAATGATGCACATGCTACTCACTTTTATTATATTTTCACACATGGTCTTTCCTCTCATGTCATGACATTTTTCATGCATGGGGGTTATTCTTAGACCTTAGCACGAGGTTTATTATTAATGCACAAACAATGTCACATAGACCTATACACAAACAATTCACTCATCCACGAACAGTCACGAGCGAATCACGAGGTAGGGGTATCCTGCAGACAAGTGCATATTCAAGGAGGTTCTATCTGTTCTCACCGGTCTAAGGACCCAAGGTGCCCCCATTATAGGGACCCAATCCCTTTCGTCGTAAGTCGATGGAAAGCTCCAACGCACTGTCGGACTTGAGTTCATGGTTTTCACCTTGAGTGATGCTTTCCGACAACGGTCTACGGGCACCTATAGACCCATTCGACAACCGGCCGTACTAACATCCACTCCCTATGGCTTTCCACTCATGCCCCCGGGTATAGAGGGAACTGTTGTGTGCAAAGGTTCGTGTGCAGTTTATATTTCAAACAATTGCGAAAATTTAAACATCCAACAGTTATTAAAGCCAATTAGGAAAAACATATTATCATACAAGCGAGGGGTAATGAAGTAATTTTAAACTATCATTTTAGAAATAATCCATCACTAAATGGGACTGACTCTCGAGGCTTCCCCAGTGGAGTCGCCATCTGTCGCCACCTGCCGAAACGGACGTTGGCATTCGCGACGATGGTCGGACTCTTCTTTTAGTTTTGAAAAATGATGGATTGTTAGGACGACTTATTCTCAAACTGAGACCTCATCGAACTAACAATTTTGTTAAATGATTCTCACCAATCCATGTTAATCCCAAACGAGACCCTCCATGGATTAGTGGTTTTCGCAAAAAGGGGTTCTTGGAGTCGCCACCAATGTTTTACTCAAAACATTGGAAAAAGACATAAGGCAATTGATTTTCGCAAATCAACTTTGGCCATTACAACCAGAGTTGGGTAAGGGAGTCGATTACGTGTGGGGAAGGTGTTAGCACCCCACAACGCCCCTTTCGGGTTCCCTATGACGGATTATTTCATAAATAATAGCGTAAAATTACTAAACTACCCCTATTTATTAGAACGATTATAAGTAAACTATCTACATGATGAAAGCTTTAAACGTGCAATGCAACAATCAAAAAAGCGGTAAAAGAAAGGATTTGGAAAGAAACCTTCGAAGCGGGCTTTTATATACTCAAAAAAAAGAGTTAGGGGGCTTTTTGGCGCTCCTTCCCACTACACGTTCGCTCGCTTCTTTCCCTAAAAATAATATTTACTATGGAAATCAAAGAGATTTCCCTTCGACTTGTTCGAGTCTCAAGCTAAAGGCTCATGAACTCAAGAACTTAGTCGGATCAGCTCCCGGAGAGATTTCTAGGGCAGAGAATAGCTCAAAAACCCCAGAATACTCAGCCAGAGGGTGGAGAAATGCTCCAAATGTGTGGAAGGACGAGCCAATGACGTCCTATTTATAGGATTGAGGCGCAGTACGGCCTAAGGAGTCAATACGGCCCGTACTGAGTTTTTGAACTACAGTACAACCGTATTGAATTTGGTACGGCCGTACTGAAGTTTTTGAACTTCAGTACGGCCGTATTGATTTCATTACGGCCGTATTGTAGTTTAAATGGCTCAGTACGGCCGTACTGAACCTCTAGGAGGGTGTATTGAGCTCCAATCCTCACACACCCTTATTCTAAGCTACTCTAAGACTTCTAGACCTACAAAGAATCATCCTAGGGTCTTACAGGAGTCCTTCCGGCTGACTTTCCTTCGGTCTTCGAGAGTCTTTGAGTCTTATTTCCGACCCGGACAATTTTAGGGGTCTACACCACGTAGGGGAGTCATTCTTGTATCATGACTTACCTCGGCCTGCACTGCTCTACTAGTGTTTTGCTGAGATCCAGATGGTTGATCTGTGCACGTGCCAGAACCTCGGCCTCGTCCCCGTCCTCATCCATGGTAGCCTCCTCTGTGAGATTGTTGCCGTTAGACGTATTGTCCGAGGTGCCCCCCTTGGACGAGTTCCTCAATATGATCTCTGAGTATGCGACATTCCTCGGTTGTGTGACCATAGTTTCTATGGTATCGGCAATGCTTGGATTTGTCTATGCTGCTGGGGTTGTGCCCAGGTGGTGGCAGAGTAATCAGGTTGGTATTGTTGGCCTTCTCCAGGATATGTACTTGGGGTGCGTTGAAGGGGGTGTAGAAGTCATACCTCCCTCCTTTGTTCAACCTAGTCTTCTTGAATTGGTCATCGTTGGTGACTTTTACCTTATCTTTGTGGCCATGGTCTGGCTTTCCTTGTGGTTTCCCATGAACTTGGTCACGAAAAGTAGTGTGCTCTTCCATCTGAATGTACCCCGTAGCTTGGGCACGGAGTTCGTCCATGTTTGGGGGAGGTCGCCTACAAAGGCTGTCAACAAAAGGTCTTGGCTTGAGTGCCATGAGCATGGCGTGTAGGGCGACCTCAGGGTTTTGGTTGCGGATTTTGAAGGAGATGCCAGCAAAGCGCTCCATGAATGTCCTCAATGGTTCGTCGTCTCCCTGTCTGAGGCTGGCCAAGGCAGCAGATGTGATGTGATGAGTTCGACTCGTCGCGTACTGTGTCAGGAATTGCCTCACTAGAGTGTTGAAGCTATCGACTGACCCTACTGGCAATTGAGTATACCAGGCGAGTGCCGATTCCTTGAGCGAGGTCAGAAAAACCCTACACAGGATAGCATCATCGTTAGTGTATAGGTTTACCTGCGTTATGTACAGATCGACGTGCTCATCTAGGTCAGTAGTGCCATCATAGCGGTCGATGTTGAGAGGCTTCCATCCAAAAGGAAGGGGCGTCTCCATGATGCCGTCAACAAAAAGAAGACGGTAAATGCTTGCCCTATGTCCTGGAGTCTGGGCAGGTGCATTGCTGACTTCATGGTCTGACTTGTACGTCAGTGCGTGTGACCGAGGTGCAGTAAACCTATGGATCGCCGCCCTGGGTGCAGTCGGTGGCCGGGAAACTGAGTGCCCTTCTTCCTCGTTTTGATTGCTTGGTTGAGGGGGATGATCAGAGGGGCACTGAGGAAGCTGGGCGCGGATGCGCTCATTCTCATCTCGTAGCGGTGCTAGGTCAGCTTCATGTCGGGTTCAGATGTTCTCTAGGTTAGTAGGGTGTTGTTGCCGCATTTGATCGACCTGTTCGATCAGCCGTCTCAATGTCGCTTCTCCTTCCATTGTTACTGCGTGATCTTGTTCGTCTGTTGCTCGTCTACTATGGCTTCGGGTGAAAACCATAGGTTCGGTCGATAAGCAAGGTCTTGCTTGATTCAGATCTCTCTTGAGTTCATTTTTGATGACTCTTTATGCAGAGCTTGTTGCGGTCATTCTTGCGATTAATGCACACATGCAGTGGGTTGGCACCTCCATTGGTTAGAATTTGATGACTCTATGCATGTATTAGCTGCTTTTGAGAATGTTTTTTGGTCCCCTGGAAGATGGATACATTGCCTTTCCCAGTGTAGACCCGGAGAAGAAAATTAATGCGTAGACACACTTGCTAATTTTGATTTAGTGCATCTTTTGGAATTTTATTGGTGTTGGCCCCCTTTTTCGTAACCACATTTTCACAGAAGAAAATTAATTAATAAGCAAATAAACTTGCTAATTTTGGTTTAGTCCATCTTTTGGATTTATATTGGTGTTGGCTGTTTTTTCGTAACGAGTGTGAGTTGCCAAATTTTACGTTTTGTTGATTTTTTGTATGAGTTTTATTAGGAGTTCACATTGAGTAGTGTTCTTACAAGAATCAGGTTGGATCTCCAACTAGGGTAAGTCGTCTTTCCTGTTTTGGTCTAGCCGAGATCGTATGAGATTGGTTACTGTGGTAAGTCTCTTCTCTCTAGTCTTCTTTCTCGAGCGTCTTGGATGTACCTGCAAAAAGGACTCCGACGATCAAGTTAGTTTTCCTTCATTGTCTTTCTTCATACTTATCCTTTACCTGAGTTGTGCGGTTTTCCGATGTAACTGCTATAGCGGTTACCTGAGGTGAGTTAACTACGGTTAGGTCGATCATTCTTGTCACATGTTATTTATTTGATGTTGTCTATATACTGAGACGTTGGTCTTATTGACTTCAGGGTTTGAGTCAGCTTATATACAGTCAATTACGTTGTGATCTCGGCATGATCCCGATTTTATCTCGGTCCTAGCATGATCTCGGTTTTATCCCAAGGATGGTACATAAGCCCCCCAAGCTGTAAGCGATGTAGGAGCGAAAGAGGTTAATGATGTCGGAACGGCCGAACGTTGAGACGGCCGAGATTGAATAATGAGGTGTCACATTGCAAAAAGTAATGACGCACTAGAGGTGACATGAGGAGTCATAGTGTTTGAATAATGACATCTGGGCACCTAAGGGGTCGTGTCGTTTCAGTGCACGCGTTGTAAGAGTGATGGGGTGTAATGAATGGGCATCAAATACGAAACGACAGTCACGTGGGGATGTGTGAATTTTAAAGGAAACTCTTGAGTTTTGGAGGGACGGAAGAACAACCATTTAAAGGGGGTCTCTGCATGCACGAACACATTCGTATGCTTTTAGAGAGACGCTAGAAGGCAAAGCGTGAAAGTAGTGTCATCGTGGGTGGAGCGTTTACACTTCCAAGTATTCACTTAGCCTTGCTGCTTTGCATTTAAGTTTCGGCCACATTCTGTACATAGCTCATAGGCTTAGGTTGATGAACAAAGGTAGGATGAAAAGTGGCAAGGGAAAGAGTAAAATGACAGAGATGGAGAAGACGAATGTTCGAAAAAGAGGAGGAAACAATCAGAAAGATTCACATCCCAAAATTGCAGTATCTGGGTATGAATGGGTGAGGGGTGACGTTGGTCAGTATAGCAGCAGGTTTGGGGATTTAATGGGAGTAAGCGTTTTGCAGCATCATCTAAAGTTTTGTTTGCCCCCTATGCTAGAGCAAATCACAATAGAGCCCTGTTCGTTTGAAGAGCGTGTGTACTTTGAAGGATCAAACGTGTCTCCTAGTATATATATGTATAAATGCGTGTTTAAGGATTTAGGCATTCTAATGCCATTCACACCGTTTGAATGTGAGTTCTTGGAAAAGGTTAACATAGCACCAAGTCAATTACACCCTAATAGTTGGGGTTTTTTTTGCGTGCATTTCAAATTTTGTGTTCAGTATTAGGGATGGAAGTAAGTCTACCGAGATTTATGCATTTTTATCAAATAAAGTTAGGAAAGCCACCTTTTGGTTGGGTTTCGTTGAGTGGAAGTTCAAAAGGAGGAGGATTGTTCCAAATATTTACACAATCATACAAAAATTTTAAACAAGAAATTGTCAAAATTCGGTCTATGTGTAGTGATCCGAGTTTGGATTATGTCTTTTTCTTGAATGGAAAACCGAGATTCCCCTTCTATTGGCAATCCCAACCTGTTAAATTTTCCGGTTCGGAAGGTTTGGAACTAACCCCATCCGAGGTGGAAGATATAGAAAAATTGCAAAAGTTACCTCGGCCTTTAAAAAGCAAGTCGGTTATAGTGCTTGCTGGATCAAAGAATCCTTAAGAGGATCTAGAAAGTAAGTGCTAATTATAATATTGATAACGATTAAGTATGTCTTAAATTGATTTCAACATAATGTTATGATGGCTGATGTAGGTATCATGGGAAGGAGTAGGTGGCGTGAATTGAAGGGAAAATTCAACATAGAAGAAATTCTGGATGCAGCTTCTCCTAAGCAGAAAGTTAAGAAGCAAAAGATAGAAGGTGAAGACCTGAAAATTGAGGAGCATAAGATTGTTGACCATGTTGTTATTAAGGAGCATAAGACTGCTGACCATGTTGTTGGTCCGAGTGTTCCGAAGAAGGACATTGTGAAAAACACTACCAAGCCGAAGGGTAATACTAGTCAAAAGCAAGTGGAGAAAAATCCTGTTATTGATTTGGAAAAAGAAAAGGTATGTTTCTTGTCATTACTAGAAAATATTATATGATTATGTTAACTTCTCTGATTCCAAATTGTTCTTTTGAAGCCGTCAAGCGCACAAGTTCCTGAATCTTCAGAATAGTTAGTGTCTAACTTGGAAGCATCAATTGCTCAACTCAGTGTTAATTCTCTGACCTCACAAGGGGGGTCGTCCAAAAACCGTCCGAGATCATTACATCAAAGATACGATACTGAACATCCACTGTCAAGGTTGGATCATGTAAGTATGTCACCCGACGTGACTTCCTTTTGGAATGCTGAGTTGACTGCAGAATCATTTTACAAGGAGGATCCAGCCTATATCGCTGATAAGGCATTAATTGAAAAGGTTGGAGCTGTTCAAGGTTTGGACTCAGTGCAAGTATTTCTACAAGGATCTATCGCTGTGGTAGATCATTGGAAGAAGAAGTGGGATAAGAATGCTACACTGATGTCCAAACTGAGAACTGAAAATGCCCAGATTGGGCCTTTGGTTACTGAGGTTGGCGATTTGAAGAGAAAATTAGAGGAAAGTTCCAAGGCATTTGAGATTTTGATGAGATCAAATAAATCGTATGCGGCTAAAGTTGAGGATCTTTTGAAGAAAGTGAATCTGTTGGAAAAAGAAAAGGAAGCTCAATCAGAGAATGTGAAGATGTCGAAAAAGAAAACAAAGGGCTATGAGGAGAATATTCAAAGCCTGAAGGGCGAGATGGAAGAGCTCTACAAGAAAAATAAGGCCTGCCAAGAAGTCATTGCTACTAACGTGAAAAAGATTGGAGAATTAGATAATTATAACAAAAAAAATAAAGAGCAAGATGGAGGCTACTGAATATCAAGTGGTAGTGGATCACAAAAGGGGATTTTCTAAAGCACTAAGACAAGTGAAGGTTATTGCCCTGAATATCAACTTGGGAGAAGTTCATATCAACAAGGATGTCTTCAAAGGGAAAGTTGTTAATGAAGATGACATCCCTGATGATATAAGCAGTGAGGAGAATAATGAATAGCTTTGTTTATTTGATGAATACTAGTATATTTTGCACTTAAGATTTATATTTGCTACTGCCTTCATAGGCTAAATATGTAACTTTTGACAATCTTATGATGCTTTGAATGTTCAGTTATTTAGATTGTTATGCTTAAATTTAACTCATGAATGTCAAGTAAGATGAAAGCTCAATTAAAACTTAATATTTTTCGTGAATACGGTTTGACTTCAAACTTAACCGAAGTATAAAAAGAAAGGAAATTGACGCTAGTTTGAAAGATGAAATAGGCTTAAACTTGGTCATGTTGCGAATTGATGAATGAGACTGAGTCAAACATGACTGACTTACGCTTGAAGTAATAAAATTGGCTCATACTTGGCCAATTTATTAATGAAGAATAGGATCGACTCAAACTTGGCCGTATTATGAATGAAGAATAAGTTTTACTCAAGCTTGGCTAAATTATAGATAAAGAAAAAGTTCGACTCAATCTTGGCCGATGTATTATTACTAAATGGAATGGGCTCAGAGTTGGCCAAAGTTTAAACCAAATGATGATATCGGCTCAAACTTGGCCGAGTAGCATACACAAATGATGATATCGACTCAAACTTGGCCGAGTATCATACGCAAATGATGATATCGGCTCAAGCATGGCCGAATAGCATACGCAAATGATGATATCAGCTGAAACTTGGCCGAGTATAATACGCAAATGATGATATCGGCTCAAACTTGGCCGAGTATCATACGCAAATGATGATATCGGCTCAAAATTGGCCGAGTATCAAGTGAGGTTGATTTTTTGATAACTAATTAAAGCATAGAAAAGTAAACTAAAAATAAGAGAAGAGAGTATGAGAAGAGAGTATTTATGATATAGAATTATAGGCCAATTACATCTCTTCTATTTGCCTCAGGCATGCCTCATTAAAACCTCTTCAGCCAAAACCCTTTTTTTTATTTGGGAAAAAGACTGAAGTAGGAAAAAGAGTACAATACCTGGGTTTACATGCGTTTAACTGAAATAAAATTTCAAATGAGTGGCATTCCAAGTTCTAGGGAGAACTTTGCCATTGAGTTTTGTCAGTCTATACACTCCATTTTGTAAGCATTCTAAGATGCGAAAAGGACCTTCCCATTTAGCTGCAAATTTTCCTGCCGAGGTATCTTTCCTAGCATCACCTGTAGCTCTCCAAACGAGATCTCCCTCGTGGAAGGATCTCGGTTTGAGCTTGGAATTATACCTTCGTGAAGCTCGAAGTTTACATGCTTCTTCTTGAACCCTAGCACGTTCCCTTGTTTCGTCAAGTAAGTCTCAGTCCAAGCTCACCTATGCTCCATTCTGGGATTCGTCAAATGATAATCTTCTGTGACTCGGTTCACCAACTTCAACAGGTATCATTTCATCTGAACCATAGGTTAACTTATAAGTAGTTTCTTGAGTAGTAGTCTGTGGTGTGCAATGGTATGCCCACAAGACACTAGGTAATTCTTCAACCCACTCTCCTTTGGAAGATCCTAGCCTTTTCTTAAGTTCTCGGAGAATCACTTTATTTGCTGCTTCAACTTGGCCATTTGTTTGTGGGTGTTCTACCGAGGTGACTTTGTGCTTGATTCCAAGTTGCGTCAAAAATTGTTCAAAATTTTTGTTTACAAATTGCTTGCCATTATCACTAGTGCAAAAAGAAGCTTTTACGTCACCTAAATGACGTCGGAACAAGGCACCACCGACATTATAAAAATGCGGTGGCAGAATGGTAAATAATGGGAAGCTAATTTACGTCGGACAAAAGGGAGTCCGACGTAAATTAGCCCATTAACGTCGCAGCTCGCACTGTCCGACGTAAATTTACGTCGGACCCCCCTTGTCCGACGTAAATTTACGTCGCACCACCCCAACTGACGTAAATATGCCCCTAAAATGATGAACCTTTCATTTTTCATTCCCGCGCTCCCTGTTTACGAAAACCAATAACCCTTTTCTCTCATTCTCTAAGTCTCCTAGTGCGTTTGTTTCTACATTGGACGTTTGTAACTCTCTAAGTGTCTGCACATTACACGTTTGAGGCTAGTTTCTTGTCTATGCAAATTTTTGGTTTATTTTCTGCTATTTGTTCATCTAGAACAGGCCGTTCTGCTTAAATTTTTTGTATTGTAAATTGTTGATCTGGAACGGCCCGTTCTGATTTTAGTATGGGTTGTTCCAGATGCATTAAAGATGGACTTTTTTAGGCATTGACCTTTAGTTTACCATCGTATTAGTAGAAATATTTATGGATTTTATCCAAAATTACTATCGATTTTTTAGGTTTGTAGTTTAGGTTAGAAAAATTATGAATAACTGAGTCAATAGTTAATTTGTGTTAATATATAGATAATGAATCGAAGTTGGATGAATGCAAGTCGCATTAGTCAAGAGTACAGAAATGGAGTTGAAGAGTTCTTGAAATTTGCAAGAGAAAATGGGAAACCCATCAAAGGGGCATATTATTGTCCATGTGTTCGTTGTTTGAATCAGATACGTCAAGAAGTTGGAGAAATACGTGATCACCTGTTTATATATGGTATTGTGAAGAGTTATACAGTATGGACATGGTACGGAGAAATATTAGACATTCCAACAGTGTCAACAACTAAAAATTTTGAAGGGATAGACGATAACTTAGAAAAGATGATACGTGATGTTGGTGAAGAAAATTTTGAAAGAGCACATGTGTATGATACCTTAAAGTCTGATTTTGAGCAACCATTGTACCCAGGATGCAGTATGTTTACAAGATTATCAGCAACTTTAAGATTGTTTAGTTTAAAAGCAAGAAATGGCTGGACTGATAAAAGTTTCACAGAATTGTTGGAGTTGTTGAAGGAGATGCTTCCAGAAGATAACACGTTACCTAATCACAACTATGAGGCAAAAAAGATACTATGTCCAATGGGTTTGAAGTATAAGAAGATACACGTATGCCCTAATGATTGCGTATTGTATACAAATGATTTTGCTACACTGAAAGTGTGTCCGACATGTGGATTGTCGCGGTTCAAAAAGAAAACTGATGGAAGTAGTGGTGAGGAAGAAATAGAGGGTCCCCCTGCTAAGGTCTTATGGTATTTGCCAATAATACCTAGGTTTAAAAGATTGTTTGCCATTAAAGAGGATGCAAAAAACCTCACATGGCATGAAAATGGTAGAAAATGTGATAATTTTCTTCGACATCCAGCTGATTCTCCGCAATGGAAGAAGATTGATGAAACATTTCCAGAATTTGGTGCAGAGTCAAGAAACTTGAGAATTGGTTTAGCTACAGATGGCATGAATCCTTATGGGAACTTAAGTAGTAAACACAGTTCATGGCCAGTTTTGTTGGTCATCTACAATTTGCCTCCTTGGCTATGCATGAAGAGAAAATATATTATGTTGTCTATGATGATATCAGGACCCCGACAACCAGGAAATGACATAGATGTGTATCTTAGTCCATTGATTGATGACTTGAAAATGTTGTGGGAGACAGGAGTGTAGGTCTTTGATGCATATCGTGAAGAAAAATTTACCATGCGTGCAATGTTATTTTGCACAATAAATGATTTTCCAGCATATGGTAACTTGAGTGGGTATAGTGTGAAAGGCCATTATGCATGTCCTATATGTGAAGAAAACACACGTTATACCCAATTGAAACATGGGCAAAAGACTGCGTACATTAGGCATCGTAAGTTTCTTGTTCGTAGTCATCCATACCGTAGATTGAAGAAAGCATTCAATGGATGTCAGGAGGATGAAATTGCCTCGACACCGCGCAATGGTGAAGAAGTATATCAGCGGGTGAAGAACATTAACATTGTGTTCGAAAAGATGCAAAAGAAGTCAACTGAGAAAAATATCTGGAAGAAACAATCAATATTCTTTAATCTTCCTTATTGGTGCAAGCTAGATGTTAGACACTGCATAGATGTGATGCATGTGGAGAAAAATGTCTATGATAGTGTAATTGGGACATTGCTAAACATCAAAGGAAAGACTAAAGATGGAGTGAAAGCACGACAAGATTTGGTGGACATGGGTATACGTTCTGAGTTACATCCTCAGTCTATTGGAAGATGCACTTACTTGCCTCCAGCTTGTCATACTCTATCAAAAAAAGAAAAAAAAAAAAGCTTTTGTGAGTGCTTACACAGTGTGAAAGTTCCACAAGGGTACTCCTCAAATGTTAAGAGTTTGGTGTTTATGCAAGATTTGAAGTTAATTGGTTTAAAGTCTCACGATTGTCATGTCTTAATGCAACATCTTTTGCTTGTGGCTATTCGTAACATTTTACCATCTTCTGTTAGAGTTGCTATTACTCGATTGTGTTTATTCTTCAATGCCATTTGCAACAAAGTAATTGACCCTGTAAAGTTAGATGAGTTAGAAAATAAAGCAATCACAATCTTGTATCAATTGGAAATGTATTTTCCACCTTCATTTTTTGATATCATGGTGCATTTGATAGTTCATTTGGTTAGGGAGATTCGATTGTGTGGCCCGGTTTATCTTAGATGGATGTACCCTGTTGAGAGATACATGAAGATCTTAAAAGGATATGTCAAGAATCAATACCGCCCAGAAGCCTCTATTGTGGAGAGGTACATTGTAGAAGAAGCCATTGAGTTTTGTTCAAGGTACATGTCGAAATCAGAACCAATAGGAATTCCCAAGACTCGACATGATGGGAAACAATTTGGTAAGGGTACTCGAAGTTTAAAGATTAGAACTGTGAGTCGAACAGAAGTTGACCAAGCACATTTGTACATATTGAACAACACTGATGAAGTAATTCCTTACATATCTGAACACATAGATGAAATCAAGATAGCACACCCCCGGATGAATGAAAAATGGGTATTGAATGAACATAACAAGAGTTTCTTAGCTTAGTTCAAGAAAAAGGTTTATGGTGAGGTTAATGCTTCTGATACACTTTTGAGACTCGCGCGTGGGCCTAACAACGATGTCATTACATTTGGTGGGTATGACATTAACAAATATTGTTTCTATACAAAGACAGAAGATGACAAAAGTATAGTACAAAATAGTGGGGTTACAATTCAGGCTGAGGCTGTGCACTTTGCTAGTTCAAAAGATAAAAATCCCATTACAGCATCCATGAGTTATTTCAGAGTCATAGAAGACATATGGGAAATTGTTTATGTTACATTTAGAGTGCCTGTGTTCAAGTGTAAATGGGTTGATGGCAATACGGGTGTGCGGACAGATGATTTAGGATTTACTTTGGTTGATTTGAATAAGGTCGGTTATAAGGATGAACCTTTTATTATGGCATATCAAGCAAGACAAATTTTTTATGTCAAGGATCCATGTAATGAGAAATGGTCAGTGGTCCTCGAAGGAAGAACCATGCATGGAACTCACGAAGATGAGTCTCTAGATATGCATGAGACACCGTCTTTCTCTACCAGATCATTTGGTCCTATTGCGGACAATGAAGTGGACGAAATACATGCTATTCGAAGTGATCATGATGAAGGAATATGGGAAAACATTCCAACCTAATAGGTTTCTGTTTGTGTATTATTTGTTTTTTTATTAGTTATTTTTTTGCTATATTGTTATTATCTTTTTTACTTTATTTGTCTATTCAGTTAATTCATTGTTTTAATAATGAGAGTTTAATTTTTTCAGGATTATGGAGGATTCTGGGTCTGGCAGTGGAAGGAGGGAAGGTAGATCTGTCACCCGATTGTCTGGGTTGACAGCTGGACGCATTGCCAAGGAGAGGACACCGATTGAGGTGGATCCTCGTTCTGGCAAGGCATCAGGCCCAAATGCTGCCAAGTTTAAGAGCTATTTGGGAGTCCTAGCTCGACGACATGTTTCTATTATCATTCCATCATGGGATGACGTTCAGGAGGCTAACAAGAACCTCATGTGGCAGGATATTCAGGTATATACTTTTACACATCTCTTCAATATTATATAACTTAAATACATTATTTATTATTTGTTGTTATTTTCATAGAAAAATTTTGACATTCCCAACACTGAGGTCATGAGGAGGAAGATGTTATCTGCCCTTGCCACCAGGTGGAGAGACTTCAAGACTTTCTTGACACGGGAGTATGTATTTGGAGAGCGACAAAATGAGACTCCCTGTCTAAAGTACCAGATCACTGATGAGGAGTGGATGCAATTTCGTGCCACTCGATTGGACCCTTCGTGGCAGGTTAGTTATTGATAACTCTTACATTGACACAAATACTTAAGGTATATTTTAATTAATCTCATTTTCTTTTTTGTATTATTGTAGGCCAAAAGAATAGCTGCCCAAGAATAACAGGCCAAGAATGATGCACCCCATCTATTGTCAAGAAGGGGATATGAAAGAAAAAAAAGGAAATGAAGAAGGCTAGGGCAGAGGCAGCAGGGGTTGAGTCTGCTGACCGTGTGGAGTCACCTCCCCGCCATGAGATGTGGATAGTAGCCTGGACAAAATCAGATGGGCAAATGACTTCTGAGTCTGCAAGGTCGTTGCTGATAAAATAGTAAGTAAAAATATACAAACTAACACTCTTCATTTCAACTCATTTAATTCATAAGTGTAGTTTAGGGTATACTTATTGTTATTATGTTGCAGGAGGGTTTAGTTGAGCAGAGCACCCAGGGCTCATTTGTTTCCCATGGTCGGGATGATATCCTCACAACGGCCATAGGAAGGCTAGAGGACGGAGGTCGTGTGCATGGTTTTGGTGGTTCTTGGAGCCACCGAGATTTCTTTGGTGCACAATCATCGAGGAGCACTATTGACTCTTGCAGTCAAGAGGCTATGCAGAGAATGGAGATGCAGTTTGAAGAGAAATTGAAGAACATTCGAGAAGAGTTTGAACATAAGTTTGAACTTTTGGCTCGTTCTCAGCAACAGACTGCAGTTGCTCATGATGGTGTTCGAGTCAGTACTAAAGGGAGTTGTGCTGCTCCAGATCCCTCACCGGAACAGACTCACGCTGATGTACCAAACCAGTGTGAGTTATATGTTGAGGATGACCCCCCACGGTTAGTGGCTATTGGCCGAGTATTTGAGGGTGGCTCAACCATCCATGGTGTCCCTCTACAGCCACACTGGACACGGGTTGTGGTTGACCAAGTTCAAGATGCTGCTGCTCCAGTGCCTTTGCCCAATACAGAGGTTCAACTAGTGGGGTAGGCAACCGGCACATTCTTAGCTTGGTCAAAGCGTTTGGTCATGCCGCTTTTAGCACGGGCAAAGGTAATACTATTATTACTCTTTTATATTCTTATAATTCTATTATTGTTTGACTAATTTTGATTATTTCTTTAGGATTATATCAATCGTGGTAATGAAGTCATGAGAGAACCTCATGTTGATCATGCTAATATCGCAGAAGCTGAGGATGATCCCATATCCAGGCTTCTATCCATATTATCACGATTAAAGAAGAAACCAATTCAATTGTAGTGGGACATTAGAGTTTTTGGAGTTGATAGCTCTGATGTTCCACTGTACATATCCCTGCCTGATGCATTAGAGATTGTTGGGGGAAACTCCATGTTAAATATATCTATCATACAGTTGTGGGCCATGTAAGTCATATTTTCTTTTATGAGTCTAAATTTACAATAATTACATTTAACTTATAATAATTATTTGTGTTAGGTACATGGACAAATTGAGTGTGGAGCAAGCACAAGCACAAGTATATGGATTTATTGAGCCTCGATCCATCCAAAAATCAGGAAACACTCAGGTCCACATCCAACAATATATGCAAACATGGATGAGTGAATCAGGAAGAGATATATACATGGCTCCATACATTGAAGGGTTAGTTTTTTAATTGGTTTTTTAATCATGGTAATTTTATACCTAATTTGTTTGTCTTACAATGTAGGTCTCATTGGCAGTTAATGGTAATCATTCCTAAGGAATACACCATGGTGTGGTTTTGTTCACTACATCGAAAACCAAGCCACGAAATTAAATGTCAATTACAAGGGTAACTAAAATTTTTCATTATCTTTTAAAAATGTAATTATATATATTGGCTAACATCTAATTTTATTTCACTTAATTAGAATCGTATCTGGAGCTAATATTTTAAGTCGAAGAAGCAGATCATCAAAGACATTGCACTTCATATACCCTAAGGTTAGCAAATTAATTAATACAGGCAATAATTTTTAAATTTATTGACTTTGTAAATAATAGTTATTTGTTTCTCATTTTAGTGTAATAAGCAACAAGACTCGTTTGAATGTGGCTATTACATCATGTATTGGATGAGAGCCATAGTTTCTGCGGGTATTACTGATTCTTGGACGCAGGTAATTCATATCAAAATTTATTTAAGTATATTTACCTTTAGGATAATTAACATTGCATATTAATGACACTTAAATTAATGTTTCAGGTCTTTCAAGATCCATCTCCATTGCCCGAAGATGAGATCATCAAGATAAGAGAACAATGGGCAACTTTTTTTCTTCAAAGTATATATTAGTTAGATTTCTAAGTTTAGTTAGTTAGATATTATGTTTCTAGTTTGATAGCATTGACAAACATATGTTTTATAGCTTTTTTAGGATTATAGGATTTACATTGTTATAATTTATGTTTTTTAACATTTATATATTATTTTCTTTGTCATTCAATTTTGAAATATAATTTAAATTTCTATTCTGGACTGCCTGGTTTAGGTTTTATATTCTGGACTGCCTGGTTTAAGTTTTATATTATGGACTATATATGCAGGTTTTGGGTATATCAATAAGCAACCAAAATTCAAAAAAAAAAAGCGTAAATTTACGTCGGACAAGGTATAGTCCGACGTAAATTGACGCGTCAGTTTTCCCTTTCCAAAGCCCTTTTTTACGTCGGGCTAAAGGCATCTTCGACGTAAATTTACGTCGTCTTTTCTAGGCAACGTAAATTTACGTCTCCCGTATTAACATCGACTGCGTTTCTGACGTAAAAAGCTTCAAATACCCGACGTAAAAAGGGTCTTTTGTACTAGTGTATCTGTGGTAATTTCTTGAGGTAGGCCACACCTACAAATGATTTTCTTCCACGTAAACTGTTGCACATTAGTTGCTGTAATTCTCACTAAAGGTTCAGCTTCAATCCACTTTGTGAAGTAATCAATCCCTACAATTAAAAATTTCAATTAACCTTTGGTAATTGGGAAAGGACCAAGTATGTCCATGCCCCACCACGCAAAAGGCCATGTTGATTGCATGGAGTGAAGTGTTGTTGTAGGTAACTGATGTAGGTTGCCAAATTTCTAACAAGCTTCGCATTTTTGTACATATGCTTTACAATCTAATCTCATAGTTGGCCAATAGTAGCCAGCTCGGACTACCCTTGCAGCCATGGATTGAGCTCCAGAATGCATACCACATATACCCCGATGGATCTCGCTCATTACATACTCAGCTTGATCCAGGTCAAGACATTTTAAAAGGGGCATTAAGAATCTTCTTTTGAACAATTCACCAGCTTCGATTGTGAAATGACAAGATTTGGCTTTGACTTTTGAAGCTTCAAATTTGTCACTTGGTAAAGTACCATTTGTAAGATATTGCCAAATGTTTGACATCCAACTTGACTGACTAGGATTGTTGGCCAATACGGCTACAGAATCATAGCTGGGAGTACTAATTGTCTCTTGGATAATTGTTTTATACTGTCCTGGACGTTTAGTACTGGCTAGTTTGGATAGCAAGTCAGCTCTAACATTTTGTGCTCTTGGAATGTGTTCGATCTGAAAATGGTCAAAGGACGAGGTTAGATGAGACACCATAAGGTTATACCTTTGGAGTTGTGGTTCTTTTGTTTGATAATTTCCTCCTACTTGCTCTGTAATTAACTTGGAATCGCCACAACATCTGAGCTTCTTGACGCTGACATCATTGGCCAATCTCAAACCTGCAAGCAAAGCTTCATATTCTGCCTGGTTGTTAGTATCTCGAAAGTCAAACTTGATTGCAAGCTCAAGCATCATATCATTAGGGCCTTCAAGGATGATCCCTGCACCACTACCTTTGGTATTAGATGAGCCATCAACGTGTAAGATCCAGAATTGATCTTCCAACGAAATGTTGGGTGTGAGCTCGGCTATGAAATCAGCAAGACATTGGGCTTTCAACACTCCACGACTTTCATATTTTATTCCATATTCAGATAGCTCAATCGACCAAGTTGTCATCTGACTTGCAAGATCGGGCTTTCGAAGTATCTGTTTGATGGGATAATCGGTCTTGACTACAATCTGATGACTTTGAAAATAAGGCCGAAGTCGACAAGCTGAGGTTATTAAGGAAAGAACCAATTTCTCAATAGTTTGATACCTCTTCTCTATCGCCTGCAAAACACGACTAATAAAGTAAATAGGAATTTGTTTTTTACCGTCAGTTTGCATAAGTGCCGCACTGATTGCATTGTCAGCCACGACAAGATACAACAAGAGATCGGCGTGGCGCTGAGGCTTGGTCAGGATAGGAGGTGCAGATAAAAATCTTTTAAAATCAGAAAATGCTTGTTCACATCGGTCATCACAATGAAAATCTTTTGGTTTTTTGAGCAAGTTAAAAATAGTTTTGGCCTTTTTCGCCATCTTGGGAATGAACCGAGATAAAGAAGCAAGTCTGCCCGCCAATCTTTGTGCCTCTTTATGATTTTGGGGACTCCTCATGTTAATCAATGCCTGACACTTATCCGGATTTGCTTCTATTCCTCGGCAAGTAATCATAAATCCTAAAAGCTTTCTGCCTTGGACTCTAAAAACACATTTCTCAGGATTTAATCTCATGTTGTACTTTCTGACTTGTTGGAGGATTTCTTCGAGATCTCAGACATGATCATTGGCTGATTTTATTTTGATTACCATGTCATCAACGTAAACTTCAAGGTTACGACCGATCTGTTCAGCAAAGACCTTGTCCATTAACCTCTGATACATTGCTCCTACATTTTTAAGCCCAAATGGCATGACATGATAACAGTAATTGGCTTGTTTTGTGATAAAAGCAGTGTATTCTTCATCTGGAGGATACAGGAGAATCTGATTATAGCCTGAGTAGGCATCTAGAAAGCTAAGCATAGCATAACTAGAGGCTCCATCCACCAATCTGTCAATACTAGGTAGAGGGTATGCATCTTTTGGACAAGCTTTGTTTAAATCTGTATAATCAACACACATATGCCACTTACCATTAGATTTTTTAACCATCACGACATTGGCTAGCCAAGTGGTATACTTAATTTCTTTGATGAATCCTGCATTCAACAATTTTTGAGTTTCAACTTTAACAGCTTCTCTTCTTTCGCCACCAATCTTTCTTTGCTTCTGAGATACTGGTTTTGCTTCCTTGTAAATGGCTAATCTGTGGAAAATAAAACTGGGGTCTATCCCTGGCATATCTGCACTGCTCCATGCAAAGAGGTGAGCATTTTCAATGAGAATTGACATGATTTTACCTCGGAAGTCGGGTTCTATGTGTTTCTCGATTTTTGTGCACTGTCCCCGCTTCTTACCAATTTAGAATTCAAGTAGCTCATCAACAGGACTAGGTCGGTGGTCATGCATGTCAACTCGGGGATCCAACTTGATCATCTCACTTTTGCCGACATGGGCCATCATTGTAGAACTCGTCATTCCAAGTTGAGGTTTGGTGAGAGTGATCTTTAGACTTTCAGCGTAATATTTCCTTGCTAATTGTTGATTGGCTTTGATAGTTATGATATGTCCGTTCATCCCCGGGAATTTCATGGTTAAGTGAGGTGTAGACACTACAGCTCCCAACTGGTTCAGTGTTGGTCTTCCAATAAGAATGTTGTAAGAATTAATGGCATCAACTAAGAGATATTTCACCAACACTCTTCTTGATTTCAAAGTTGTACCAAAAGAGGTTAGTAATTCAATGAAACCACGAGTATGGACTCGCTCACCTACAAAGCCCACGAGAGGCTCGAAGTATGGTTGGATCATATTATGAGGAATATCAAGCTTTAGAAAGGTTGGCCAGTACAGCACATCCGCATAGCTGCCTTGATCAATTAAGGTCTTTTGGACTTCCCAGTTGCCCACTTCGACAGAGATGACCATAGGATCATCTTGGTTTAGACTTATTCCTTCAAAATCGTCATCAGTGAAGAAAATGGGAGGAGTTGATGGATTTGGTTTTGATTCCGAGCTGTGGTGATCATTGATGTTATGAATGTTGCGTAGATGTCGCTTTCTGGCGAAATTAGAGCTTCCTCCACCAGCGAAGCCTCCCGCAATGGTATTCATGACCCCACGCAAGTTATTTTCTATAGAGGATTTGTCTACATGTTGTGGATCGGCACTATTTGTGCTGGGCTTGTTTTCTTCACGTGTATGTGCTTGTTGATAATTACCTTGCTCAGATCAGCCCGGGTGACCTTGATATCGTCCTTGATATCAGTTTGAATATCTACCTCGCCTTCTGCCGCGTCCACGGAAACCTCCTCGAGAAGCTTGGCCACGTTGGACATATTGTCCAAGTTGACCAGCTTGAATTAATTCTTCGATCCTGTCTTTAAGACTCCAACATTCTTCCGTGTTATGCCCATAATTTCTATGATAACGACAGTGTTTGCTCATGTCGGCATTGGCTGAGTTGTATTCCGGGGGAGGTAAGGAGATTAGATCTGCATGGTTAGCTTCCTCTAAAATGTTAACTCGAGGAGCATTAAGGGGTGTGTAAAAATCATACCTGGGACCTCGTGCTTGACGAGGTCTTTTGGATCTTTGATTGAAGTGATTCTTTTGCTTCTCCCTACTACTGGATTCTCCCTTGACAGTGAGGCCATCTCGGATATTATTACAGAATTCAGCATGTTCTTCCATTTGGATGTATCTGACAGCGCGTGCTCTCAGTTTTTCCATGCTTACTGGTTGGTGTCAGCAAAGGCTGTCAACAAAGGGTCCAGGTTTGAGTGCCATCAGCATGGAATGGAGGGCGACTTCAGGATTAAGGTTTCAGATTTTGATGGAAACGTTGGCAAAACGTTCCATAAAATGCTTGAGGGATTCATCATCTTATTGTCGTAGGTTAGACAATGTTGTTGAGGTAATATGATGAGGACTGCTAGTGGCATATTGGGCAGAGAAAAGGCGAACCAAAGTATCAAAATTATCTACTGATCTGAGTGGTAGTTGTGTGTACCAACTAAAGGCAGCCCCTTTGAGTGAAGTTGGGAATACACGACACATGATGGCATCATCATTCATGTAAAGGTTGATCTGGGTAACATATGCGTCGATGTGCTCATCGGGATCAGTGGTTCTGTCGTATCTGTCAATGTTTAACGGTTTCCAAGTAGGTGGAAGGGGAACTTCCATAATTCCATCAACGAAGGGGTGTCGTCTAGTGGAATGAGGATCGTGTTCAGGATGGCTGATGTGAGTATGATGGAGGATCATCCTTGGTACTTCATGTAAAACCCATCACATGGTTCATGGCTATGACCAATTTTGAGTAGTATAGAATTTTATTGCTTTATTCCAAATTTACCCTTGTACTTTGGGGTATTTTAGTCATAGAATTTATTTTACTTGTATTTCCAATTTTACCCTTGTATTTTGGGGTGTTTAGGACTTAGAATTTATTTTCATTTGTATTTCCCATTTTACCCTTGTATTATGGGGTGCTCTAGATGATTAGGGTTTTTAATTTTGGGCTAGGGTGTTAATTAGAGGGTGACGCATTTTTGGTGCCTATTGGGTCTATTTTTTGTGTTAGAAAGGCTTAGGCCCAAGTGGAGGGCAAAGGTTGCATGGTCTTATCATGCACCTAGATATAGCCAATCTAAACCCAAAGATTCCATCCTTGGCCACCAAGTTGCATCTAGGGTTCATTTGGCATTTCATTTGGAGTGCATTTGCCTTGTGAATTTCGGCCATGCACACTCCAAATGAAACCCTAGATGCCTCCCCTCCTATAAATACCCAACACCCCACACCTTGTAAATACTTTGGATTATATGAATTTGAGAGAGCATTTCTTTGCCTCAAATCCTATCCTTAGTCCCTAGGTTAGTTCGGCTAGCCTCCTTCATTCTCCACCCTTGGAGAGTGAAACCCTAGAGTGGCCTCCACCTTCACTTGGAGTGAGCCAACCTTGAGCAACCCTAAACCATACACCATACACTTCCGCCAATCTTCACTAATTCTCGCCTACCATCCTTTGTCCAACATAAACCATTCTTTGTCTAACCTTTGGTGAGCCTAGATCAAGGGCAAGGTGTCTCCCTTCAACCACTATCATCAACCATGGAAGGAGGGACTCCATCAAGTGGTATCTAGAGCCAAGGATCATCAAGGGTAAAACGTTGTCTTCCTTGTCTTCTTGTCTTTCTTTCCATTCGGTCTTTGTATCTCTTTTTGCTTTTCTTTGTATGACCGAATGTTTGGGTTCATATTCTTGCTTCTTGTGAACCTTCCTTGAACATTTTAGGTTTCCATTGTTAGGTTTTTTTGCCATGTTTTTCAATTTTTAGGTTGAGTCTCACATGAACATGAAGAACATGCTATGAACATGCTTTTGATTTTTGAATCTACCTAAGTTTTGTCATTTTATGTTTCCTATATTTTGTCTACAAAAAATTCCATGTATGTGCCAAACACTTTGCATGAATGCATGAATAAAAAATACCATGATGCATAATATAAGTGGGCGTGACATATAGAAGCTTTCTAGGGGTCATTCATGCATGCTACTTAGTCCTAGCATGTTCCTTGAATTTTTTGAGTTTCCATGTGTAAAATGCTTCCTTGCACATGCATAAAAATTGCTGCCCACTTTTCCCTTCCATTCCACTTGTTATGGTCTTTATTTGATGCTTAATAACCCTAAAAGAATCTAAGAGTTGTGCTGGAAAATTTGTGTAAAACAACTTGTACTAGATAGTACAAATCTAATTCTACTCAAAAGATACCATAAACACCTCTAAGAAACCGCCACTTGTCCTCATCTCCTTCTCCTAAATTTGACCTAATTTCTTCCCACCCACAAGTGCAAAACCTAAGAAACAATGGGCTGAATATCAAAGAAAAGAAATTGGACCCAAGGAACATCAAAAACAAATTGACGTGAAAATAGAGAACAAAAAAAAAAAGAACAAAAAAAAAATTTGACCAAAAAGGACTTGTTGCTAGACTTGTGGACTTGGACCAATACCTATGCTTTTTGGAGTTGGACTTAAGACCATTATTGACCTATTTTGAGACCTTAAAGGTGGCTGGACTGAATCAATTAAAAGACTTAAGCAAGTGGACTAAACACTAATCCATTCTAGTGCCATTCTAGGATTACTCTTTTGTGTCCTTCCTTTTTAATTGTGTCTTAATTTTAGTTTGTCTTTTCTTTGGCCTCTTTTGTTTTGTCTCCATCAATTCTCTCTGAGTTTATCCTTCCCCTAATTGTGCATTTTCAATTTTTATTTTCTTGGACTCTTGCTCTTGGGTTGGTTTCATTTTGTTTGTAGGTGAAGAACCTATCTAGCAAACTAGAACACCTTTGGTGGATTTGAGTGGAGGAGTGAACCGAATCCAAACCTAGCCTTTGGAGGGATTTCCACCACACAAAAGGAGTGATTAAACACTTGGAGAGGACTAACAAGTTTTCTCTTTGTGAAGGAACCCAAGTGGAGGAGTTTGAAGACCTAAAAATTTTTGATTTTTTTCATAATTTTGCTTGAATTGTTCTTTTCGGCCTCTTGTGTTTTTGGCCTTGGTTTCATTCCTTTTGGTTTGTAATTGGCCATTTCTAAACCTCTTCACTTTGGTTTTAGTTCGTGTAGTTGAAGGTGATTTGAAAACCTTCACCTAGGACTTCGACTATAGTATGCTTTAAATGCTTTCCTTGTTGCATGTTTTAAAGCTTTTGGTAGTATAATTGTTAGGGTTTTAACTTTACTTCCAATTACGTTTAGAAGGCTTGCTTTGCCTACTAGGAGTAACGTGCACACACACACTTTATTGTTGTGCCAAATTGTTTTGTAAGAAAAGTGGAAAAGGCTTAGTGATTTTTACTTGATAAGGCTTGGTTTTTAAGTGATTCCTAGTAGTCCACCTCCCTTTGAAAGTTCACTTTGTACACTTAGGCCTTTTCCTACCTATCTTGCACTTTGAAAACCTTTTGTGAAAACCCTTTTATCACTCACTCTTTGTGAAAACCTTTTTCAAACCTTTTTGAAAACAAAAATTTGTGAAAACCTTTTCTTGATCAAAGATGAGTGATCATTCTAGTGTCCATGGTCATAGCTCTTGTAATACTAGGTCTAGTGTTAGGGATGAGCTTAGGCAACTCAAAGAGTACCTAAGAAAAAAAGAAGAGGAAAATATAAAAAGAGAGGAAGAATTGAGAAGAAAAGAAAAAGAGTTTGAAAGAAATAATGAGGAAATAAAAAGATTGCTTGCTAGGCTAGTTGTGGGAGGAGAGGCTAGTGGTTCAAAACCAAGAGTCACTTCTCCTCAACCCTCAAGAGGAAAGGGGCATATGCATTCAAGTGTTCATGAGGAGGAAGGGCATCATACCCAACCTCCAAGTGATATCTTCTTTAGTAGTCATCACAATGATGATTACTATCAAAGACCCCCAAGGCATCATAGACATAGGGAGTCTTCCAATAGGGAACCCAACATCACTCTTCCCCCATTTCATGGCAAAGATAATGTTGAAAATTATTTAGATTGGGAAATGAAAGTTGAACAACTTTTCTCTTGCCATGGAGTGAGTGAAGATAGGAAGGTTTCTTTAGCAACCCTTACCTTCCAAGGGCATGCTATGTATTGGTGGACCTCCCTAGAAAAAGAAAGGAGAATAAATCATGAGCCCCCAATCCAATATTGGAATGAGCTCCGTAGTGCCTTAAGGAGGAGGCATATTCCTCCATACTATGATCGAGAGCTTATGGATAAGCTTCAAAGATTGAAACAAGGGTCCTCTAGTGTGGAAGAATATACGCAATCTATGGAGTTGTTAATGACGAGGGTTGGGATTAGGGAGGAAGAGAGGACCACAATCTCTAGATTTCAAAGTGGTCTTAATCTTGAGATAAGAGACAAAGTTGAACTTTTACCTTATAGGGATTTGAATGAACTTGTTCAACTTTGCTCAAGAGTGGAGCATCAACTTACAAGAAAACCTTTTCGAAAAGACTCCACCCCCTCTTATTCCAAGAGTTTTAAGAAGGAGGGCCACTCTTCCCTACCTTATCCCAAAGAAGAAAAAGAAAAAGAAAAAGAAAAAGAAAAACCATCTTTTAAGGCATATTCCAAAGACACTAAAACAAGTGACATCAAGTGTTTCAAGTGTCTTGGCCGTGGGCACATTGCTTCATAATGTCCCACCAAGAAAACCATGCTTTTAAAGGGCCAAGATCACTATAGTAGCCTTGATGAAGCTACTTCCTCATCTTCAAGTGATGAAGAAGAAGTTTTAGAATCCGAGGAAGAAATCTTACCTTGTGAAGGAGACCTATTGTTGGTTAGAAGGCTCCTTAACAATCAATCTAGTGAAATTGACCAATCACAACGAGAGAACTTGTTTCAAACAAAATGCAAGGTCTTAGAAAGTACTTGTTCTCTCATTGTCGATAGTGGGTCTACTTCTAATTGTTGTAGTACTAGATTGGTTGATAAGCTAGCCTTAACTACAAAACCTCATCCTAAACCTTACAAAATGCAATGGATCAATGAGGAAAGAGGTGTTGTAGTTAACCAACAAGCAAGCATACCAATCTCTATTGGAAAATATAAAGAAGAAGTTTTGTGTGACATAGTGCCATTAGAGGTTAGTCATGTCTTGCTTGGGAGGCCATGGCAATTTGACAAGCACATAATCCATGATGGCCTCACCAATAAAATAAGTTTCCAACACTTGGGAAAGAAATTTGTGTGGTGTCCTCTATCACCTTATCAAGTGAATGAGGACCAACTCAAATTAAAAGCTAAGAAAGATGAGGAGGAGAAAAGCAAAAACAAAAACAAAAAGAAAAAAAGAATTTTTCCCTTGAAGACAAAGGGCTAGGTTCAAGAGAACCTTAGCCCTTGTGCCATCCTCATTCTTTTGGTGCCAAAGAAAGATGGCAATTGAGGATGTGCACCAATTTAGAAAGCCATCATTGAATAAAAGGCACCCAATCCCAAAATAGATGATTTGGTGAATGAATTGCATGGGTCAATAACTTTTTAATGGAGACGTCTCTTTGGCTCCCTCCTTTCCCCTAGCACTTTCATTCAACAAATTGTGTACTTAAGGATTGCATAGCTAAGTTTTAGTATTTTACTTCCCTAATTGTGGTTTTACATCTTTTTGAAGGATCAATGGAATGAAAGAGCTTAAAGATTTGAAGTCAAATCCTTCTCAAGAAGGAGGGGATGATGGAGGACCATTCTTGGTACTTCATGTAAAACCCATCACATGGTTCATGGCTATGACCAATTTTGAGTAGTATAGAATTTTATTGCTTTATTCCAAATTTACCCTTGTACTTTGGGGTATTTTAGTCATAGAATTTATTTTACTTGTATTTCTAATTTTACCCTTGTATTTTGGGGTGTTTAGGACTTAGAATTTATTTTCTTTTGAATTTCTCATTTTACCCTTGTATTATGGGGTGCTCTAGATGATTAGGGTTTTTAATTTTGGGCTAGGGTGTTAATTAGAGGGTGACGCATTTTTGGTGCCTATTGGGTCTATTTTTGGTGTTAGAAAGGCTTAGGCCCAAGTGGAGGGCAAAGGTTGCATGATCTTATCATGCACCTAGATATAGCCAATCTAAACACAAAGATTCCATCCTTGGCCACCAAGTTGCATCTAGGGTTCATTTGGCATTTCATTTGGAGTGCATTTGCCTTGTGAATTTCGGCCATGCACACTCCAAATGAAACCCTAGATGTCTCCCCTCCTATAAATACCCAACACCCCACACCTTGTAAATACTTTGGATTATATGAATTTGAGAGAGCATTTCTTTGCCTCAAATCCTATCCTTAGTCCCTAGGTTAGTTCGGCTAGCCTCCTTCATTCTCCACCCTTGGAGAGTGAAACCCTAGAGTGGCCTCCACCTTCACTTGGAGTGAGCCAACCTTGAGCAACCCTAAACCATACACCATACACTTCCGCCAATCTTCACTAATTCTCGCCTACCATCCTTTGTCCAACATAAACCATTCTTTGTCTAACCTTTGGTGAGCCTAGATCAAGGGCAAGGTGTCTCCCCTCAACCACTATCATCAACCATGGAAGGAGGGACTCCATCAGAGTATGTGCGGATTGATGAGTTTGACTGGGTTCTGGTGGGTATGTAGGATCGGGAGAAGACTGATGTTCTTCTGTAGTAGGAGGAACATGGCTAGGGTGATGAGTGTATGGTGGTGGTTGATTTTGTTGCCATTGGGCTCGGAATGTGGCCTGTTCGGCACGTAACTGTTGCAAGTCGGCTTCATGTTGTTTACGAAGATTTTCCATCGCCGCCGCATGTTGTTGTTGCATCAATTCTATCTGTTCAAGTAACTGTCGTAGGGCCGGATTATCTTCCATGTTCGGTGTGTTTGGACGTGGTATACTTGTTGCTCTGTTGATCTAACTTCGGGTTGAAACCATAAGGGTGAAGGAGGAAAAGTTTTACCATGCCTTCCTTCTAGCGCCAAATGTTCTTACAAGAATCAGGTTGGATCTCCAACTTGGGTAAGTCGTCTTTCCTGTTCTGGTCTAGCCGAGATCGTATGAGGTTGGTTACTGTGGTGAGTCTCTTCTCTCTAGTCTTCTTTCTCGAGCGTCTTGGATGTACCTGCAAAAAGGACTCCGACGATCAAGTTAGTTTTCCTTCATTGTCTTTCTTCATACTTATCCTTTACCTGAGTTGTGTGGTTTTCCGATGTAACTGCTATAGCGGTTACCTGAGGTGAGTTAACTATGGTTAGGTCGGTCATTCTTGTCACATGTTATTTATTTGATGTTGTCTATATACTAAGGCGTTGGTCTTATTGACTTCAGGGTTTGAGTCAGCTTATATATAGTCAATATATTACGTTGTGATCTCGGCATGATCCCGATTTTATCTCGGTCCTAGCATGATCTCGGTTTTATCCCAGGGATGGTACAAGTAGAATATAAAGTTTAATGTAGTATTAAGCTTTAAAACACTCTTAATTATAAACTAGTCTTTTGAGTTGGATTCTTTCCATGTGCTTAAATTCTAAGAATTGATAGGATTGAATTATTGAAAATTAGAGTTAAATTAGTATTAACTAAGAAAAGATAAGCTAATCCAAGGAAATATTCTTCTTCTTATTCATTAATCATGGAAATACATTTATAGTTCCATATAAATGATCTAATGGACTACATTCCTACACAAGTAGGATTGATTTTATCCTAAAGTAAGAAAACAAAATAACATATATAGTATGGGCACTTAATTTCCTAGGCTAAATAAAGTCTTTCATCCATGTTGGAGGGATATGGTGTGTTTAGGCTTGGGCTAACATTCATAACCTTATTATTACCGCTCAATCCAAAAGAGACATTGTCCTCAAGGTTGTGAGGTGTTGGTGTGTGATTGGAAGATTGGGGTAACGTGAGGATCACCAAAGAAGGCAACATTGGAGATGAATTTGCGCACTACAACAAAATTTAGTATTAGCGACAATTATTTAATGACAATAAATTAATTGCCTCTATTTTATTATTTAATAAAAATATTAATGACTATTATATAATGGCCACTAAAAATGTATTTACATCACATCAAAATTTACTATTAGCGACAATTATTTGTTAGAAAAAACTTAAGTCCCACATCGACTAGAAATAAAATAATTAAAGAGTATATAAGTGAATGATAACTCTCACTTTACAAGTATGTTTTATAAAGTTGAGTTAGGCCTATAACTTACTATTCTAAGTTGGTATTTAGGAGATAAGATAATTAAAAAAATTAAAGAATATATACTTAGAAGATAACCTTCATCTTCTAAGTCCCACATCAATTAGAATTAAGGTAACTAAAGAGTATTTGTACTTATCTTACTTATCTTACAAGTCCTACATCGACTAGAAATAAGATAATTAAAGAGTATTATAAATGTTTTCTTAAACTTTTAGCGGCAATTTTAAATGCTAGTAATAAATGACACAAAAAGTTATACACTTTTCCCGATCATTATGAGGGTTTTTACCAGCATATAAAATATTTTCGGTAAATGTTTTAGTGAGACTGCATACAATGGCTAATGTGTGAAATGTCGGTAAAAGATTTTGTAACAATTTTTATTGCCACTAAAAATCACATTAAATGCCACTAAAAGTCCATTTTATTGTAGTGGCGCTTTCCAACAACAACATAGATGAGGTTAAGGCATTAATGAGTGGAGTTGAAGGCATGTGGGGGTTGGCACGTGATGAGGTAGGGTTAAGTGAATTAGGTGGGGTGGAAAGAAGCTAAGGCACATGTGGCTCCTAAAGTAGAGGTAGGTGGGAGTTAAAGGGATTGGGGTAATCAGTTGGGGTTGGAACATGTGAAGTTTCATTTGTGTTCGTGGAAGTAGTAAAGTCAAGGGGTAAAGGTTTGAGAAACGATGGAGGAATAGGTCCCTTGTATAGTTAGAGCTTAGAAACATGGACAACAAGATGAATATTAGAGGTTAGAGGTAATAACAGGTCGTATACTATGACCCTTATGCAACGACGAATTTGAAACAAATCGAATAAATGATGGTTGAGCTTGTTGGAAGCATGGCAGTGCATAGTGGTTTGTCGATACGGTTGTAGACAAAGAAAAACCTAATCCTTTTCAGCAAAGGTAAACCTTTTTTTTGTCCTGAATCGGCAAGAGCCTTTATGCATTATTTAGCTCAAAAAAGGTTGGTCTTGACAATCTTAACGATGGCTTTATGTTCTCTGAGTATGGATGATACTGTTGTTAAGGAAGAAGAAATAGGGAGAAGATCAATCATTGTCGATGGTGGTTGGCCATATAGGACATGAAACGACGTGGTGCCCAGGTTAGAGTGGTGTGAATTATTGTATTGGTATCTACAACAAAATTTATTATTATCGATAATTATTTAGTGACAATAAATTAATTGCCCCTATTTTATTATTTAATAAAAATATTAATGACTAATATATAATAGCCACTAAAAATATATTTGTATTACACTAAAATTTACTATTAACGACAATTATTTATTTGGAAAAATTTAAGTCTCACATCGACTAGAAATAAGATAATTAAAGAGTATATAAATGGATGATAACTCTCACCTTACAAGATTGTTTTGTAGGGTTAAGTTAGACCTATAACTTACATTCTAAGTTGATAAAATAGTTAATTAGGAGATAAGACAATTGAAAAATTTATAAATAAAAGACAATTTTCATCTTACAAGTCTCACATTGAGTAGAAAGTAAAAAAAAAATGTCACAAAAAATTATACACTTTTTCTGACCATTATGAGGATTTTTACCAGCATTCAGAATAATTGTTGCTAAATATTTTAGCGACACTGCATACAATGACTATTGTGGAAATTCCGCTAAAAGATTTGTAGCAATTTTTATTACCACTAAAAATCATATTAAATGCCACTAAAAATCTATTTGTTGTAGTGATATTTAGAGAAATAAAGGAACTTGTCCAAGTGCAAGGCAAATCTCCCACAAAGCAACATAGATAGGTCTCGAGACTACGCTTCAAAACTTTAGTTTGACCATTAATAAGTGCTATAATTTCTTTTATCTTATGGTACATTTTAAAGCACTTATTTGATTTTCCTTGATTTGAGACCTTGATTTTTCCAAGATTTAACTTAAATTTGTTGAAAGTAAACTTTAGTTTTTAATTCACATTAGTAGGTAACTTGCATATTTTTTTTTTGTTATTTTGTAGTTGAAAAGAAGGTTGAAAACATTGAGAGAAACAAGTGACAATTAGTGAATATTCATGAGAAAAGAAAATTTTGGTTAAGTCTCCACGGTTAGCCTTAGTCTCACACTCAACCTTAGCCTAATAGAGAATCATTTGAGAAATTTCAATTCACGCTCAATGTTAGCCTTCTAGAGGATAATTTGCATTCCATGCTAAATGTGGAATCCATGCTTAGTGCCACAGTCCCAGGGGCTTTGTACTGGTTGATCCTTATCTCACGCTAAGCGTGAAAACTCACACTTAACACCAAAGTGTTGACATGTCATTATTGAGATGAGACAAAAGGTTTTATGACCTAAGTGAGGGCATTCAAGGGTGATCATTAGAGAACCTTTCTTGGAGAGTGTGGCGGCTAGAGAGTTTTTCAATCTTTCTCTTTTCTTCACCATTTGTAGTGTTTTACATGTCTATGTGTGGCTAAACTCTCCCTTTTTGGGGTTTGATGTAACCTAACCCATTCTCATGTATACTTTCTAAGTTATCAATCTCAGTTGCTATTCAATTTTATTGCTCTATCTTATTTACTTAATGCTTATTATGATTTGATCTCTCGTAACTTGAACCTTGGGTTTTAAAGTGATTGGAAAATACTTGTGAACCTTTAAATTAAAGTAGAGCAACTAATGGTGCTTATCTCTAGGAATAGAGTAAATGCCACTATTCTTTCTTAAGCTCTTATTTTTAAAGCTAGTTTCTTTGTTAAGTTATTCAAGGAGTTGAAAAACTAATCAAAGAACTTAGATTCCAACTTGTAAGGAATTTAGGATTGATTATACTTGTGAGTGATTGATAAATTCTTAATTATAACCAATTTGAGCTTTCTTGTAAACATGAGAGGAAGGTTAGGTGAAGTTGAACGCTAACATCTTTCATTATTATGTTAAAATCAGTTTTTGCATTCCAAGTGTTTGTAAAAATACTAAAAATATTTCTTATCATATTTATCTTTATTTAAGCACTTTCTTTATTTCTACAAACAATAAATATTTCTATTCCCAATAGTTTAGTTTAGCATAATTAGTGGATTTTGCAAGTTGCATAAGTCCCTTGGAATGTGATACTCATGCTTATCATTGAACTAATTATATGATTTAGTACACTTACTAAGTAAATAATAGCCATCTATTTGAGGATGGTAGGGCAAATTGAAACAGAGTGTAGCACCACGCATGCAAAATATTTCTTTACACAAAGTGCTAACAAACACTAGATCTCAATAAGACAAGATTGACTATGGTACCCCAGGGGGCAACAAATTTGAACCAAAAAAATTGGGGAGCAAGCTGGGTGGTAGAAAAAGTGCCATGGAGTGACAAAAAGTGAATAAACTTACTCAAACAATCACATATAAGCTAGATCATCATATGGCCATGAGAACATGAGATATGGGTAATAAAATCCATGGTGATTTCCTCCCAAACTCGCTTAGGGTTTTTTCAAGGTTGTAATAATTCCATTGGTTTTTGTGGCAGATACTTACTATGTTGGCAAGCAGAACATTGGCAAATGAAGGAACAAGTGTCCTCAGCCATCTTAGGCCAATAAAAAGAAGTTGTCAAATGACAAAGAGTGGGCTTCAGACCCGAATAGCCAATCATGGGGGTGCAATGAAATTCTTGAAGAAATTATTAACGAGCAGCAAAAATTTCAGGAACGAAGATATCACCTTTGAAAAATAACAAGCCATTTCGAAAGTTGAAGTGATTTGTGCCTTAAGAACCACTTAAAATCTTTTCTTTGAAATTTTGTCTTCCTAGCATGTGGGTATAATAATGTTGACATTCCTGTATGAAAAATGAAACCATAGATGACACAAAGAGGACAAATAGGGAGGGTGGCTTCAGACGAAAAATGGCATTTGTTGCCAAATTTTGTTTGCCAGTCTAATAATGTCAACATTTAAGCCCAAAAATCTAGTGGCCCATTTTTGTTGGATTGAATTATGAATTCATTGAAAAGTAACATTTTCAAATTCTATTGACCCATAATAATCTAGAAACGATGACCAATGAGATATTGCCTCCATTTTTTGATTACATCTATAACTGCATAAATTTTTCGAATATACATTGACTCCCCTTGCATCTTATTATATAGTTTCTTACTAAAGAAAGTAAGAGGGTGACCCGCCTAAGATAGGACTACACCAATGGCAATGTTTGAAGCATTTGTTTCTAACATAAAGGAAGAATTTAAAAGTTTGGGAAACCCAAAACCAGGGTGGTAGTTAGGCATTGTTTCGATAATGTAAAGCTCATTGGGCCTCATATGTCCATGTAAATTATTGAGATTTAAGTAAATTAGTGAGAGGAGTGGCTATAGTAGCATAGTGTTTCATGAACAGCATGTAGAACCTCGTTAAGCCTAAAAATCCACGTAAAGCCAAGAAAGAATGCAGTACAGGCCAATCCATAATAGCCTATATCTTATTTGGATCAAGGGAAACACCTCGAGCAATAATGATATGGCCTAAATAAGCCACGAAATTAACCCCAAAAACATATTTGGACAATTTGGCATAAAACTTATTAGTAACAATAGTTATAAGACAAGGCATAAATGGGTAATATATGGCTAATAAATGATTCACTGTAGACTAAGATGTCATAAAAAAATAATAACAATTTTTTTTAAAAATGGCCTAAGTAAATCATTCATAGTTGACTAAAAGGTAGACAGAGCACTTGATAAACCAAATGACATGACCAAAAATTCATAATGGCCATCAAATGTCTGAAAATTTGTTTTATATGTATTAGAGGGAATGACTCGTATTTGTTTGTACCCTGAAAATAAATCGATCTTAGAAAATACGCAAGTTGTCCTAAGCTCATTGAGTAACTCATCTATTGTAGGACTAGGAAATCAATCTCGCACAGTGACTACATTAAGTGCTAGTAATCAACACAGAACCTCCATGTTCCATCTTTTTTCATAACAAGTAAGACTATAGAGGAAAAAGGGATTGGTACTAGGCTTATTAATACCTTCTTTCAACATAGAAGATATAAGGGAAGTCATGATTTCTTTTTGTGAATGTGGGTAATGGTAGGGCTTTACATTAAGAGGGGGTGAATTGGGAAACAAAGGAATGTGATGATCATGTGGTCGGACATGGGGTAAGCCTTGAGGTTAGTGAAAGACTATGGGAAAAGATTAAAGCAGATTGGATAAATTTGTTTGGAAGTTTGTAAGAGTGGTGTGTGAGGTAGATGTAGGAAGGGTTACGTCACTAGACGGGTTCATGGATAAATAAGGCTTGAGTCAGGGTGTGTAAAGTCTCTCCTTTAATGGTAATATGAGTAGAATTATGGGAAATGTGAAAG
The DNA here is from genome assembly GCF_000230855.2 of Cajanus cajan. Taxonomy (NCBI): domain Eukaryota; kingdom Viridiplantae; phylum Streptophyta; class Magnoliopsida; order Fabales; family Fabaceae; genus Cajanus; species Cajanus cajan. Next base: position 55,468,849 of record NC_138518.1, read on the forward strand.
ATGGAATAGCAAAATCAACTTGAATAGGCCCCAAAGTATGCAACCAAGCAATGCCTAAAATGATATTTGTCCCTTCAAAAGGCAATAGGTATAATGAAACCTAAATTGTATATTGTTGAAAAGAAATAGGGAACTTTGGGAAGTATGCTTCACAAACTTTGTGAGCTCCATTACCAACCATCACTCTAAAAGGTGTAGCAGGATGAGTAGCTAGTTGCAAATGTTGAGCCATGCGTGGTTGAATAATGTTGTGAGAACTACCTATTAAGTCAAACGAAGAAATTTCCAAAAAGGTTTTGAATGAGACAAATATAATGCATATTGTTATTTTTAACAAGTGTGTAAGTATTTCAGAAAAACATAAGTACAGGAAAGTTGAAGAATAAAGAGTGTGCATGTGCCAAGAGAAAAGAAGAAGAGCTTCAAGCTAGATGAAAAGACAACAAAAACAAGACGAAGCGAACTACCAGTCGAAGTCTTGAAGCATCAGACTGAAAGGCCAAAACAGGACCATAAACGAAGCCAAACCAAGCACGAAAAGGAAAATGATCCCAAGAAAGATGAAAATCCAACACAAGTATCAAACGATGGATAATCTAAGACGAAGCATCCAAGACAAAATTAAAAGTCTTCCATCTGCACAACTGACCAGACAAAGGTTGGTCAAAGAATAAAAGAAAGTCAACTACACATAGGACGAAGAATAGTACAAACTGAAAGAAATCTCAAACAAAGAACAAAGTCAATCCATCTATAATGTTGACTAGGCTAAAGGAAAAGTCAAAGCATGAATGACAAATGCTCAGACGAAGGTCAAGATGTGAGATGTATATAACCGACTAAAACAAATATTTCCACGCAAGCACTTAAAGAATCAAGTCTCAAAGAACTACCCAGGAATCGTCTACGATCATATAAAAGCTCCCAACATAAATGCGTGATCAAAGGAAGAGAAGAAGAAGAAGAAGAAGAAGAAAATGCAGGCAAAAGTGAAAGCATGCATGTGTCAGAAAAAGTACATCACTTTTTCAGATAAGGACAACACTCTACAACTACGTGATAGGAAAAGGACAAAAAAGGTTCTTAGGTCTCTGCTAAATTCAGACACAGCTGCTAACAAGGAAAATAAGAATTCACGCAATGTCTATGAACGGGAAGCAACATTTAATGCAAGATCTTGAGCATTAAATGAAAGATCAAATTGGTCATGAATGGCTACATCTGTTTTAACGGACACTTGCAACGGGCAGATTCTAAAAGACTATATATATATATATATATATATATATATATATATATATATATATATATATATATATATATATATATATATCACTACTTCAAACCTTAAAAGGTTGGCTTTTTAGAAAATAGACGAATAGTGATATCCAGTCCATGAAACAACGAAACCATAGATAGAGCGTATAGAGTTAAATGTACCATAGGATAACTATCTTTGCAGACTAAGGAGTTCCAAGTGTTCATCTTAGGAACATAAACCTTAGTGAGTGTACAAACCTATGTATCCTCTCTGTGAGAGTAACTCAAACACTCAAACCAAACCTAATTAGCTATCAGATGTAAAGCCTGAAGAGGCTAGGGAAAGAATACTTGTAAAGCTTGGAGAGGCTTGTCAAAGAATACTCACTGCGAGCCAGAAGTGGCTGAGTAAAGAATACTAGCGTTGATGAGTGAAGTCAACGAGCCAGGAGTTGGTCGAGAATACTCACTAAAAGCCAGAAGTGGTTGATCAAAGAATACTAGCGCTAATGGTGAAGTTAGAGGGCCAAGAGTTGGTCGAGAATACTCACTGAGAGTTAGAAGTGGCTGATCAAAGAATACCAGCGCTAATGGTGAAGTTAGCGGGCTAGGAGTTGATCGATAATACTCACTGAGAGCCAGAAGTAGCTGAGTAAAGAATACTAGCGTCTACGAGTGAAGCTGACGAGCTAGGAGTGATTGAGAATACTTGGGACCAGGAGTGGTCGTGACCTGGGTGGTCTATAATACTCACTGCGAGCCTGAAGAAGCTGAACAAACAATAATTGTACTTCATTGATTATCTAGTAGAACCCTTCGTTTGAAGGAGACTGGACGTAGCTCAGTTTGAGTCAACCAATATAAAAATATTTGCTCCATGCCTTAATGTTTTAGACACACTTTATTTTATTGATTTAATATACTAAAAACTTCGTCTAAAACGTATTTTCTATCAAAACTATCTTCAGACAAAAACCATATTTGTTCAACTTGTTATCCTAAAGAACGATTTTTGTTTAAAGAAGCATTTTCTCTAAACAGACGATGAAACTCCCAGACTGAAAATGTTTTTGTAAAACCAATCCTGGGTAGTTTTAGTTCAGCATCATTCCCTAATATTTTTTTTACTGGATGAAAACGAGAGCCTTATTGAGAAAAAGTTTTTAAAATTCCTTTGTTCACACACACACATATTCAACTCCCCATTCTATGTGTTTTTCGTCTAACTTCACTACCCATATCAATCAACACCATAATAAAGACCCTATTAATAGTGCCTTGAATCTTCAATATTTGGTGTGATGGTAACCCTATGAAGGCCTAAGGAGAAAGATGAAAATGCAAAAGGTTGTACCTTCAGTAGATATTACCAAAGGTTTAGTAATGGGATCATGTGTAAGGGGGTCCTATTATTATATAATAACAAGAGGAAATGAGGTGATAAACCTTTATGGCTTGAAAAACATTTCTCATCACAATTGTAACACAAATCAATAATATGACATTCTTGTATTTGTTAGGTAGAGAGGTGTTTGATGGGTAGGGTAGTGGAAGGATAAATTTAGGTGGCTTGGGTTGGAGTAGGGTTTGGTGGTTTATGGTGATGGTGAGTGTTTGTGGTCAAGGGAAAAGTTGAAGGTTGGTAGGGTTTAGGATGACTATCTTTCAATTTGTCCTTTATCAAATTAGGAATATTTATTGCCTAAGAAATTGTTTGGGATTTTAGAATTTCCATTTCCTTTTGAATTTCATAAATAAGCCAGGAAATAAAGCAATTTCTAATGAAAATTAGATCTAAATCATCACTTGATTATTCAATTTTTCAAAAGCAGCTTGGTATTCAATGATAGTTTCAACTTGAACAATGTAGCCCGATGATTTTCACATGATGAAGGGCCAAAATGCATTTCTAGGGCTTTTTTGAAGGATAACCAATCACCTAACTGGTTATTAAAATACATCCATTTGAATCAACTTAAGGCATCCCCTCACATGTAAAACACGAGGCATGCGTTGTTCCTATGGTACCTGATAAAGCATAAAGTGTTGATTGACCTAAAATAGTCAATCAAATAGATTGAGGCCCTTAAATGTAGGTAATTGTAGCTTGGGGGTGGGATTTGGGTAGACTAAGTGGGAAATGGGCTATGGTATGGGATAGGCTAATTAGTGTGAAGGTGAGTACCCAATGAAGAGGAAAGGGTATTGTAATGTGATCGATGGATCAATAGATTAAAATAAAAAGGTGGTTGAGATGATATAGGCTGAGAAAAAAAAAAACAAGAGGTATAAGAGCGTTGGTAATAATTTGTGAAGTGAAAGTTGGTGGTACTTGAGGAAAAGAGAAAAGAGGTTGAGGCTGAAATGGTGGTGTGGGAAACGACAAGTAAGGAATGGTATGAGGGAAACATTCCAAAATGTAAGCCATCAGCATGGTAAGGGAATTATGATGAGATTCTTGAGTCTGTTGCTGGGCATCTAATTAGGATTGGAGGTTAAGAGCTTCGATGATAGCCAAGATGGCTTCATCTAAAGGTTTAAGTTCTGTTTCTTTTTGAAGAGGCATGAAGAAGCACACAATGAAACCAACAATGATAGGATCAAATTACTGAGAACTAGGACTACATTAATATTAACTAAGAAAAGGTAAGCTAAGTTAGGAAAATATTCTTCTTCTTGTTCATTAAATAGGAAAATACATTTATAGTTGTGTAGAAAATATCTAATGAACCACATCCTTACACACCCAGAGTTGATATTATTCTAAAGTAAAAAAAACAAAATAACATAGAATTGTCCACATAACCCTTCTAGTCTTTCATCCATACATAATGAATAATGGTTTGTGTGGGTCTGGGTTGATCATTCATAACCCTATCAATTTGAATCAAGTATCCTCATATTTTATGATCTTTCTCTCCTTTTAATATTAACTTTTAGTATTTGATACTAATTGATAGGCCTAGAGGTGTTAACTTAGTTAATATGTGTTTGACCCTATTGTAATACCTAATACACCATTGACTATCATAAAATAAAAAAAAATAAATAAATAAATAAATAAAAGTTAAACATATAAATAACCTTTTTTTTCACTAAAAATATAAAATATGTTCATTAACAACTTTAGAGAAAGATCCATTGCTTTAATAATCAGTTAGTGACATCCTATTCTGCAAAATATAACCACCCGAAAGTGAAAGAAGAATAGAAACTTAAATAATTATGAATGGAATATAGAAACGTGATTATACATATAGTGTTACTCTTTTTTCCATTTGCTTTATTTAGTTTTTCCACGTATGTGCTCCAATAATCAACTTGTAACACTTCAAAAAAAAAAGAAAAAAAAAAAACACCAATACACTGAATACACACAAGCACACGAGTACACATACACCCACGCGTGAGGTATGTATTTTTTTTTTAATATTATTATTATGTATATATTACTGGTGGGTTATGTATTTTATTTAAATAAAAATAAAAAATAAAAAAATATATATAAGAGAATGAGCTCATGTTAATACATATGTGTTGTAGTAGTTATCAAAATGATATATAGTGGTGATTTTATTTAGTGAGAGAAGATAACACACATGAGGTATGCATTATTTATTTATTTATTATTAATGGAGCATATATTTTATTTAAATAAAAAGTAAATTGTTAAAAAAAATAAGTTTAGATTAATATACGTATTACAACATTCATTTAAAAAGAATCATGATGGTAATTTTATTTAATAAGAAAAAATAATTATTTAACGATGATTTTATTAGAGAAAATAATAATATATAATTATTAAAAGAGATTCTCTAGTTAAAAAATAAATAGAAATAAAAATAAATATATTTTAAAATAATTAATATAGATAAATAAGTTAAAAGAGTAATTAACAAATTTTAATAAAAAAAATAAAAGTCATATATCTATATATTTTTTTACACTGCCAGTGTAAAGCTTTTTTTACTCTGACAACTAATCATATCTTTTAATAGTGTCATGTCAGTTGCTTATTTAATAAAATAAGCAACTTTAAAATATATGATTGATTGTTAGTGTAAAACTTTACACTAACAGTGTATAAATGATCTCTCTCTCTATCTATCTATCTATCTATCTATCTATCTATATATATATATATATATATATATATATATATATATATATATATATATATATATATATAAATTATAGCATTAATTATTTGGGAGTCTTCTAGACTAAGGTTCAAAAGGTTATTATATGAATTCTGCAAAGAAGTTCATATAAGGGCACATTATTATTCTAAATCAATATTAAAAAAATTTATATTGAATTTGATTATTTATGAAATTCAAATTTTGGCATGGAATTGTTTCTTTTAGGATCTTGTGATGACTATTATTTTTTATCAATAAAAATTGAAATGAATTTAAAATGTATTTACGTAATTAATGTATTTTCTTCAATTAATTGAATTAGATTCTCTTAATTCTGGTAGAGCTATATTATGATATTTTTGAAATATTTATGTAAATTACAAGTTTTGAAATTAAATATACATTGCTTAGCCTACAAAGTGATTTACTCTTATTTTTTTTTTATAAAATGCAATCGTGCTGGAGTTGTTAGAATCATTGATGACAAATAATAAAAAGTTTTCCTCAAAAAGATTTATTATAACTACATATTAGAATTTATACATGATATTTTTAGTTAAATTTGAAGCAACATGGATAGAGATAAAAATTGGTCAGACTTTAAATAGAAATTTATGGTCTAATCTTTTTAAAGTTTAGTTTGACTTAGCCTATTTAACAAAAAAAAAATTAGGTTTAAGCTTTTAAAAATGTCTATTTATATAAAAAATGTTAAACTTGAACTTTATAGAAAAGTCTATTAGATCTAATACAGTCATAATATGATAAAAAAAATAATATATATTATTAAAAATATAAATAAAAAAATAAATTTATAAAATAAAAATAAATTATCAATATTTAAAATATTTTTTATACAATTATTTTTTTTATTATAGGTTTATGAACTTATAATCTATGTATGCATGTATATCAATATACATGATTATACATAAATTGTTCCTTCAATAGAAAATAATTTAATTTTTCTCCTATATTTTTTAAAATTTAAATTTTACCAATATTGAATAAATATATTTTAAAAATAATATTATTGATTTTTAAAAATAAAGTTTATCAGCCTAATTAAATTAAACTTTTAAATAAACTAATAGAGCAGGTTAAACTTTCAAAAAAAGTCAAATCTATTAAAAAATCTATGATAAATAATAAAATAAATTTAGACTTATAAATTACAACTATATTGGCGCAATCATACTGGAGTTTCTGGAATCATTAATCACAAATAATAAATTTTTTCTCCAAATATTTATTATAACTGCATATTAGAATTTATACTTGATATTTTTAGTTAAATTTTAAAGAAGGACAGTTTTACCTTTGAGCACAGGCTGATGAGGTGACTGACTGTCCAAGACTCTATTAGAAGGAATATCTAAAAAAATATTATTTAATTTATATAATTTAAAAACAAAATTATATAATTAAATTATTAAAAATATATTAAAAAATAAAATAATTACAAACAACTAATCAATAATCAATTTTTTATTAATCAACAAAAATCAAGCAATAATTTAGGAAAATAAATTCATAATGTTAGATGTAAAGAGGAAAATGCGATATATTGACTATTTTTTTTTCTTTCTTAATGTGAACTTTCATAAGTATAAATAATAATCACCTTTAATATTTTTTTTTTCATTTTTTATTTATTTTTAATTTATTTGTTTTCTTTCTAATTTTTAAATCACGACCTACTATGATGAAATCTTAAAATTAAATTATGAATCTTCATCTTTCTATTATAAGTTTCTTTGTAATATGTTATCATTATTAAACTATTTTTTCGTTGCATAATGGCTCTAATGATAACACGTAGTCTCGTATTGTAATGACCCGCCGTGATCGTCACACTATGAAACAACACTACACACTACTGGAATATATATATATATATATATATATATACCAAAATAGTATAATAAAATATATACAACACTTGTTGCTAATCAAGCAACCAACAACAACCAGTATATACAACAAGATATGCTACTATACGGTAGCCTACAAAAAAAATATTCATCTCCAGGCACCTCCTGTGGCCTCTAGCAGCTATCTCCCGGCCTATCTCTGCCCTGCTCTCATACAATGTATGATCATCGCAGTCCAAATCACATGAAAACATGCAAGGGTAAGCTAGAGACAATAAACAACTCATAATAATCAAATATGCAACACAACAACAATATAATCATCTTCGCATCCAACACATAAGACAAACAACACATATATTACACACCTCTCAACAACACATGTGTAAAAACAACTTACAACATAACAGAGCTTATCATCATCCTCAACAATGTCAACATACAACACAATCACAGCTTAACAACACAACAACATATGTACAACACATATCAATAACAAATCAACTCATTAACAACTTATGCGTCGTCACGCATTTCAACTCGGAGATCTCCTACAACGTGATAAGTAGTCTAAGTGGCTAGGTCCTACCGAACCGACAACACGGTAAATTTGGATATCAATCCACAACACGATAATGGTTTCTCGGACTTTGCCACTTAAACAAGAAAGTATAGTACTCGGTTAGGAACTAAGTTCCCGACTTCGTACTTTACTCAAATTGGCCGCTTATAATCGGTATAGCTCGGCTTTGCCCCTATACCATGGTCGCTTTATAATCGGTATAGCTCGACCTTGCCCCTATACTGTAGTCGCTTTGTAATCGGTATAGCTCGACCTTTCCCCTATACCGTGGTCGCTTTATAATTGGTATAGCTCGACCTTGTCCCTATACCGTGGTCACTTTATAATCGGTATAGCTTGACCTTGCCCCTATACCGTGGTCGCTTTGTAATCGATATAGCACGACCTTGCCCCTATACCGTGGTCGCTTTATACACGTGTGCCTTGACCTTGCCCACACACGGGATCAACTAAGTCTTAGAAGAGAACAACACAAAGTCCACTCCAAGGGACAACTTCCCAAGGAGGGTTTTTCAACAAATTGGGCTCTCAGAGCACCATAACTATCTCAATCCACACAATGAGATGAGCTACTTCGAAAACATCTCTCCTAGTCCTAGTGATCAATAACTCATCATCACAACTTAATCAGCTTACAACTTAACAGCACAGCTCAGCTCATAATTGGTCATTCAACCATGACATGGATCGACTACTTCCATGTCGTCCACACAGTACTAAGGGATTCAACTTTAAAACAACTTTCAACTTATCACCTTAGTACTATGTATCTCAACATAGGACATATATCTTCACCATATGTCCCCAACTTTTCAACTTTACAACAATAGGTAGCTTTACAACTTTACGATAATAGACAACTTTACAACTATAGCATCATAACAACTTTACAGCAATAGGCATCTTAACAACTTCACAGCAATAGGCATCTTAACAACTTTACAGCAATAGGCATTTTAACAACTTTACAGCAATAGGCATCTTAACAATTTCACAACAATAGGATCTTAACAACTTTACAACAATAAGCAACTTATGCAACTTTACAACAATAAACAACTATAGTCATCAATCTCAATTTTAACAACTTTAAACAACATAGTAACTTTTCTACATCCATCCCAATACAACTTTACAACTTATAAACTACCTCAACTTATACATCTCGACTTATTAATAATTCAACAATAAACAACATGTAAACAACTTCACAACTTAACTACAACATGCATCTCATTTACATCTCATCTTCATCACAAAAGCATCACCAACAAATCTACAATCTAGCTTCCCTTACCTGAAGATTGGCTTTGAAAAGTCAATAACTGAGAAGACGAAGAAGAAGAAGAAATATCCTCCAAAGCTTGACTCTTGAACTTCAATCCTCCAAAAGTAAGCTTTCTAGTCCAGAGTCATTCTCTCTAGAACTTCTCTCTAAAACCTCCTTTTCTCCTTAACTGCACACAAGTCCTATTTATAGAAATCTGAAACGGCCAGAACGGCCCATTTCGAATCTGGAATGGCCCGTTCTGGACTCCTTTATCATGTGTAAAATTCACATGCAGAACGGTCGGTTCTGGCACGTCTAGAATGGTCTGTTCTCAAACCAAAACGATCCGTTCTGGAGTTGAATTTAACTCACAATAACCATTTTGGAACAGTCCGTTCCAGTCCAAGATTCATAGGCCTATTTAGTAGTTTGGAACGGCCCGTTCCAGTTTGGGAACGACCCGTTCTAGACTACTAAATCTCCCATGACCTTCTAAAATACTACTACATTACACGTACAATGTATCGTACACTATAATAAATATTATATACAGTGACATACAAAAAATTTGATATAATATATATATGTATATATCTATTTGATATATAACTGTACACAATTTTAGTGTTGATTTTGAATAAAATTTAATAACATATATTGTGTAACTATAAATCTATACCTACATTTTTTAGTAATATACCAACATATATTATATCTATAGTGTAAGTAAAAGTAATTTTTAGTAACAAGTATTATGTCATTATAAGATGTGTATTATTATATGACAACTTTCTTGTAGTAATATGTTTAATTATTTTTTATGCAACCATGTGATCAAGTATTTCTATGTTTCTACTTTAAAAATTGGAAATTGAGATCATAAATAATACTCAAATATTTATGAGAAAATTACTTTTTCACTTTACTCAAGACAAAAGAAAGAAAAAAAAACTCAAGACCAAAACCAAACATGAACCATTCAATTTATAACACTTATAGCATGTTTGGGAAAACGTTTGTCATGACACAAACGTAAATTCTCACTCTCTAAAGCAAAAAACAAGAAATAAGAAAGTAAAATTTTAGATTGAACATAAATTTAAAAGATATGTAACGCCCATCCAAACATACACTTAGTAATAATGATTTACTTTCTCACATCTAGGCTAGTCTTGAATCCCTAATTAAGCTTTTAAACAACCATCACATAAAATCCCAAATTCACAAAGAGATGAGACACATTATCATTTGATGGAGTTATACAAATCTTGATTTATATTAATTAACATAATAAATTAGAAATGTATCTATTTTAGGGACAAATTTTATTTTGTAATAAGCAACAACAATGTATATAGGAACTTAATTTTGAGTGAGACTAGCATACAAAATCTCATTCCAAGTATCAGGAACCCCAGCTAGGCACCAGTGGGTGCAATCCAAGCTCCTATGCCCTCCAAATCCATAAACAGATGGGTGGGCATCTTTCCTTAGCTGTGATAGGGTAGTAATGTTCAACAATTGCACAGGCTTTTGCATGGCTCCTAACACTTTTTCCAACACCAACTCTGCTTGGCTTGGACCTCCAGGATACTTGGATCCCAACACTGGCCTAGTTTGCCCTACACAAGTTTTTGCTCCTGGCTCACCCCATTGCTCTGAACTGGAACAATTCATGACACAAATTAATTAGCTCCTAGTTTACAAAATTTTATGATAGTGCTTTTATTTTATTTATATATATTTTTAAAATGGCCATCTTCCTTTGTAAATATATTTTTTTATGTGGTAAAAATGGGCTGAGGGTGTGCACTTGCTAGACAAATCAAAATCAATTTTAGACGTTATTACTATTATGCAAGGAACCAAAGCCTCAAACAAATTAGTAATAACCTGTTCTTCTAAGCTTAAGTTATTATCTATTAGAAGAAAAAAACTATAAGAGAAAGTTTAATTCAATTGGTAGTGAAATGTGAGTATGAAAGCCCGATGTGAGTATAAAAGTGGGCTTTCAATAGTTATAATTGACTAATTTAAAAAAAGAGTTAATCATCTATACACTATCGGTGTAAAGTTTTTTTACACTGGTAACCAATCATATTTTTTAATAGTGTCATGTCAATTACTTATTTAACGAAATAAAAATAAAATAAAATAATTTAAAAGATATGATTGATTGTCAATGTAAAAAACCTTACATTGATAGTGTGAATGATTAACTCTTTAAAAATGCCATGAAAATGAAATGGCCTTCAAGAATGTGATACGGTCATCACCAATATAACTTTAAAAGAATTATACCAAATCTAAATCGTTAATAGAAGGATAATCATCCTCTTTATAATATCCATATATATATATATATAACTTTAACATATTTTGTAACATTCTACTAATTAAATTTAATCAATCAACTAAATTATTTAATTTGATTTAATTGGTTATTTAACTTATGGCTCTACTTATGAAAATAATTAGTAAATATTTTTTTAATTAAAAAGGTAAAATAACATTAATTTTATCAAAATAGTTTTCCAATTAATTTTTTTATATTAACTCCTAAACCAAAAAAAAACTAATTAATTAAATCATTTGATTTAATTTTTTATTTGATTACTTATGTTTCTTTGTAACAATTATTTACATAAATAATTAACAAATTAATTATTTTTTTTGTTGAAATCTTATCAATAATAATAATAATAATAATAATAATATATTACTATGAGGAATGTTGATTAACATCATTCACATGTTAACTATTAAAAATTATTATAAATCACAAATTTTAAAGAGTTCTACTTATAGAGTATCTCTACTCATTTGGAAGTGAAATTCATAAAATTTTGTGATTTTAAATAAGTTTCAATCAATAATAGAGTTAAAACGAAAATGTTACTTAAAGATATTTACTACAATCCCTTTAATGGCAGCAAATACTCACTCTTGATGATCTGGAGAGACTCCTTGAAAGAACACCTTTGTTTGTTTAAGGTCAATATTGTTATCAATCCATTTGGCCCATGTGTTCAATGCTTTCCCATATACTACCAAGCGATCCATGTCTCTTACTATATGATTCCCTTCTCGAATGAAATCCCATCTACAAGCCAAAATTATAAGAAAAACAGATACAAGATTGTTATAAATTTTCACGTGAAATATGATGAAAGAGTGAAACTAGCTATAGGGTTTTTTTTTACATACGGTTGTTTTCTTCCTGTGTGAAGCCACCAATGCCAAGAGTCAAATATCAATACATCTATTCCTTTCCACGTTTCGCCAGCTGAAATTGAATCTAGATGGAGAACTCGACCAATTTTTTCAGCAACAATGTCCAACAAAAATGCATTGCGTGAGAACATCAACTTAACATCATAGCTCTGCAAATTCAGTGATACACCCAATTAAGTTATGTGGTATTTGACCCAAGAATTGAAGCTGAAGATTGTTACTCAAACAAGTTGCTAGTCCTAGCTTAAACATTAATTCATTGTTAGTCTCAATTCAAGATTACTTTTAGAGTAAATTACACTACACAAGCACCCTATGAGGTTTTTGAGATTACATGTATATTATACTTTTTTAATGTTTAGTAACTTTCTTTTCAAGTTAATGTAATGCTAAAAAGTATCAGTGTAGTAATTTTTAAATAATTAAAGGATTTTAATGTAAGAATAAGAAAAGTAGAATGTGTTTACGAGATATCTAAATATATAATTTACTCTTAATTTTGTGCCAAGTATTGATCAAACTATATGTGGAGTTGTAGAAATGTTTGTTTTGTATGATACTATGAGTTAATGCGTACTGCCATACCAAACATGTGTTATGTGAAAATACATCCTTTTAAAAATATGTTGAAATAAGACGATTTGTTTATTAGCCATCGATGATTATTAATTTTTTTTAAGTGTGACTAACCTTCAAAACAATTTTCCAAATTTTCTGTGCTGAAGTTCAAAAAAATAATTACTCAATATTAGGAAATGTATGTAGTACATGCTTGTCACGTCTCTTTTCCAACTGGGTCAGTGCATGATAATACAAATTAATATTAATGATTCTTAGTTATCCAACATGAATAATTAAATTTGACATTATTTATGGTTAGAAATTATAATAATTGTCTTATTAATTAAGCACCAGGTTTTTCAAAGTGAAGTTGTTTTCACATATCAGTATAATATTAAGAGTTAAGATGGGGGTGCACTCATTTCAAACTAAAGAACTTTGCATAAAGCTTGAACTATTATTCATTTACATATAATAAGATATCTTCCTGATTTCTTAAACAACATCAATTCGTATAGTTAGTATTTCACACTCGATCTATTAATAACTTTGTTAGTTAGTTATACAATTATGCTAATTAATAGTTATTATCACTACAACAAAATTTATTATTAATGACAATTATTTAATGACAATAATGTAATTGCCGCTATGTAATTATTTAATAAAAATATTAATGGCTCATATATAATAGCCACTAAAAATGTATTTATATTACTATAAAGTTTATTATTAACGACATTTATTTATTAAAAAAAATTTAAGTCATACATCGATTAGAGATAAAATAATTAAATAGTATATAAGTGAGTAATAACTATCACCTTATAAGTTGATTTTATAGGGTTGAGTTAGACTCCTAATTCACTATTCTAAATTAGTATCAAATCACCTACTATTACTAAGTTCAATAATGTTATAAAATAATTAGATAGCAATTTTTACCTAATAAATCTCACATCTCTTAAGAGACAAGACAATTAAAACAATAAATTAAAAATATATAAATAGAAGACAACCCTCAATCCCACTTCGACTAGAGATAAAAAAGTATATAAGTTATGAATTTAGAAAAGGAAATTATAGGAATAAATTATTTAAATTTTTACTAGCAAAAGATAAAAGTTACTAAATGGATAGAAAGGAAATAATTGAAAAATAACTTTTAATAGCCTTTCAAATGACTACTAGAATTGTCACTAAAAAAAATAGTTTTCCCGACAATTTAATAGGTCTTTACTAGTATTTTATATAAATGTCGGTAATAGTATTAGCGACACTGTATACACCAACTATTATTTAAATGCTGGTACAAAAAATAATGATCATTTATATGACCGCTAAAAAATAAATTAATTGCTACAAAAAATTAATTTTGGTGTAGTATATGTGGATAACTTGACATAATTCGTTTCTTCCTCTACCTTTGTCGGTGTGTTTTCAACAATTATGTTGCTTCTTCTGTTATCTGTCTTGATAATTAACTAACATCCGATTACTTTTCGATGATGTATACAGGACACCAGAGCATTACATCAATCGAATTTATTAATACGACATTACCACGTTCCTTCTATAAATTGTTTGGTTAACTTTGTTGCATGAGTGGGAATCTAATATCATGTGAGGCAAATAGTTAATTAATAGACCAGTTGTTAGAATGTATTATTAATACACACTGCATGATTGCATTTAAATTATCATTGCTTGTCGGCGATGATCTATATATTTAACTTCAAGGATATCCATGCATGCATGTTAGCGACCCAATTAGATTTTTATAATGCAACTAATTATTTGAAGCTAAATTAAATTTGGAAGCACTAACCAACATCATGTTAGGAATGGGTAGAAATGGGTTTGGATTCAATACATAACATCTTGAGATTGAGTGTTGTGAATAGAAGAAATGTAGTGGAGAGGGGTAATAATTGGTTAGAGTAAATTTTTACATTAATATTTATAGGAGAGAATGTTTATGAATGTGAACTTTTGTAGATGTGATAGGTTTGGATTGTGACAATGACTAAGAATATGAAGAAAATTAAGAAAAATAGAAGTCACAAAAGAGATCTAACCGGGAAGGTGAAAATGGAGAGAGCTCCATTTCTCACATTGGTGTATGGGGCATGTGGCAAGGCTGTGTGAAGCAAGCAAGTGAGTGATTGCCATTGATTCAAACTCAATGAGTCCCCCACAAACATGATACTTTTCCCTCTATGTATTCTTAAGAAATCTTCAGCATTGAATCTGCAAAACACAAATGATCATTAAGTGGGTCCAACATCTTGCATGGTTTAATAATCATTAAAATGGTTTTTTGTTTGGATCTAATATGTGATCCCATTTGAGGACAAATTGGCTGAAAGCAACTTCACAACAGCAAAAACTCTTAATGGAGGAAGCCTCTGCCGACTTAAGAACTCAACTACATGTGGTTGTTAAAAAATATAAACCTAACAAACCTTAGCATACATGTAAAATGTGCAGACAAAAGCAACAAGATGTCTTCAATCAGTTATAGGACCACAAATCACTAAAGTAATCTTTGTTATTCTTTAATTGATAAGATGAACAATGGACATGGAGAAATCGAAATGTAGTTGGTTATAGTTAACTAGGGAAGGCTATAAACTAGATAATATAATAAGTTACATCTAACCTAATGAATTTGGATAATACTTATTTAACAGGAAATCTTATGTTTGACTTCTATAGTGCATAATTTTTTTAAGCCAACAGTTCTTACAATATCATAAGTGAAATTAGTCTCTAATTTCATAATCTACTTGAAAAAAGAAAAATTAAGTTGGATCTAATCTATCTTGAAAATGTGGTCTCTAACTTGGTACATGTAACATGTTCATATCCTTTTCCAAAGGAACAATGTTTATTTGTTCGTTTCCTTTTTATTTTTCCTTGTCTTTCTTTTCTAACCTTTTCATTTTGGGATGAGCAAAATTTTAAATCAATAAAAGGTTGTTTGTCAAAAGTTAGCAAAGGAATGAAAAATATACCAAATTTGATCTAGATTTCTAACATAAAAGGAACAAACAGTATTAGGAAATAAAAGAAGATATACACTATTAATTATCCGTTTTTTTCAATAATTTAAATTACAATTGCGCTTGTGGTCCACAATTACAGTTATAGAAATTTTTAAAAAAATTTAATTACAAATGAAAGTGATTGAGTTGTAAGTGCAAAATCTCCAAAACCTCTATATCAATGTTATAATTGTGGTTGCTACACCGCAATTTCGAACCATGTTTAATTTCGTAAATCTGATTGCTAATGAACTCTTCATTTGTCTTAATAAACAAGTGGAATGTCCATTCATGGTTAAAATATTTTCCTTTTTAAGTTGTGCTTTACGGTTTATAGAGATAACAACTAGGCCTTGAGGGGTTATGAAATCTCCATCTTACACATTTCATTAAATTGTAATTATTTCACAATCGACATGAATAACATTTAAGTATAACTAAACTCAATACTCTTAAGTAAATTATTGTGTAATTGAATTTTGTGGATTAAAAATATGGTTGAGAAAGAAAAATTTATTATAAAATAAAATCAATGATCTATATATTTTCAAGGAATAACATGTTTATCTCAAAATAAAAAATCATTATTTGACAAATATCTTTTAACCCTTATAAGGTACACTTGTAATTAATTAGTTGTTGATTGGTAGTCTTCAGTCACATAATTCCTAGCAAAAGGATTTTTTTGGGTTTCTTAAACTACTAGTTTAACTACATGACTAGACCATAAATAAAGTTTTCTTCATAATGTTCTAATTTCCCTTGGTTTTTGTGTTTGTATTATTGCTAAAAAAATATAAATTAAAGTTCTATATAAGAAGTTTTTTTCTTAATTATTCATAATTATATTTTATAATTTATATTAGAAAATTCATCTCGCACTTAATTCATGCCAGGCTAGTAGACTAACCCCATCATCATCGAGAAAAAAAAAACAATTTACTAGTTCCAAGGATTTTATTACCTCCATAAGTAGATTTGTCTTTGTCTGTTTTAGCTTAGTTGGGCATTGTCTTCTTCCATTTAAAAGTCAAACAATTAACCAGCATATTCAAAAAGTAACTAACACATAATAGTTTGTATTCATACAATAATTTTAACACAGGAGAGAATTCAATACTTTTAACACATGCATAAGAAAAGAGCAGAGATACAAAGTATAAAATTTTACGTGTTTAAATATCTATAACTGGTTGCTAGCTTTATAAATTTTACATTTTAGTTTATATAATTAAGAATATATTTTTTTACTTTTTATATATAATTTTTGTTTTATAATTCTTGATGGACTAAACAATAAAGTTTATAAAATTATAGAAATTAAAAATATATATAAAAAAACTTGTCCGAAAAGACTTAATTCTTGAAAGATGAAAAACCATAAAAATTATAATAACAAAACCATGCATGGTGAATATATATGTCCATTTGATTCAGTGAGAAATAATCTAATAATGGCATGGCACTGATACAAAAATAAAAACAAAAACAAACTGACACAACAAGAGAGAGAGAGGGAGAGAAACAAATCAAAGATGTTTGTACCTTGGTAAGTTGCACCCTGTAGGTTGCCATCTATAATTGAGATAGAACTTATCTGGTCTACCATTCTTTTCACAATCGAATTGCTTCTCTATAAAGGGACATTGTGAGGATTCATAATAAGGAGGGTATGATTCCTTATAAACCCAGCTTCCTTGAAACAAGTCACAACCTCTCTCTACGGAGCCTTTTGCTTGCTTGTGGTCATAATGATCACTTCCATGTATCTGAATGAGAAGGGTAAGAAAGAGTACAAAAGATGTGCAGCAACACCACCTCATGGTTGTGAAACAATGATATGATGAAAGGTGGCAGTACAACGTTTGCTGTGGTGCTCACAATAAATATGGTAATATATAGGGAGCGTGGTGGTGGTGTTTGGATTATTTGGAGTTTTATATGATGCAATGGTTCACCTATTAAGATACAAACAAAAAGTTATACCTATTAAAATAAAAGAAAAAATAAAAATTTATAAAACACACGCATATTTTAATGAAGAGAAGTTTTTTTAATAATATCCACACAAAAAAAATCATAAAGATATAAATTCAAAACAAATTATATAAAATTATGTGTATAATAACTGATAAATAACAATATATAAAACTTCTCTTTAAAAAAATATACCTATAACCTAATAAAACAATGATCAAATAACCTTAATTTGTTACCTGCTCTCAAAAGATGGTGATAAAAGAAACAGCTTTCGAATTTGTTTACCTAACACCCTATTTATGCACTAATTATGAACGTAAGTGACGAAAAAGTAATTAATATTTAAATAAAAAATCATGAAAGTAATTAATATTTGAGAGAGGTTTTAAATTTGTTTTTTTATAACTTCCTATTAAGAGAGAAAATTAAGTAATTAATATTTAAGTCACGAAATCACAATGCTGATGTTAACCCTATTAGAAAAATATTATTTTTTTACGAACTTTTCTAAAAAAAAATATTTACAGATTTTTTTTGCAAATTCTCTTGCAATAATAATTTTACAAATTTTTTTTTACAAATTTATTTGTGAAAAATAATTTATAAAAATTTCTTAGAAATTTTTTTATGAAAAATAATCCACAAATTTCTTTTTGCAAATTTTGCTATCATTTTAATAATCATAGAAATTTTTTTTCATGGTAAAAATTTGCAGAAAATTTTGTAAGAATTTTATCTTATTTCTTACGAATTTTCTTGTAAAAATAAATTCGTAAGTAATGTTTACTAAATGGTAGAAAAATTTCATATGTAACTTTTCTTGTAGATTTTCCTGCCAATTTTAATTCATAGGAAAAATATATATATATATATATATATAGGTATATATATATATATAAATTTATAAGTTTAAGAATTAAAATATTTTTACCTCAAGTCCCACATCAATTAGAAATAAAACAACTAAAGAGTATATAAGTTGGAGCAACACTCACCTTATAAGTTGATTTTGTATTATTGAGTTTTAGACCTATAATTTACATCTTTCACGATGAATTCATTGTAAGCATTTGAAAGTTGAAGAATTATTAATAAAAATTGTACAAAAATTACCTTTGAATAGTAATTTCTTTAATTTTTTTTCTTGTAAAAAAAATTCACAGGAAATTTCACAGAAAACTTTATGCTGCGATCGCAGAAAACTTTCTTGCGAATTTTTTTTCTAAATTTTTTTTTTGCAAATTTTACAACTCTCAGAAACATATTATCCACAAAGGTATTACCTAGAAATAAAATTTTGGCAGAAAAATTTGTAAGAACAATGTTTCTTGCGAATTTTTATGAAAAATTTGCATAAAAAATTGTATATTATAGGAGAAATTCTAGTAGTGTAATAACTATCTAAAATTTATTAAAGATAAAGAAAAATATTTTTAAAAAAATACTTCATGCATTGCACAATTTTTATTAATAGAGCTGGGCTCTTAATTAAATACAAAAGAAAGGAAAAATAAAGAATAAAATAGCTAAAAAATCTTACAAAAGAAAATCGGTATAAGTTTAAAATGGGTAATATTTTACCATAGTAGAATTATGTGCACAAATAACTGACAAATAACAATTTGTAAAACTCCTTAATTTAGATAAAAAATATATCTATAACCCAAAAATACAATGAGCAAACAACCCTTCAGTACCTACTGCCCAAAGATGGTGATGAAAAAAAAAGGTTTCAAATTTGTTTATGTACGTAGTTAAGCACGAATTATATGAACGTGAGGGTGGAAAAAGTAATTAACATTGAAATCACAAAATCATGAAAGTAATTAATATTTGAGAGAATATTCAAATTTGTTTATGTAGTTTTCTATTAAAGAGGGAAAAGTAATTAATATTTAAATCACGAAATCACAATGACTCTTTCTAACTGTTGATCATAAGTATGATCCTATAATGACTATATATCTAAAATATTTACTAAAGATAGAGAAGAAAAAACGTCCAGAGAATCTCTTGCAAAAGCAACGTCATTATGGTATAAGTATAAAGTGGATAATCTTTTATTATTATAAAGTTGTGTGCATAAATAATTGATAAATAATAATATATAAAATTTCTCTGGATAAAAGTATATTTATAACTCAAAAAGTCAATGACCAAATAACCCTTCGTTACCTGCTGCCAAAAGATGGTGATGGAAGAAAGAGGTTTCAAATTTGTTTATGTAGTTTCATATTTAAGAGAGAAAAGTAGTTAATATTTAAGTCATTAAATCTCAATGAATATTTTTAAAATTTGATCATAAGTATGATCCTAAAGTAACTATTTAAAATTAAGATAGAGATAATCTATAAAAGGAAAAATACTTCATTATTCCTCGCATAATTTTCATTAATAGAGTTAGGCTCTTAATTAATAACAAAAGAAAGGGAAAAGGAAAAAAGAAAAAGAAAACGGTCAGACTTACAAAAGTATAAATACAAAATAAATAATATGTTATTATCGTGAAGTTGTATACATGATAACTGAAAAATAAAGATATATAGAATTTCTTGATAAAAATTATATCTATAACCCCAAAAATATAATGATCAAATAACTCTTCAGTATGTGCTGGCTTTTGCCCAAAGATGGTGATGGAAAAAGAAGTTTTGAATTTGTTTATATTCTTACTCTACCTATTTAAGTACGAATTACATATAATTTTTAGTGATAATAAAAATTATTATAATTTTTTTTATTATATATAGTATCGTTAAAATATTTAGTGACAATTATTCTGCATGTCGGTAAAGACTTTTATAATAGTTAGGAAAAATATATAATTTTTTATGGCATTTTTTACTAATATATATAACTTTTTTGGTATTTTTTATTAGTATTTAATATTTTTTTGTTATTGTCATTAAAAATTTAAGAAATGATTTATAATATTCTTTAATTATTTTATTTCATTATCTTATATCCTAATTAATTATTTATGATGAATAATCTGATACCAACTTAGAATAGTAAGTTATAGTTCTAACTTAATCTTATAAAACAAACTTGTAAGGTGAGAGTTATCATCTATTTATAACTATCTTATTTCTAATCGATGTGAGACTTAAGTTTTTCTTAATAAATAATTATTGTTAATAATAAAATTTTAGTATAATATAAATATATTTTTAGTAATTATTATATATTAGTTATTAATATTTTATTAAATAATAAAATAGAAATAATTAATTTATTATTATTAAATAATTATGGATAATAATAAATTTTATTACGGTGGTGGTAGAGGAAAACATAATTAATATTGAAATTATGAAATCACCAAAGTAATTAATATTTGACAGAGGTTTCAAATGTTATTAATTATGTTATTAGGTGCAGGGTAAATACAGATTTTGCTAATTTCTAGTCTTTATTCAAAAATTTCTTTCCAACCATTGTTTTATCTATCTACAATATTTAAATGGGAAACCTCATAAAAAGTTTAAATAAGGGCAATTCTACGCCAATAATCAGATAAAACTGGTCAAATAAGAAATCAACTATTTACTTAAGTGAGAATTTTTTTTAATAGAAAGCTATTAAATTTAATAATTGTGAATCTGTTGAAAATAATTTTATTTTATTTTTGAAAAATATTAATATAGGTGGTTTCAGTACATATATATGTTCATTAATTAAAGATGAACATTTGATTCCGATTTAGAAGTAAAATAGCCGACATAAAATTAGGATTAATTGAAGATAACATATTATTCTTAATTGAGCTGATTGAGTGTATATATGAATTTTACAATTTCTTTAGACACTCTGTTCTTTCTAACACCAATGACGTGAGTGGTTGGTGGCGTGGGTCCAATTTAAAGCGGTGCTTTAACCTATAAATAGCAATTAGATTATGGAAAGGATGAAAGGAGAGATTTAGCGTGCAATCATGAAAATGTACTTTAACTATGAGAAAACGTGTGTATGTTGATTTTGTGAATAAAGTTCATTAGTTTTTTTTTTATTTAAAAAAAGGTTTAATTAGATAATTTGCTGTCACAAGTTTGGTTGTCGACAAAATAATATAGTATATACGTACATGTTGTATATATTTTCTTTGAATAATAGTTGTGTGTAAGTTACTACTAAAATTTTGTGGATTTTTCCTATGTTTTCCATGAATTTCCTGCCACTACGATGTTGGAAATCTACCGATGAGAGCACGACTTATTAAGATAAATGAGTGGAGTAAATCACACTTTTTAAATTATAAATAAAAATAATTAATAGTTTATATTAAAATTTAATTATAAATAATTTTTATAAGATTATTATTATTATTATTGTTGTTGTTGTTTCACAATTATTCACATCTTTATCATTCACCGTTGTAATTATTATCATCAATATTATTGTTGATGTTGTCGTCGTTACCACCATCATCAATAACAATGACGATTGATGATGACAATAATAATAATAATGATGGTAATAATATCATCTTTGTTATTGTCATCACTACTGTCATTAATGCTACTTTCATTGTTATTGTCATCACCAACGATAATGGTAATAGTGGAGGTGGTGGTGACGGCAGCATCTACAATGATGGTAATGGTAACAACAATGATAATGATATTAATATTTTTATATGAAATTATTGAGTGATGTAATAATAGCAAAAAAAATTTGAGGAAAAATATATTTAATTTATATATATATATATATATATATATATATATATATATATATATATATATATATATCAGGTCATCAATAATATATCAGAAAGTGACATATTACAAAAATTATGTAGCATTAATTGAGTAGTTTAATGTTTTTACTAATAGTGACTATTAATAGGTGGATTTTATGTGATAGTATTTGACAAATTCTTTAATAAAATTTGAGTATAAGAATTAAAATATTTTTTTTTTTGAAATTATAAGGATTAAAAAGACTAATTTTAAATTTGAGGGATTAAAAATAAATTTATCTTAAGTTTAAGTGATTAAAAATATATTTAAAGAATATATACATATATAGGAGGGTTCAAACAATATCGGTGTAATTTTTACTAAGTATTACACCGCTCAATATGAATTTTATAAATCCAACCGTTAGATTGAAAGTTCTTTACTTTTAGATTATATATACAAAATTTTATATTAATCCAAGATGATTTGATATTTCATTCTTATAAAATAAAATTGACTTAATATATATTTCAAAATTAATAAAATATGAACATTTTGATTATCTTCAAGTTGTTGTTCAATTATAACAAAATTTGATATACACGTATAAAGTGATATGAACTTTTAATCTAACAGTTGAATTTACAAAATTCACAATTAATATAAAGTTATTGAACGGTGTAATACTTAGTAAAAGTTACACCGGTGTAATTATAACCCCTCTATCTATATATATGAGGAGGGTTCAAACGACACCAGTGTAACTTTTACTAAGTGTTACACAGCTCAATAATTTTATATTAAATGTGAATTTTGTAATTGTAGTCGTTAGACTGAAAGTTTTTTACTCTTAGATCATATATACAAAATTTTATATTAATTCAATATGATTTGATACTTCATTCTTATAAAACAAAATTGACGTAATATATTTATTTTAAAATATACTAAAATATGAACACTTTGATTACCTTCAAGTTATTGTTCAATTTTAACAAAATTTGATATACACATATAAAGTGATATGAATTTTCAATCTAGCGGTTGGATTTACAAAATTCACATTTAATATCACTACTAGAATTTCTCTTATTACATGCGGCTTTTCCTGCAAATTTTTATGAAAAATTTGCAAGAAACGTTGTTCCTACAAATTTTTCTGCGAAATTTTATCTATAGGTAACACATTCGTAGATAATATATTTTTGCGAATTTTAAAATTCGCAAGAAATTTTCTTACGAAATTTCTTGTGAAAAAAAATTGCAGGAAAGTTTCCTAAAAAAAATTTATAGGAAAGTTTCCTGCGAATTTTTTCGCAAGAAATTCTGCAGGAATATTTTTTAGAAAAAATTAAAGAAATCACTATAAATTATAACAATAAATTCATCCGAAGCATTTGTTTTCATGCCTCCAACATGTGGTACATAATCTTTTAAATTCTAAGATTGTAGATTATAAGTCTAATACTGAACCATGCAAATCAACTTGTAAGGTAAGTGTTGCCTCAACTTATATACTCTTTAATTGTTTTATTTTCAATCGATGTGTGACTTGAAGTTTTTTTAAAATATTAAACTTATAAATTTAAATATTGTTTTATTTTTCCTGCGGATTAAAATTTGTAGGAAAATTTGCAGGAAAAGTTAGCTGCAAAACTTTTATACTATTTAGTAAACATTACTTGCGAATTTATTTTTGTAAGAAAATCTGCAAGAAACAAAATAAAATTCGTACAATATTTTTTGCAAATTTTTACCATGGAAAAAAAATTCCTATGATCATTAAAATTGTTGCAAAATTTGTAAGAAATATCTATAAATTATTTTTCGCAAATAAATTTGCAAAAAATTTCTGCGAATATTTTTTTTTGCAGGAAAATTCGCAGGAAAATGACACTTTTATAGTAGTGTATAAAGTTATTGAGCGGTATAATACTTAGTAAAAGTTACACCGGTGTTTTTTGAACCCTCATCTCTCTCTTTCTCTCTCTCTCTCTTTTTCTCTCTCTCTCTTTCTCTCTCTCTCTCTATATATATCTATATGAGGAGGGTTCAAACGACACCGGTGTAACTTTTACTAAGTGTTACACCGCTCAATAACTTTATATTAAATGTGAATTTTGAAAATCCAACCGTTAGATTGAAAGTTCATATCTCTTAGATCATATATATCAAATTTTATATTAATCTAAAATGATTTGATACTTCATTCTCATAAAATAAAATTGACGTAATATATACATTTTAAAATATACTAAAATATGAACACTTTGATTACCTTCAAGTTGTTGTTCAATTTTAACAAAATTTGACATATATGATCTAAGAGACATAAACTTTCAATCTAATGGTTGGATTTTCAAAATTCACATTTAATATAAAGTTATTGAGCAGTGTAACACTTAGCAAAAGTTACACCGATGTCGTTTGAACCCTCCTCTATATATATATATAATGAATTTTCTCTCACTCTGTCTTTTCATTCAATTTAGAATAAGGTAATTGTTTGGTAATTGTTTATGAAGAGAAATATTTTACGTGTCGGTAAAATCTGTAACCTATACAATAAAGAAAACGCAATCAATCACTAACTACGAATTAGAATCAAAGCAATCAACGTTTCTTTATTTGTGACATTAGATGACATTTTAAGTTTTTCTTAATCTCCATTTAGGGAAAGAGACAATTTTTTTTTTCATTTTCGCCTTTTACGTAAAACAATTATGGTTATAAAAATTCAAGAAAACAGCAAATAAAATTTAAAACTCGTCAAAACCATGTCCAACCTTGCAAAAAAGGCTTAATTTTAGATATCATTATTGATTAAGTATGGTTATTTGACTTGTTTATTTAATTAATCCTAATTGAACTTAAATTTGACTTTTATTTAAAACTTAATTAATTTTATGTTTATGGATTTTTTAATAAATTATTCTTTAGCTTTATCAATATAACATTTAATATCCTTTTACTAGATAATTATCTACTAATAGAAAAATGTGCTTAACGTTTGATGTATTGAATTAAGTTTTTTTAGATTATTACATTTTAATAATTTACACGGATTGAAATCACATGTCTCATTTTCCTGTCTCTAACCTTGTTTCCGATAAAATTATGACACCAATTAAAAAGTTTCTATCTTTTCTCTGCATGTTCACCTTCTCCAGCATTAACATGTTCTCAATCTCATTCACCACTCCAACATACTCATTTATAAACCAAAACCGATTAATAAAAGATTTGCAGAAACGTAATCAAGAGAATGAAACCGAATAATCCAAATAGAAAACTGAATTTGTTCTCATTAAACGAAAAAAAAGGAACACACAGTCTTATATAGCTAGTAAATGGGCTTATTACTAATTAGTAATAACCAACTAATTATTGTACACTCAATAACGGCAAGTTTTACATCTCATATTTATCACCCCCGTAAGTGAAGGATGGTAGATATCTAGCATCCCAAGCTTGGAAATTATCCTTTGAAAGACAGATGGCAATAACGCTTTAGTAAAGATGTCTGCTGTTTGATTTGAGGAGGGTAATGGAAGTAGTCTCATGAGTCCACTATGTAATCTTTATCGAACTACATGACAATCAATCTCGAGATACTTTGTACGCTCGTGAAAGACTGGATTTGCTGTAATATGCAAGGCACTTTTGTCATCACAAAATAAAACTGCTAATTTGGTCGGGACCACCCTTAAATCTGCCAACAAGAAAGAAAGCCATTGTAATTCACAAGTAGCAACCCCTAAAGCTCGATACTCAGATTTAGAGGAAGATCGTGCCACAGTAGTTTGCTTCTTAGAACGCTAAGACACCAAGGATTCCCCAAGGAAGAAACAAAACCCACTAATTGAACAACGGGTATCTGGACATCCTCCCCAGTCTACATCACTAAAGCCCATGAGTTGAAGAGAAAAGGAACAAGAAAAGAAAAGACCACGTCTAGGAGATCCTTTCAGATAGTGTAGAACACGTTGTGCAGCTTTGTAATGAGTCTTAGTCGAGTAAGATAAAAATTGACTTAATTATTGTATATATGGCATAAGACATGTCAGGCCTTGTTGTTGTTAAGTACAACAAACGCCTAATCAGCCTTCTATACTCACCTACATCATGATAAGGTACTCTATCTCCCTTAGATAAATTATTAGGGCAAAAATTGGATTTAAAATCGGAGTTTTAAGATCGATTATAAGGTAACCGATCTTAAAAGTGACGCGGTGACAATTTTATAAATAATACAAACACTTTTAAGATCGGTTCAAATTTAACCGATCTTAAAAGTATTTTTAAGATCGGTTCTTTTATGACCGATTTTGAAAGTACTACTTTTAAAATCGGTTATGAAATAACCGATTTTAAAAGTGCTACTTTTAAAATCGGTTATTCTAGAACCAATTTTGTATGTAGTATACAAAATCGGTTTTGAAATAACCGATTTTAAAAGTATCGTCAGAAACCTTTTATATTTCCGGATTTCCCTCAAATCTCATTCTCTTTAATCATTCCCTCCTTCGTTTTTACACTTTCTCGCGCTCTCATTTTTAAAGAGGTAAATTTCGTTGTCGTTTTCATTTTCGTTTTTCTCTTCTTGTATCTTTTTTCGTTTTCTCTTACTCTTTTCTTGTCTGTATTTTCGTTGTGGGTTCATTCATTTTGAACAAGTTTCAAATCTGGAACGACCCGTTCTGCAAGGAGAACGGGCCGTTCTCCATGCAGTACGGCCCGTACTGCAAGGAGCACGACCCGTTCTCCATGCAGAACGGCCCGTACTGCAAGGAGCACGACCCGACCCGTTCTCCATGCAGTACGACCCGTACTGAAAGGAGAACGACCCGTTCTCCTTGCAGTACGGGCCGTACTGCATGGAGAACGGCCCGTTCTCCTTGTAGTACGGGCCGTACTGCATGGAGAACGGCCCGTTCTGAGCGACGTTCTTCATTTTTTTCTTTTCACAATCCGGAACGGCCCGTTCCAGTTAAAATTTTTTTTTTCTCAGCCAACTTTTAAGATCGGTTATAAAATAACCAATTTTAAAAGTCCAACTTTTAAAATCGGCTTTTTTAAAATTGGTTACGGAACCGATTTTAAAAGTTAAAAATAACCGATTTTAAAAGCCTTTTTTCCACTAGTGAATGTGTGCCAGGCTCAAGAAGTGTGCTAACAGGTTTTGAGCCTAACATCCTAGTGTTAGTGAGAAGATCAAGACAATACTTTCTTTGGTAAAGAGATATACCCTTTGTAGAATGGGCAACCTCTAAGCCTAGGAAATATTTGAGGATTCCTAGACCATTGATCCCAAAATGGTGGTGTAAAGTCTCCTTAATGGCACATAAGTTGGCATAAGAATCTCCAACCAAAACAATATCGTCTACATATATCAACAAAGCAAGGAAGTTACCATGACATTTTGTGAAAAGAGTATGATCTGCTGAGGATTGAACAAATCCTTGTTGTAACAATAATGATGATAGTCAATCCTTGTTGTAACAATAATGATGATAGTCGCTCGTACCACTTTCTACTCGCTTGTTTGAGTCCATATAAAGACTTGAAAAGCTTGCAAACTTTGTTAGGACCCAGAGAAGAAACACCTTGTGGAATATCCATATATACATCTTCATGAAGTTCTCCGTGTAGGAGAGCCTTATTAACATCCAATTGATGCACAAACCAATTTTTAATTGAAGCAACAACCAATAGAGTTCTCACAGTAGTAAGTTTGGCTATGGGCGAAAAAGTGTCAAAGTAATCTATCCCTTCAGAGTTTGTGTGTACCTTTTTGCCACTAACCGTGCCTTGTATCTTTCTATGGTACCATCAGAGTTTATTTTTATTTTATAAACCCATTTCTTACCTACAGGGGTCACATCGGGAGGCCAATCCACTATAATCCAAGTTCCATTATCCTCTAGAGCCTTAAGTTCAACTACCATCGCATCCTTCCAACATTGTTGTTTATTTGCCTCAAGAAAGGAAGTAGGCTCTGTTGTTGTGGATAAAGACAGAGCATACACTTTATGGGTTGTAGAAAATGCATCATAACTCAGTTGTGCAGAGATAGGATACACACTTTTTGATTGAACCATATTAACATAATAATCTGCCAAATGTGTTGGTTGATGCGGGATGACTTTCTAAGTTTTGGAGATTGTTGCAGAGCAATGGATTCTACTAGTTCATAGGAAGTATTTCCAGCAGGTTGCACAATTGCTGGTTGTATTATTGTATCAAGTTTCTCGACTACATCAAATACAAAAATTGGTCCAAAGGTTGTTTCATTATCAAAGAAAGTGTTTGGTACTTCGCATGTATGTTGATAAAATGAGAGAGTGTGATCTCTATAAGGCAATATGTGCTCTTTGAAAACAACATTCCTAGATACTATGATCTCTCTTGTGTTGAGATCAAGTGCTATATATCCTTTGACTCCCATTTTGTAGCCTAGGAATATACATTTCTTGGCTCTAGGATCAAACTTTGACCTTTGTGCAGAAATGCTAGATACATAACAAAGACAACCAAAAACTTTGAATTCTTCCAAATCTGGCAGCCTTCGATAAAGCAATTGAAATTGACTTTTTTCTCCAAGTAACTTACTCGGCACCCTATTGATCAAGTATGTTGCATGCCCAACTGCATAACACCAATACACCTTGGGGAGTTGTGATTGAAACAACAACGCACATGCAACATTAAGCACATGTTGATGTTTCCTTTCCACACGCCCATTTTGTTGGGGTGTTTCAACACAACTTATTTGATGTTGAATTCTTTTAGATGCATAATAATCAACCAACATAAATTCTGGACCATTATCCGATCTTACAGTTTTGATAAGGCCTCTAAACTATTTTTCTTCCCAATTGATGAACCCTTGTACATGAGCACGAACTTCATATTTCCCTTTTAACATAGTAACCCAAGTGTACCTACTATAGTCATCCACTATAGTTAGATAATATTTATAATTATGCATAGAACTAGTTGAGTATGGACCCCATATATCCATATGCAAAAGCTCAAAACATGTATTTGCCTTATGTGAACTTAAAGAAAAAGGGATGCGCTTTTGTTTCGCAAATTGACATATGTCACGTGACATGATTAATAGGTTGAATAGAAGAAATTTTTTTATGCAACATCAACAATTTTTGAAAGGAAACATGGCCAAATCTGTAATGCCATAAGGCATCCTTATTCAACATAACATTGTTACAAAACACTTTATTATTATCCACTGAAACATTACTACCAATCAAACCTCTTGTTTGCTTTAGGCAATATAATCCATGTTGAAGATCACCTAAACCAATCGTCCTCGATGATGGGTCCTGAATAGAACAAGAGTCATTAGAAAAGATAAAAGTACTATGCTTTGACATAACCAACTTTGAGATTGACAAAAAATTGGGAGTGAAAAGGGGAAGATATAAAACATCTTCCATTAGGCAAATTTACATTAATCAGTGATATCCTAATATATGAGGAAAAACAATTTAATGATCCATATATATGATTGGTTGCCCCTGAATCAATGACCCATACATGCTGACTTTGACCAACAAAATTTGTCAATGCAGAATTTATACCTTCAATTGTGATAATCAATATGTTTGTTGTCACTAAACCTTACAAAAATCTAGTTCACATTATGATTTTGTTTTTGTGAATCTTCTTGCATCTGTTGGTTTCCAAACTTCTGAACCAAACTTAATATCACATGATGCTCCTCTTCTGTAAATCCATTTATGGTTTTCTTCTGAACCACCTCATCTAATACTTCTTCATTCTTGTACTCATCACTATAAATGTTGCTCGCTGACGCATATGACTTTGGCTTAACACCAGGTGGAAAACCATGCTTTATGTAGCATGTATCAATAGTGTGTCCCAATCTTCCACAATAACTACATTGTCTTATGGTGGAATTATTTTTCCCTTTGCCAAAAGACTTCTTCCCCTTTGCCAAATTAACCATCGAATCCATTACACCTGAAGGAGTTAATCCATGTTGTCTCTCATGTTGAATCACCATCGAGAACACTTTCTCTATAGATGGAAGAGGATCCATTAAAAGAATATGAGATTTAACCACACAAAATAGTCATTCAATCCCATCAAAAACCTCATGACATAATCTTGTTCTCCATATTCCTTAAAAGAACATCTACAATCTCCAAGAGGTTGATAATTTTCTAATTCCTCCCAAAGAACTTTTGACTTAGTAAAGAAATCACTCACAAACAAGGAATTTTGTTTGAAATTGTAAAGCTCTTGTGAATTTCAACGATTCTAACAAAATCTCCCTCAGAAAAGCTAAGTTTCAAATCCTTCCAAAAATCTTTAGCAAATTCTTTGTAAACAACACTGTTTAATCGATGGAGATAAAAAATTAAGAATCCAAGATTGAACTATATTGTTGCATCGTTCAAAAGCCTCAAAGTTGGGATCAAATCTGTCTAAAGGAGGCTCGACGGTTCCATCAACAAATATGAACTTATTTTTTGAAATCAAGGCTTGCTTCATTTCCCGAGCCCAAGAATGATAGTTACTTGGTATTAATGGTGGTGAAACGAGTACAGCGGTTGGGCTCTCGCTTGGATGGAGATAATATGGTGATAAAGGATTCTGCAATGGATCCATGTTCGATGAAGACACATTTGCATTAACTCCCAAAACAAACAACAAATTGTTATTATGTCACGACATAGCAGAAAAAAGAATGCAGTAGAAACAGTAACAGAACAATAATCAAAAGAAAAGAACAATCACATGATCACAGAAGCGGAGCGGGATGAACCTGGTGTGATACCATAAAAGATTTGCAAAAACGTAATCAAGAGAGTGAAATCGAATAGTCCAAACAGGAAACTGAATCTGTTCTCATTAAACGAAAAAAAAAGGAATACACAGCTTTATATAGCTAGTAAATGGACTTATTACTAATTAGTAATAACCAACTAATTATTTTACACTCACTAACTGCAAGTTTTATATATCATATTTATTATTTAATATTCATCAATCTTGGATTGTATTGTTCCTATATTGCTTCCAATTTTTGTCGCTTTACATTTCACCACACCACTTTAAAAATTGTTGGGACAATCAAATGACATGGCAAAGTGTAGAGGGGTGAATCCTCTACACTTCAATTTCGCATAGTGTCAACTCAAAATTGTAGTTATTGCTTAGGTTTCATTGCTAGTAAATGTGGTCACCTATTGGCTTTTCATTAACATATGTTATGGTGGAGAAAGTGACTGTAGGAGGAAAGAGAGGAAGTTACACAAACTACATGTTAATATTTGTTAAATCCTTTTACACATGAGCTAGGCATTTTAATTGACGTATCATAATTTTATTGGGGGGACACGGTTGGAGACAAGAAAATGAGACAAGTGATTTCACTCCATTTACACAGTCATTCAATCATAAATAGTCATTTATGATACGTTTGTTGACTTTTACAATTAATAATGAACTTGAAAGTCATAATTATAGTGATTTTTGATTGGTTCATAGTGTAATTTTTTTTACATTAATTTATTGACTATTACAAAAAAAAAACTTATATTTTTCTAAGTTTTAACTAAAAAAATGATAAACAGTAAATAAAAGATTATATAAACGCATCACTAGGTTGGGGTGCCGCGTAGAGGGTCAACCACGACTTACGTATCAACTCAACATCAAGTCTAGGAAATTGCCATTCAAATAGTAGTATGTTGTGGTTCACTATGTACCATTTTCTAAACATAATTCTAAGTAGAATCACATTTTTATAAAAGCTCACCCTATTGTGGGATTACGAAGCACTAGGCTTCTAGAGACCCAATAACATCTTTTGCTAAAACTACAAAAAAAAAAAAGTTAATTTAGCGACCAAATTTTTTCCATCGCTAATAGCGACATAATTAGCTATCAAATCTAATTTGGTTGCAGTTTTTATTTAGTGACCGAATTAGCAACTGAAAATTTTCAGTAGCAAACTATCAGTCGCTAATTCCGTCGCTATTCAGTTTGTAAATTACATATCCTTTAGCGACCGAATAGCCATCGAATTGTAAGTAGATTTGTGACTGAATTGATTTCGGTGGCTAAATTAGCGACGAAACAATTTCAATCGCTAAAAACAATACAAAAATATTATTTATAATAATGGTAGCGACCAAATGAAAATCGGTCGCTAAATGTAAACTTTTTAAAACAAATTTAAGAATATATTTTTTTAAAAAGAAAGCAAATATAAAAATATATAATTATTTTTATAATGATAAAAAAATTAATGATAAGAAATAAAAACCATGACCCTTCCAATAACTCATGTTTTACATTAAATTTCAATGATCCAACCATTGAATTTAAAGTTCTTAATGCATAGATCAAATCTGCAAATTTTTGAAAAAAATTTGAAAACTATTTGATACTTCGTTTCATTAATTCAAATCAATGTATAAAATGATTTTATGATTATCTGTTAATTTGAATTAATTAAATGAAGTATCATATAATTTTCATATTATTTAAAAATTTGCAAATTAGATCTATGCATTAAGAACTTTAAATTAAACAGTTGGATCGTTAAAATTTAATGTAGAATATGAGTTATTGAACGAAGTAAGTTTAGGTAAACTTATTCTTAGAATAAACGGATCCCTCCTCTTTCTCTCTTTCTCTCTCTCTCTCTCTATATATATATATATAAGTATAAATAAAATCAACGACCAGTATCAAAATAATAGTTAATAGACATAATTAATGTATTTTTTTAAAATATTTAAATAAAATAACATTTTCGTTGTATAATACTAATTACATACATTAAAGATAATATATGAGTATTAAAATATAATTTATATAAAATATTTTATAATATTTACATAAATTACTGTTTTATGATAAATTATTATTTATTACATTTAATTAATATAATGTTAAAATATGTATATTAAATATATGATTTTTAAATAAGTTTTTATATTAAAAGTCTATCATTAGAAAATATAATTATTACAAAATGTAATACTTATATATATATATAAATATATATATATATATATATATATATATATATATATTAATTTATATTATACATAAATTAGTATTTTATGATAAATTATTATTTATTATATTTAATTAATATAATGCTAAATATGTATATTAAATATATGATTTTTTAAATAAAATATTTTTATGTTAAAAATCTATCATTAAATAAAATATAATATTACAAAATGTAATACTTATATATACATAAAATATAAATTAAAGTTTTATAATGATTATTCTCTTGTAGTGTTAATTTAAATACTCTAAATTAATATAATAAAAAAATGATATTACTGGCAAAAAAAGGTCATGGCTCATAGGCCAACCTATTGGCCCATCAAAATATGCCAAGTTGGGCCAGGTATCTTTGTCTGCCTAACCCGTTCTATCTAGCCTGCCAACCTATTAGGCCTAATGACGGGCCGACCCTCCTTTTTTCTTATTGTTTTTTGTTTATTTATTATTTTGAATGTAAATTTATGTCATTTTAGATTTATTTTGTGTATAGCTATTATATAATAAATTTGAGATTTATTATGCAGCAAATCAAATCAAATTGATTGTAATTTGAGATTTTTTTTATTATTTAGATATATTGATTTATATAAGTTCTTTAGATATTAAGAAAAAAATATGTTAGAAAAGTAATTCAAAATAAATATACATTTTTCCCTTTTTAATTTTTTTTAGCAGGTTGACCGGCTAACCTGCCAACTGCTTTAGGCGGGGCGAGTCAAGGTTTGCAATCCGTTTTCTTCTGACAAGCCATCTTGGCACAACCTATTTTGTGGGCCTGGCCTAAAGGGGCTAGGTTGACCCATTTTTTCATCCCTAAGTGATAATATAATAGTGTTATCTCTAAGGAACAAAAATGTAATTTATTTGGTATTAAACATATGAAGAGTAGATAGTATAATACTTACATTTGGGGGAAGAGAGTGTAATTTACATTAACTACATTAAATGAACTAAATTATATATTTTTACATAAGAGGGGAGATAATTGTAATAGTGATAACACTGTCGAACACTATTAAGAAAAATGAGGTTTCCCCTCAAAAAATTATTTAGACTATAGGGAACAACCTAGGTAATCTCCAAGAGGACACAATTCATCAGAACTTGAATTTTATCAAGAATTAGAGAGGGGGATTTTTATCAAACACTTTAAGTTCAATAATTATAAACTAAAATTTAAACTCTACAGAATCACGAATTTTTAAATCTAATCGATAAAATATTGATTCAAGTTTTGTTATTGCAGTATAAAAAAATATAATTCAAACTCTAACATTTAATATTTAATTCAAATTAAAAAATGAAGATTGTAATCGTACTTTATGAAAATCCTATGAAGACAAATCTATTTCGTATTGTTCCAATCCAAATTGAATTCAATTCGGTGTTCTAAAATTAATTATGTTCTTCAATTAATCAAAACTAAAATCCATAATCATGAATTTAATTCAAAATTAATTGAAGAACAGAAAAGAAGATAGAGATTCAAATTTGAGAGGGTTTTACTGCATAATCGAAAACTTGAATCAATTAAGAGAACTTAGTCGCGCATCTTCATCATTGTCCATGCATAAATCTGTTTGGTGAGAAGATAAAGAGTCTGGGCCAAAATAGAGAGGAATTCGTGAGAGAGAGAAAAAAGATAGTTGAGAGAAAATGAAAAAAGCTTCTAGAGTAAGAAATTTGAAATCTAACAAAATGAATGTAAAGTGTAGTCTTATAACACATATTAATAGAGAAGTATAGTGGGCCTAATCTGAGTAATTAAAGGCTCAGCCCACTAAATTAATTAACTAATTACATCACTAAACAAATCCTAATATTACAATCTAAAAACACACATAAAATACTGTATAGGGCCGTAACCTTGCAATGAATTTGGGTCCTTTAATAGCTGAATTGCCCTTTGCTCCCAACTGAGAAATTGTAGAGCTCTCTTTTATCTTTTAATAAACACTAAGAACGTCCAAATAGAATATCGGGAGCTCCAGATATGGCCTGCACAAGAACGGAGTGTAAAAGTGGGTAAAAATCCAAAAATTAAGTAAAAATTACAACAATCATCAAATAATACCACTATCATATAAATCAAAGTCAAAACATGAATATAAGGTACATACAAAGGTCAAAAGGGCCAAATAAATATATACAAAGTTGCTTTCCAAAATACACTATCAAATACTCTCATCTCTTAGGAGAGGTTAATGTAATTTACTCAATAAAATAAGTTAAAACATGATATTGTATTGATAATAAAAATATTTTTCAAAATATATAATAAAAATATACTTTGAATTAGATTTTGCACTTCCTTTATTTTACAAATTTAATTTTACACTATATTAATTGGTGTACCAAAAAAAACCTTAATTTACATTATATTAAAACTAACATAGTATAATAAAGTTGGGTCAACCTGAACTTGTCCGTTATATTTTTGAATCTTGATCGGATCAAGTTTGAGTTTTAAAATATGATCCGATAAATTTGAAAATTTAAAAAATTAAAATTATTTGATATTTTGTTCCATTAATTCAAATTAACAGATAATTATAAAAAGCATTTTATATGTTAATTTGAACCTATATAATGTATCATGTCATTTTCAATTTTTTTTTGAAAATTTACAAAATTGATCTATAACTTAAAAAAATTTAATTCAATGGTTGAATTGTTAAAATTCAATGGTTGAATTGTTAAAATTCAATGTAGAGCATGAGTTATTGAATAGAGTAAGTTTAAACTTACTATTGACGTAAGTGAATCGTTCCTTCATTTAATAACTC